>NW_027493552.1:0-367277 GCF_021521415.1 Bidens hawaiensis
TGATAACCGAACACGTGACTCGAGGTCACTATTACAGACTCTAAAACACGTAACTCACTGATACACGAAATGAACTAGCTCTCAAAACGCTCAACTGATTCCACTAAACTGTTACGGCTGAACAGTTTAAATAAGCACGACAACTTCGCCTCAGGCGAAGTTGTCCATAACTTCGCTTGTTCAACAAGTTCGCCTGAGCGAACTTGTTGACAACTTCGCACATACAAAAACATAAACATAATCATAAACATAATTACATTACAGACTCGATTACAAATGGTAGACTATGAACTACTGACACACATGTACCAACAGACTCCCCCTTGGCAGTAGCTTCATATCTTGATTTTTAAATCTTGAGTCTTGTAATCTTGCATCTCTACGCGTGCGCTCCCTCTCTAACACACACCGACACCACCCGTTGATATTTCCTAGCTTGATCCTTCCAAGCAGGAATGTAGAAGATCTTCTTCTCGTTGAGCACCTTCAGATCAGCCTGCGATAGATTAACAAGATGCATCGGGTCGTAAACCCTAAGCACTTCTTGTTCATCCTCATCTTCCTTTACCGCCTCCGCTGTCTCACAATCCACGAACCACCATTTTAGGTCTTTGAGCACGTCCTTGGGCATAAGCTTCATCGGTACTTCTTTAAGACACCGGATCGGTTTATACTTCATTATCATCCAAGGCTTTCCATCAGCTCTCAGACCTCTATCCTTGTCTTCGACAAGTTTCCCCTTTTGTGGTCTCATCAGCTCAAACTTCTTCTCCTTAATACACTCCTTCCACACGATCTTCCCGATGATTCTAGCCATGTTGTCTTCACTTCGGTTTATCAATCCCAATCTGGCTAAATCTTTTACCTCACATTCAGGCAGTGTGTTTAAAGATCTCAACGTTCTCCTGAAGTAATGAATTCCATCGTATCTTTTGATCACGAAGAGCCGCAGCTGCTCATCATATATCCAGCAGATAATACCTTTCTTTGCTTCTGCGTATCCCTTAATATTGTAACTTGTTTTGAACATTTTAGGGATCGCCGGCTTCTTAGTCTTTATGAACCAGTGAGCACAACCTTCTTTCCAATTCGGTTGTTCCTCCCATTCAGTATCTTCCTCAACAGTCTTATCACCCATCTCTGGCATCTCAATCTCCGGAATCTCGTGTTCCACGGAGTCATCTACAATCTCCCCTTCCTCTATCACATTCTCAACAGTAATTTGCTCACCGATCTTCTCAATCTCATCAACCGGCAGCACATCTTCTTCCAGCATAAAATCATCATCATCCTCATCCAGTTCTTTTAATGCGTCGATTACGTCTTCGACATCATCATCAACCGCTACCACCCCGTCACCAGCTGCACTTGTAGACTCCCCCTCAGCTGTGGAAGCCCCAAGAGCCTGAGAGGTTCTTGGCAGCTCACCACCTGCACCTTCCGGTGCATTGGGATCATCGTCTTGATCTTCTCTCCGTTTTGTCCGCAACTCATCTCCCCTACAAGTCTTCTCCCCCTGAGATGCCAAGAATGCCTTGAAGGCATCTATTACTTTCCCGTGTTCAACCAGGAGGGAGGCTTGCAGTTGATTGGATTCCACTAGGCTTTGAATGGTCTTTGACTGTTCAGCAACGATCCGCTCTAGCGATGCAATCCTTTCGGAGTCAGAAGTAGGCGTTGGAGTTGGCGGGACATCAGCAGCAGAAGTGACCGCAGGTGGTACACTTGGTAACCCTGCAGTAGTAGTGACGGTCGACTCAACAAATCGTGCAACTACCACCGGTGGAGTAAGCGATTGGGGTGGTAGAGACACAACTGCTGGGGCCGACGTCTCGACGGCAGTAACCTGTGCTGTAGAAGGAATAAGAGACATACCAGACAAGGCAGGTGGAGCAAAACGTACCAGCCTTGAAGATTCTCCAGCTCCCGAACCCATACCTGTCCGTTCTCTTCTTGAACGCCTGAGCACTAGTTGAACTGCTTCTTCTTCATCAACTTCCTCATCATCCTCGTCAATAGTTCTCGGCCTCTTTCCAGTAGTTCTCTCCCGAGACACCATCAGTCGTCTCGCTTCAGCAAATGTTTCGTCAAGATCGGAGTCAGCTACCGAAGTAACTGCTCTAGTAACCTCCATGACCTGAGAACCTGAGACATCCATATCAAACAATCCATGGCTGCTAAAAGCAGCATCAAGATCTACTTCTGCAGTAGTAGGCACAGCAGGAGATGCAGCAGCTGGCACAGCAGCAGAGGCAACAGTAGATACAACAGGAGCAGCTGGTACAGCATGGGGTGCTGCCGCCTGATGTGGCTGTGGGTCTCTGAACTCGTCCCCTCCTGCAGGAACATACCCCGGGTTGATAAGATACCCAAACAGTGGAGTATGCCTGGGACGCAGCTCAGGCTTGCTACGTGTGCTCGAAGTCCGACACTGAGCGAAGATACGTTTCGTCACACATTCGACGTATCTTATAGGGCGTCTCTGCGGTAGCGACGGAGCGACATGATTGAGGATCATCTGTAAGAACCGAGGATACATAATAAATCGCTCGCAGCGCCACAGCCCTCCTTTGACGATCAATCTCGTAAAATATCAGCTGACTAAATGAATATCGTCGGTTGTAGGTCAGGGCAATCATGGCAGACTGCATCGTCGCGCCCATCCCATCAGTTCCTGCCTTCCTCCCAGACATGCATACGATCAAGACATGCATTAGGAAGCGCCACTGATCTAGTAAAAAACCTTTCCTCCTCTGTGTGTCCCCCAACGGACCTGAATAACCCATCCTCAGGTAAGCTCCATCACGAAAAGGAGCTACGAACTCCGTTGGGTCATCCCTTGTCTCTTCTCCAAACTGCAAAGCCAACCGTATATCTTCAGAAGAAAACTGTATATCATGACCATTTACGGTTGCTCGCATCACCGGGGGCTCAGGCCTGCAATCATAATATACCGACTGCCAAAAGTCTTCTATGTTAGGCAGTGAAATGGGCAGGGTATTTGTGATCGCATGAAAGATCCTTGAGCGCTGGAGAAACGTGATTATCTCCCTGTAGTCTTCCACACCTCTTGCGTCTGGATCTAACGTGATGTACTGGTTATGGGCCGGAAAGAACTGTCTTTGATCATCACCGTCATCACCACCAGCACCGCCAACAGCAGCCATATCTGCACAAAACAAAACAAGTTAGAGAACGGTTAAGCAACTCACAAGTTCGCTTTGTACCACGAGCGAAGTTGTGATTAAACCTTTACAGGGGAACTTAAAGGTGAGGCGAAGTTGGGAACAACTTCGCTTCATCTGTAAGTTCGTCTAAAAACTGTTAAGTAAATTGGTATAGGCGAAGTTGATGATAATTTCGCCTTATCACAACATCGCCCCAGGCGAATTTGAGTTCAAGGCGAAGTTAAAGATAACTTCGCCTCAGGCGAAATTAAGCTTCAGGCGAAGTTGTGGATAACTTCGCCTAAACCCTAACTTCGCCTGAATCTGAAACGGCGACTGTTCAGATTCATAAGGCCATAGATCCGATGTTTTCGCACTAATTGACGATCCAGGAGTTTCGAACACAACATAATAATGGTATTAAGACGAAAAGCTTGTCCATGAACACGTAACACCAGGTTGAAAAACAAGGTTTTGAAGGTCCGACAACCCGAGGTCTCGAACCGGGTAAAAACTATAAAGAACGAGTATGTTTATGAAGGATATAGACAACACATACCCTCAATGAATAATAGAAACTGGAATCAAAGATCGAAATCTGAAAGAAAATCAAGTTCGCCGGAGCTCTCGCAAGTTCGCCGGAAAGAACAATTTCGCTGATATTATTATGAATGGTTACTGTTTAAAAATCAACTTATATGGGGTCAGAGTTGGTCAGGCGAAGTTAAGGATAACTTCGCCTAGGCGAAGTTAAGCACAAGTTCGCCTGATTCAACAACTTCGCCTATATTTTCAGAATCAACCCTTTAAGTTTGAACATTTTGCAATTTAACATTTGAAAGTTTCATAAAGAGTTAAACAAAAATGATCAAGTCTAAGTAACCAGTTATAAAATAATACAACTGCAAAAATAGAAAAACTTATAAAAATTTAACGAAATAAGGGATCAAATTTCAGTCTAGTCAGGTGTAGGTCCCCCCGGGGACGTCGCCGATCGATACGAGATCTGCACGAGGTCTAGGAGTGCGGAATCCTCCTAGACTCGTTTATTGGTGTAAAAGATAAAGAACACAAACACGTACACGAACAAATACACAAACAAATACAAGAACGGGATAATCAAATCTGCAGATTCTTATATAATAATCATTAAACAAACACGTTACATACCGTAACATAAACAGAAACACGTCCGAACCCGAGGTGAGCTCTACCTCGGGTCGTCCCTAACGACACTCTCCCTCTGTTTGTTCTCTCTCTACTTGAACTGGACACAAAACTCACTGAATTACTAGATACAAATCTAAACAAGACACATAAATATATAGATAAAAACTTTACGGGCTTGGGCTTGGGCCAGTAGGCGAAGTTGTTCATAACTTCGCCTATGGCGAAGTTGTGATAACTTCGCCTAAGGCAGAAGTTGTTACAACTTCGCCGTTGGCGAAGTTTTTCTAACTTCGCCTAAGGCGAAGTTGTGCTAACTTCGCCTGTGGCGTTCCGCTGGTCTGAATTGCATAGCGACGGTCACAAAATGCACCAACAGTCTCCCCCTTGACCTTTGCTCTCAATTCTAACAAACACAAAAGATCATCTGTTACAAAACATGCACCAACAGACTCCCTCTTAACTGATGATCTTCTGTTTGCAGTCAACCAGCCGTGTCTGAAACTGTCCTGTAGCTTCACAAATCTACCAATCACCCAGCGTCTTCCATATCAGATCTCCCCTTCAGTGTAAGCTTCTCCGACTATAACGATTGAGGTCTTTGTAATGCATGCATCCTCGTGCCAATAGATCATCTCAACCAATCACGTGAGTCCATCTGACTTCACCAACACATGAAGTTGGGCTTCCTCCACAACTTCACCAACTCGTCGGCATACGATAAGGATTAATCTTCAACTACTCAACATCAAGTGATCAATTTCATCACAAAACCACCCTGACAGAATCTAACACACGACCATTAAAAAATCTGAAGCATCTTTAATCACCAGGGATAATGATCAGGAACATAAACACTTTAATTCCTGGTTAAATCCAACTTGTTCCAGAATCTTCACTCTAATAAATAAGCATCACGTTTCAGGATCCAATTCTCGAACGCCTTGAAAATAACATAAAAAATATGCTCTGACCGCAATCCAGTAATGACGAAAAACCTTTAGTTCAATTTGACTTTCTTCGGTTGGTCACCACGAACAACAACAATTTCCTTTCCCACAAACACCCGAATATGTGTCACTATCCAGTTTCAAACAATAACCCATTCACAACCTCAACTCCAAATCAGAGTTGACACGTATTTGTTCACACGTAAAACCAAAAGATAACAAGATCACTCGTTGACGGAACATCTTCGGTCTCACAATAATTGTGTACACCTGGCCATACAGACGGAAAATTCCAAAATACTCCTTTTTTTTTTTTTTTTTTTTTTTTAATCTCGTTAACTTCGCCGAAAGTTAACATCGCCTGGCTATAACTTCGCCGAGAAGTCAACTTCGCCTAAAGTCAACTTCGCCTGTTCATAACTTCGCCAAACCTTATATCTTCGCTGAAACCCTACGAACAGTGACGGCAACTTCGCCTGATGAACAATAACTTCGCCTGAAGAACTGTTCGGCCAGAAACGCACAGAAACGTGCCAGAAACACCAAAACGCAGATCTCGAACCATAGCGTAAGAGCCTAAGGCTCTGATACCACATGTAGGTCCCCCCGGGGACGTCGCCGATCGATACGAGATCTGCACGAGGTCTAGGAGTGCGGAATCCTCCTAGACTCGTTTATTGGTGTAAAAGATAAAGAACACAAACACGTACACGAACAAATACACAAACAAATACAAGAACGGGATAATCAAATCTGCAGATTCTTATATAATAATCATTAAACAAACACGTTACATACCGTAACATAAACAGAAACACGTCCGACCCGAGGTGAGCTCTACCTCGGGTCGTCCCTAACGACACTCTCCCTCTGTTTGTTCTCTCTCTACTTGAACTGGACACAAAACTCACTGAATTACTAGATACAAATCTAAACAAGACACATAAATATATAGATAAAAACTTTACGGGCTTGGGCTTGGGCCAGTAGGCGAAGTTGTTCATAACTTCGCCTATGGCGAAGTTGTGATAACTTCGCCTAAGGCAGAAGTTGTTACAACTTCGCCGTTGGCGAAGTTGTTCTAACTTCGCCTAAGGCGAAGTTGTGCTAACTTCGCCTGTGGCGTTCCGCTGGTCTGAATTGCATAGCGACGGTCACAAAATGCACCAACATCAGGGACCACTACGTTTTAGAAAAGATCCTAACAGGAATCATACTAACTACGTGACTGTCACTTGGATCCGTGTTTAGCTGTATTATGACATATAGAAACAGGTTGTAGGCATGTAAATAACTTAAATGGTTTTCATCGTTTGTGTGATACGGATTAAGGTTCAGTTAAACTCAAAATTTAAGTGGGCAACAACTCAGAGATAATGATGCCTTCTATCTATTCTCAAAGCGTATTTGGCTATACCCAAGTCATCCAGAATTGACTTCGACCCATAGTGTCTGATTAACTTGTAGATACTCGTTGTCTGCTTCCCGTTCTCTTCTTACTCCAGAATTGAGAAGTCTTGATTGTTACAATGACTCATAAGTACTGAAAAATATACATGTATATATATATATTTTTTTTTAACTATACATACTTATAGACTTCGGAGTACTAAACCACTGCAAGTCCCGAATCTGGATCACTGCAGTGTCTTGAAATGCTTTCTTCACGGGAATCAGAACACTCACGGGCTCGTGTATGACTGGGTAGTCGCTTTTCTGCCTATCATTCGGAAAGATATGTATGAAGACATTCAAAACTCTTAAGGAGATTCCACGTAAAAGCGAGTAGTTTAAGTTAGTATCACATACACTTTTACGCACCATAAAAATTACCATGACATACAATGACTGTTCTAAAGCCTTTTAAGCTTAATAACTTCACTAGTTAAGCACACACAATCAGTATATATATCATTTTCCAAGGTTGGATCAATTTTCTGTTAAACAAGCAAAGAACTTCTTACGAAGTATTAGACTTGAAAAGTAATTTCATTTCCCAATAAAATTTTTGATTTCAATCGCCCCGATCACTTCAAAGTCTTCAGGTAAACGGCAATCCTGAAGATCCAATGGATCAACTGGACCGACCACATACAAGTATGTGTCCTTCTCACTAAGAATGACCGACTAATTTTCAGCAACTGAAAGAACACACGTCATAACTGCCCCGGTCACTTTCAGTCTTCTGGTTAATGGCGATCCTCATTCTCTAAGTCAAAACGAGGACCAAAACATATCCGAGGATATGTCCATCAAACTGAGGTAACCGACTTATTTTAAGCAATAATGACACAAAAAAATTTTTTATTTGTTAATAAGCACAAAAACATGGTTACTCGGGATTGATCATCCCGTTCAGCTCAATTAGGTTTTGAAATCTGGATTTATCAAACGCTTTGGTAAACAAATCAGCAAAATTTTCCAGTGTATCAACCTTTTCGATCTTGATCAGTTTCTTCTCAGCACAATATGCTTAGTTTTACTATGCTTCACGGGATTGTTAATTACTGAGATGGCGGCAGTGTTATCAATTAAAATAGGAGTGAGTAAGAAATTCAGACCATAGTCGCGTAATTGTTGCTGAATCCACAAAACCTGAGAGCAGCAGTTGGATGCTGCCATGTATTCAGCTTCGCATGTTGAAATTGCAACTGATGTCTGTTTCTTGCACTGCCAGGAAACTAATCTTCCTCCAAGAAACTGACAGCCTCCTGTTGTTGACTTCCGACTCTGATTGCATCCTCCATAATCAGAATCTGTATATGCCACCAGTTCAACGTCTCCT
Source organism: Bidens hawaiensis (assembly GCF_021521415.1). NCBI lineage: Eukaryota > Viridiplantae > Streptophyta > Magnoliopsida > Asterales > Asteraceae > Bidens > Bidens hawaiensis. The sequence continues at coordinate 8,070 of NW_027493552.1, forward strand.
CCCTTTGGGTACCACAACCCTAGCTTCGGCTTGCCTTTGAGATACCGCAAAATCCTCTTCACACCTTTCATGTGAGATTCCTTTGGGTTTGCCTGAAAACGAGCACAAAGACAAACAGCAAACATTATATCAGGCCTAAAAGCAGTTAAATACATTAAAGAACCTATTATCGCCCGATACAGAGTTGGGTCCACATCTGCGTCACCATCTGATTCAGCGCCCAATTTGTGATTGACGCAGATTGGAGTGTCAAATGGAGAACTGTCCTCCATCTTGAATCTCTTCAGCACATCATGAACGTACTTATAAAGCAGGAGTACAAACATTCGTTCAGTATACCCGTTTCCTTAATTCTTGTATAAACACAGGTGTGCTCATTCAAGCTTTTTCTGGTTTGTACACCGGTGGACACATCACCTAGAATATTCTCCAAAGGGTGATCTCTGTGTATTCTCGTGGTCGGAACAGAACCAACATGCAAATTATCTTCCAAATTTGAAGAGATCTCATCAATGGTTGTTTCTGGCTGAGAGTGAAAAGGATTAATAAATTCATCTTCAGTTGAGGCCGCAGGGGTACCGATAGTGTTTGATGTGGAAGGTTGAGATTTCTCAATCAGCTGTCGTTGCAATAGATTCTCTTCCTCATCAAGTATCATCTTCGTCACAGCTCTTTCGTCTTCTTCAGAAATTTCCAAATCAGGTACGTTAAACGACTTAAAAAGCTTAACATAGTCGAAAAGCTCAGCAGGTCCATTGCTTGGTTTTGGCGATTGGTAACTAGTAATGTCTGTGTTACAAACCACCTCCACCTTGCAAGTCGACGTATTGAAGACCCGTCTGTTGGGAGTCCCAACAACATAACCGACTAGGATTCCCTCATCGGCTACTTCACCAAATTTCGAATTAGTCTTCAGAATCGAACAAGGAGACCCGAATGGTTCAAGACCGCACAAGTTGGGCTTCCTTCCATGCATAAGCTCGTAACATGTTTTTCCAAGTCTCTTAACAGTTAACACCCTATTCAGAACATAGCAGGCTGTAGCAACTGCTTCAGCCCAGAACATCACAGGAAGCTTCGAGTCTGCCAGCATAGTTCTGGCTCCTTCAATTAACGTTCGGTTCTTCCTTTCAGCCACTCCATTCTGTTGCGGAGTATACGGAGCGCTGTATTGATGTTCAATTCCTTTCTGAAGACAGAAGATTTCCATTTCAAAGTTCTTGAACTCTATCCCATTGTCACTTCTGATGTATTTAACTGATTTACTCATGACGTTCTCAACCTTAGTAATTAGATTCTTCACCATTTGAGCCGTCTCATCTTTAGATTTCAGAAAATATACCCACGAATATCGTGAGTAGTCATCAGTGATCACCAAGCAGTAAGAGGTACCTCCTAGACTTTTTACATTCACGGGACCGAAGAGATCCATATGAAGTAGTTCTAGAGTACCGGCAATAGAGTTAATCTTCTTGGTGAGATGGGATTTCTTGTGTTGCTTTCCCTTCTTGCATGCTATACATTTGTCTTCAAAGTTAAAACTTTTTAAGGGAACGCCCATCACAAGCCCATTCTTGACAATGAAGTTCATCTTCCGAAGATGAATATGTCCCATTCTCCTGTGCCACAATTCTGATTCTGATTCGCTTGCTTTTGTCATTAAACAAGATTCTCCGGTGGCCATTTCAGTAGACCTCATATCCATCACATATGTATTCGTTTCACGTGGAGCTTTCATAACTATCCATTCGTCTGGTATCTGAAAACCAGGCTTTAATACGATCGCTTCGTTCTTCGTGAAATGGACAGTGTAATCTTTATCACAAATCTGCGACACACTCAGCAGATTGTGCTTTAATTCCTCCACAAAATTCACATTCTCAAGTGTCATCCTTCCATTTGACACTGTTCCTCTACCAGTAATCCTTCATCCGCTTTCACCAGCAAAACTAACTCTCGCTCCCTGAACAGGTTTTAAGTCGTGCAACAAGTGTTTGTTGCCCGTCATGTGCCGGGAACAGCCGCTATCTACAATCCAAAGATTGTTGGCAGCCCTGTTCAACTGTTCCTGCACAATAAAACAGAGAATTAGAATCTTGGGACCCAAGACCAATTGGTCTTGGATCGATACGTCCCGTACCCTGGCTTTCTCAAGTTAGCATCAGGATAATTCCTGTAAGTCCTGTTAGGAAATCTCCTTGCAGATGGAGTGTAATGCCTTCCAAACCTATGTGAATTGAAAGTGTTATATCTTGTGGTTTGGTTGAAAAACTGAGGTTTGTTTTTATAAAAACTTGAATTAGTTACATTTTGGCACTTTGAAAAGTTTTCATTTTTAGCAGTAACAAAATGACGCTTATCCTCAGTTTTATTTGGCCTCACACCTCTGAATTTCGGCTTCAGAGGGCAATCTGCAACTAGATGTCCTAATTTGTTACATCTAAAGCAACACCGACTCTCCTTTTTCTTGTCAAATGTTGGTTTGGATGTAGAGGCAGTGTTACCAGCCGTTCGTCTCACATAAGGTGGGACGTACGGATTGAGTGGAGAACTCTTTTTAGAAATTTTATTTTTATCTCCACCGGTGGGTAACCCTACCTTCTCTTTTGTCTGACCAGATTCAGACAACTTATCCGATTCCGATGAGACTGGACTCGAGACAGAAACTTTCACATTTGAAACAGGCGAACTCGTTTCGCCACAGCTAACACTTGGTTATATATTTGTAACCTTGATGGGAGTTGTCTGAGTAACCTCGAAATCAACAGATTTCTGAACACTCGGATTATAAGTATAGTTGTGATTAAAGGGTGGTGGAACCTCGTGATAACCGATTCCTCCCCTCTTTGCAGAGGTACCTTGATCACTCACGAGGTGATCAAGGATGGCCGAGGAATTCCTGAACTGCTCAAGTTTGCGGTTCAGTTCCACCACCTTCACCTGGTGGTCAGCAATCTGTTTATCCCGATCAGCAATCAATTTAGTTTTTTATTCTAAAACTTCATAACTAAGATCAATTATTTCAATTTTCTCAGCAACTTTAGTTTTTAAGCTTTGAATGTCTTTTTCACATGCTTTTATTTTAATTTTATAACTGTTTTCTCTTGCTTTCGTAAAATGGTGATCTTCTTTAATAGTTTTAAAATCAGCATCTAAACGGACGTACTGATCAGTTATTGTTGTTAGTTGCTCAGACAAATTCTCACAATTAGTACAAATATTCTTATTACTTACCTCGGAGCGATTGTCCTTGTCATCTGCCATGAAAGCTGTTTCTTCTTCAGTAGCTTTCTCATTTCCATCAACCTTCTCACATTCTTCAACTTCAGCCTCAGCCATGTTCGCTTGCTCACCAGATTCATTTGAATGCAGGTTCCAGTTGTACTCACCTGCTTCTCTGGTCAACATGGCATTAATCTCTCTGTTAACTCCAGAGTGTTGTGTAGGCCGACCTTGTCCTCGTTCAACCCTCTCATTTCTACATTCTTTGGCAAAGTGCCCGTATTGTTGACAATTATAGCACCTTACCTTAGATTTGTCGAATCCAGGCCTACCACCAACAAACTTTCTCCCAGTTTTCTTCATAAACCGTTTAACTCGCCTCACAATCATTGCCATTTGCCATTGCAAATCCATCTCCTCCAGATCATCAGCATCGATCTGGTCGTAATCCTCATCCAGAACAGCAGGGTCCACAATCTTCCCCTGGATGTAGTTTTCGTAGGAAGCAATAAATGATGCATAGACTGCAAACTGCTCTTCAGCAGATTTTACACTCATAGGCATCTTGGAATAATTATTGCTTGAGGCATTTGCAGAGAAACCACTTGTGGATGCTTGAGGCTTTGAAGTACTTGATCCTCCAGCAACGAAACAGACATCACCGTTCAAGTTCACAGAAACGTTTCCTTCATGAGAAGAGTCAGGACCTGACTCCCCTTTTGAGTAAAAAGCAGCAGATTCAGGCCTCGAACTTGAGCCTGAGTTAACCTTTGCACCATACATACCAGGGTCTTGTATCTGATCTGTTGGTGTTTCTTTTCGAACCATATTAAGCTCATAAGTTCTGAGCTTGTTTACTGCCGTTTCCAGATCATAATTAGGAAAGTCTCTGTCTTCCCTCATAAGAACGGTGTACATTTCCCACTTCGGTGGGAGAGCATCGAGAAGCTTTTCAACGATCTCTTCTTCTCGGTAAGCAATCGAATAATTGTTAAGCTCTGTCATTAGATGATAGTATCTGGTGATAATATCATCCAGTGATTCGTTCTTCAAATATTTGAAAACGGATAACTGGGTCTTTAAAAGTTTGATCTTTGATGCACGGATACCCACGTTCCCCTCGAATCTATTTTCAAGAGCATCCCAAAGCTCTCTCGCAGAAGTGTACTTTCTGAAAGTGTGGAGAACCTCTTGAGGAAGTGCCATAGTTATAGCTGCATGGGCCTTGCTCTCGGCCTCATATATTTTCTTTTCTTCGTCCTCCATTTTGCTATACTTCTTAACCACATCACGACCTTCGTATTGCATAGTTGGAGGGATATATCCATCCTGGATGCACACCCACATTTTTGCATCCTGATATTTAATGTATTGGATGAATCTGTCCTTCCATGCCACGAAGTCAGTTCCTTTCATCAACCTCGGGGCCTTAGTGGCTGACCCCGCTTCTACTTCCATCTTGACTAAATCGGAGATGTTAATTGACGACATCTTTGCGAAAACACGAAAACCCGAAAATTTAAAAAAATCTTCCAAACAGTACAGTAGGCGAAGTTAAGAATAACTTCGCTTGAAAGTTAACTTCGCTGGAAAGTGTAACTTCGCTGGGCCTTAAATTCGCTTGACTGGGCGAAGTTAAGAATAACTTTGCTTAGAATGAGCGAACTTAGGAGGTAAGCGAACTTGGGAGGTAAGCGAAGTTGTGGTTAACTTCGCTTAATCCTTATATCTTCGCCGAAACCCTACTTCCAGTGACGGCAACTTCTCCTGAAGAACGGTAACTTCGCCCGATGAACAAGGAAACTGTTCAGATCTGATTTCGTCAATCTAGCAGTTTCCGATCGATGTAATGGCTTGAAAATGACTGTCAAACACGAGTATAACACAATCCCAATAAAAACACGTCCAGCGAATAGGTCAAACGAGACGTTTTCTACACCCGCGTGAAATCCCGAACCTCACAATCGAGCCGATGGCTCTGATACCAATTGTGGGCTCCTGGACGGATCGTACACGGGATGTCGCTATCTGCGCAGGTGCGGAATCCCTGCGTAGGTAGATACGAGTGCAGAATATGTATAAATCAAACACACGAGCAATGAACGAAAACGTTATATTGATAACCGAACACGTGACTCGAGGTCACTATTACAGACTCTAAAACACGTAACTCACTGATACACGAAATGAACTAGCTCTCAAAACGCTCAACTGATTCCACTAAACTGTTACGGCTGAACAGTTTAAATAAGCACGACAACTTCGCCTCAGGCGAAGTTGTCTATAACTTCGCTTGTTCAACAAGTTCGCCTGAGCGAACTTGTTGACAACTTCGCACATACAAAAACATAAACATAATCATAAACATAATTACATTACAGACTCGATTACAAATGGTAGACTATGAACTACTGACACACATGTACCAACAGTTTGGGATTGAGCCAGTATCTCCCTATCCCTTGTTTCTCTCAAGATATTCTGTTGTTCTCTTAGGGCATCAGCAGCAGCAATAGCATCATCTTTAAATAGTACATCCTTTTCAGGATATGCCTTGACAGGCTCTTCTACACTGATTTTTGCTTTTCCTTTCTCAATCCTCCTCCTGACATCCTCTTCATCCTCAGACTGTACATAGTCATCAATCTCTTTTTCTAGTGCCTCTAACTCAGGATCATACTCTGCCCTCTTGGAGCTTTTAGGTTGTTCAGTTTGAGTGATGGGCTCCTCATCAGCAGTATTCCTTTCATTCAACACTTCAGTCTCAACTCCAGTTTGAATGTCAATTAAGACATCAATAGCTATATCAGTAGCAGCTACATTTTCTTCAACATTTATCTTTTCTATCACATCCTCTGCCTCAACATTCTCTTCACTCCATACTACTCTCACAATCTCATAATTCATATCATACTCCTGTTCTGCAACATCAGACATATCTGCTTCATAATCAATCTCTTTAATTATCCTCTCCTCACTATCCTCATCCTCACTATCATACATATTCAAAATCAATTTTAAACTATCAGCAGTCTCCACAACTGTTACAGTTTCTTCAACATTCACACCAGAGGCAGTTGGCCTTTACTCATTCTCCCCCTGTTTTGGGGCAGCTGAGGTCTTCTCAACCTCCTGCACCAGGGCTTGAATTCTCAAGTTTGCTTGTACCAACTTCTCTAACAGCATCACATTTTCATTAGTCACCTCCTCATTTCTTCTTCTCAACTCAGCATTTTCTATCATTAAGTCCAGATTTCTTTGGAATGTGTCTGTATGTGAGGTTGTAGGTGGTGATGCAGAAAAAGGTTCTAACTCAGGTTGTTCTGTGGTGTGAGTTTGGAAAATGGATGGTGGTGGTGATTGTGTATGAGGTGGGCTTGAAATGAATTGATCAGTATGAATTGGGCTTGTTGGTGGTGGTGTTTGTGGTGGTGGAGATGTATGTGTTGATGATGGTATAATTGGTTGGTCAATGTGTGGTGGTGACTGTGGTGGTGTTGGAATAGGTTGTTCTATTTGCTCAAATTGCTCCCCCTGATCAGGTGCAACTATATCCATAGCTACTCCAGCTCCTCCTTCATCTCCATCAACATTATCATCTCCATCATCAGAGTTTCCATCATCATCACTCTCATCATCATCTCCTCCTTCCTCCTTTGAGCTTAACTCAGGCACTGGCATTATTTCCAAATTATGATCCAACAACCATAGTAGAATTTCAAATGGAACTTCAGAATTGAATCTATTGGCCACACCCAGATTCTTAATTCTCTTGTATGTGTCAGGGTTCTGCAGTAGGTGTGTAATTCCCATAGTTGGTAATTCTTGTAATTCACTGTTAAAGATTATCTGCAAGAACCTTGGGTATTGCAAAAATCTATCCTTCTCAGCCTTTTTCAAATTTGAAATTAATCCCTCAATGATCATCTTTGAGAAATTAAATGGCAAATCATAAATGATTCCAATAGTGGCATTTGCTAGATCACGACTCATCAAGGTCCATGATCCTTTCCTCGGAGAAAACCCCTGTATCACATGGTGAATGAGGAATCTATACAGCATTGGAAACATCCCCTTTTGAAACTGCCCATCATGTACAGTTCCCTGATAACCCATCGTCTCTTCAAAGATCCTCATCAGGTGATCAATGTTGAAATTAATATGATTATGATCATCATCATTCAACCGTAAACATCTTCTGCTCATCCTTTCTGTCACATGTATCTCATGGCCAGCAACAGATGCTTCAATTCTTTTCTCATTGATATCTTCAAAAAGTTCCGCAGATCTCCAGAAATCCAATGAAAGATTTCTGTAGATGACAGGATTTTTAGTGAAGGCAAAACTGACATTTGACCGAGCCATCCATGTAATCATTCTTTCCATCGGCTCGTTGTCAGGTGTGACTTGTAAAAGTGCACACATATTGTGCTTCTTCTCGAAGAAGTATTTGGGTTGTTCTTCTTCTGCCATATCTGAACATCACAATCAAACATATTCAAAGTGAAATTAGTCATAAAGTTCAGTACTTTAAATAATTTCAAGGTATAAAAATGAAGAGGAACGAGAGAAAAATCGTCAAGAACCTGTTCTTCGACAAATTTATAACCTAAACAAAGAAACAGAGTATTAGTAATTAGATACATAAAGAAAGCCCATTATAGTCTAATCATGATCGGAAAACACATTAATGTTGCTTACCGAGTCGGAATTAGAGGACTGATTCAAGTTAGGGTTTGGATGAAAGTTGAATGCGATAAGTCGGTTTAGGTTACTTTGCGAGTAAGCAGTTGCAGTGGAAGGAGAGAGAGGGAAAAGTAATGTTGAAAATTTTGCTTTTGTCGTTTAGTGAGTTATTAGCTGTCACTCAGTAACATTATCCACTTGATATATCAAAACATTTCTTTATACTTTTAGCAGACCTTACTCGGAAAATTTTAATATATCCAAAGTCTACTCGGTATACATCCACTTACACAAAGCTTACCCGATTAAAATAAAAACATCAAACCTTGCTTGATCAAGCTAAGCAATTTAAAGTCAAGACACTATGAAGAAAGCTTACCCGAAACACTAGATTTCTTGAGAAATTAATCACAAGGCAAATAATCAAGTATGAAATATCAAATAATCATTCTTACTAAGAATCAATTAAGATCCCCTTATATATTTCTTGAATTCAAATTAATTGACTTAATCTAGCATACACCCTAAAGAAATAATGATCATAATCAATCAATCTTAGTAAGAAACATATTCACTCAAGTATACTTGGAAGCATAGTGTGCCCGAGCAACCTTTTAGATGTATAGTGTGCCTGAACAACATTCTTATGCAAAGTATACCCGAGTAACCTTCCTATAGTACAAAGTGTGCCTGGAGAAGGACTTCTAACATACAGTGTACTCGGAAAATCAAGTTTTGAAATTACCAAGTATATTGAGGGAACAGAAGTGTACCCGAAATATAAAGTGTGCCTGGAAAACAAAGTTTGCCCGAAAACACTTGTAATTTCAAAGAAAACATAAACACAAATATCACAGAGCATGCTAGGAATGAAATTAAAACATATAAACATATAAGTGTGCTACAGTATAGAATTTCAAATAGCTTGCCCAAAACACCTATGTTAGCAATAAGCTTACTAGGATACACATATTCAATCATCAGCTATGCCCTTACCCGAAGGATTTCAACATATCAAACCATACCCGATCATGACAAACTTAAATAATAATATCTAAGTGTGCCCAGAAATATTAACTAACCTTTTCTAACAACATATTCACATAAATCACAAAGCTTACTCGGTGTACTAATCCTAAGTTCACAAAGTTTGCTTGAACTAACAATCAGCATATAAAATGCAAAGCTTGCCCGAAACAAGAATTTCTTGTTAAAAGCTAGCTATAACATATAATCATCTCAAGACTTCAAGCTTGCTCGGGGAATTAGTACAACAGTGTACTCTACCCGAAAAGTGTAAACACTTCAAAGCATGCCCGGAAATCATAAACCTAGTCAAATTTGACTAAGCTTAACCGAAAAGGTCATAAATCATCAAACCTTACCCGAAATAACATATTCAAACATATTCAACTGTTTTGTGCCCGGAAAGGTTATAAATCACCAAACCTTACCCGAACTTACATATTCAACCTATTAAAGGAAAAATGCAACACTTTTTGACTTAAACCATTTGTCAAGATATATTTTTCATTACAGATCATAGTTTAAGAGCAAATTGTGCATTTAGAGATCAAATTTCAGTTGTGTTTCACTTCAAAACAGTTTCTTCTATTTTCTGAAAGGATCTCAAGAATGGGATCATATTGACTAAGTAGCTTTCTCAATACTTCATTCTCAGCATTATTATGACAACATAGATAGGTTAACAGCAGGTATAAACTTAGCATGAATTTCATCTCTTTGGTGATATGATTAATGTTCAATTTAAGCATAATGCATTAATGGTCAACACTGTGCTATGATGCCTCATATCTCTTCTCAAAGCTTATTTGGCTTTCCCCAGATCACCCCAATTTGACTCCAACCTCCTGTATTTGGTCAAAATTTGTTTTTGTATGACAGAACTTATTGGATCTTTTTGTATTTTTTGATGTTCAAACATATATAGAGGTTGAACATTGGACTTACAGTTCAAATAACAGGCCTTTCATCCAAGATGAGACAGATTTTGTCAACATCTTGGTAGTTCTTGTTGTAACCCTCTTTTTTGATAAAATATTTAAAACACTTATCAACTTTTTTTTGATTTATTCATTCTTCCCCTTGTTTTTGATATTTTCTCAAATTTTCTAACACATGTTCTTTGTCATATTTAAAGATGTTTCATTTTTGGTTGACCAAATAACAACAGGCTTGTGTATGACTGGGTAATCACTTTTCTACCTATCATGTGGAGAGATTTATCTTGAGATATGCAAAGACAACTAAGTATCTCCACATAAAGATTAGCATATTCATTATGTTTATATCACCTTAGATTTTACATCATCATGAGAAAGCAACTATACATGTTAATGACTATACTAAGGTCCTTTTAGCCTATTAAATCCATATGATTGGCTAAGTAGTCAATGTACTATCATTTCCCATTAAAACACAGTTTAATATTCAATCACCCCAATATCTCTTCAATGGCTGGTAAATGGCTATCCTGTTTGACCAAAAGTGGTCAACAGGCTCAAACATACATGTGAATATATGTCCTTTCAAAGTCAGAGCTATTGACATAGTTTTAAGTGAATGAATAAGAAACAAGTCATAATTTCCCCAAATGCATTCAGTTTTCAGTTCAATGGCTATCCTTTTAATCTATAGAGATTCAAGGACCAAACATACACAAGTGCATGTCCTTCCAACTGGGCAAATGACATAATTTTCAGCAAAAAAACTACTTGAGACTTTTCTTTAAAACTCATTCTTTTAAGCTTCTTTAAAGCTTGAATTGAATAATCTTATCATATCTCAACACCATTAACAACATGCTCATGTTTTGATCAAATAAAGTATTTATGCAAAATTTATTGTAGACTTCATTTTATCACTTAATTTTGACATAAAACACATTTTGACATAAACAGTTGTAACATAATCAAATCTTAATCAAACTTAATATTATCAGGACAAGTAGACAGTACTGTCAGTCAAAGTCTAACCTATCTTAATAACATCAAAAGATCAGATAAAGCACATATTCAAGCAATTAAGCAATGATGTCAGATAAGATTACTCTAACAATTTAAATCTTAACAGAGACACTTATACTAACATCACAAATGCACAACAACTGATAATCAAACAAGCATATCAATTAGATCAATCATGTCAAAACTATGCAATCATCATCAGTTAAAGCACATATCAGTTTAAATATTCAGTAGCATAATCAGTAACATACTCAAGAATATTCACATAACATTCAATTTGTGAAACCTCTAAATAAAATAATCAGTTAGCACATAGAAGTCCACAACCAGGCACACGTCCTTAATCAGATTTCATTAGAGTTGATCATTCCCAGGGTTTTCAAAAGAAAGTTGAACCTGGTTCTATCAAGTGGTTTGGTGAATAGGTCAGCCAAATTGTCACTTGTATCAACTCTTTGCATTTCAATCAAACCTTTTTCACTGCAATCCATGATGAAGTGATGTCTGATTTCAATGTGCTTAGTTTTAGAATGTTGAACTGGATTCTTAATAGTAAAATATGCAGCAGTATTATCAATAAGAATAGGGGTGTTCAGAAAATTCAAACCATAGTCCAACATCTGATTTTGAATCCATAGAACTTGTGCACAGCAGGCAGATGCAGCAACATATTCAGCTTCTGCAGTAGAAATTGAGACGGTAGTCTGCTTTTTGCATTGACATGACACTAGCCTTTCACCCAAAAAATGACATCCTCCTGAGGTTGACTTTCTACTCATGTTACATCCATCATAATCACTGTCTGTATATGCAATCAGATCAAAAGATTGGTTCTTTGGAAACCAAATTCCTAAGTCTGGTCTTCCCTTCAAATATCTGAATATTCTCTTAACAGCATTCATGTGAGAGACTTTTGGACTTGATTGAAATCTTGCACACACACATACATCAAACATGATATCTGGTCTTGTTGCAGTCAGATACATCAGAGATCCAATTTTGGCTCTATATTCATGTTCATCAACAGGCTCCCCTTTTTCATCTGCAATCATCTTTTCTTTGGTGTCCATTGGAGTTGAAGCAGTCTTGTACTCATGACAGTTGAACTTGTTCAAGATGTCCTGCACATATTTGTTTTGGTGAATGAAGATCCCTTCAGCTTTCTGTTGAACTTGCAATCCAAGAAAGAAGTTCATTTCACCCATAGAACTCATGCTGTATTTGGACTTCATTACCCCTTCAAACTCCATGCACATTTGTTCATTTGTAGATCCAAAGATGATGTCATCCACATAAACTTGTAACAGAAGTAAGTCTGATCCCTTTCTTTTGTAGAAGAGTGTCTTGTTAATGGCTCCTCTTGTAAAACCATTTTCAAGAAGATGATTTGACAGCTCATCATACCATGCTATAGGAGCCTGATGCAATCCATAAAGGGCTTTGTTTAGCTTATACACCCTGTTGGGATACATTGGATCCTCAAAACCTGGAGGTTGAGCTACATACACCGATTCATCAATCTTTCCATTTAGAAATGCAGACTTAACATCAAGCTGGAACACTTTGATGTTCTTTGAGGCAGCATATGCAAGAAAAATCCTGATAGCTTCAAGTCTTGCAACAGGATCAAAGACTTCCTCAAAGTCTATTCCTTCTTCTTGAAGACATCCTAGTGCTACAAGTCTAGCTTTGTTCTTAATCACCAAACCCCTTTCATCCCTTTTGTTTCTAAAATCCCATTTGGTTCCTATTGCATATCTGTCTATTGGCCTATCAACAAGATCCCACACATGTAGGTCTCTGAACTGTGCCAGTTCCTCTTGCATTGCTTCTACCCAACTATTGTCTTTTAGTGCTTGAGCAATGTTCTTTGGCTCTATTTGGGATAGAAAGCAGGAGTAAAGATAGATGTTTGCAATTTCAGAATGACTTCTTGTAACTCTTTCATGCAAATCTCGAATGATGTTTTCAGAAGGATGATTCTTTTCCACATAAGGAGTTTGTGTAATCATATTTGTAGATAAAGTTGTGTCAAGATTTGTTTCATTGAGCTCTGGTTCTTCAATGATCAAATCAGTTTCTGCATCATGAAATTCTGGTGCTTCATCATTATGTTGTCTTGAAGTAGATGCACCATTGTTTTCTAAGTTTAATCTTTGAAATAGATCTTGAAATCTTTCTGTAGATGTAGCTTCTTCTCCACTTGCTTGGTTCCTTGTGTCATCCTCATTCTGAACTTTATCATTTTATACATCTTGATTGTCTTGATTGTTCTCAGTATGATCATCTTCAGGACTGTGATTATATTCTTGATCTTGTTCACCAATGTCACATGAGGAATTCTTCACAAAAGTATACTCCTTTTCTTTTTTAGCAACCTTTTTCGATAATTCTTCTAAGTCCAGTGATTTCTTCTTTTTCTCTTCAATTTCACTGGTCTTGTAGAATGAGTCATCAAAGTCTTCAGGATAAATCCTGAAAGACCTCATTAGCCTTTCATGATCAAACAGCCATGCTGCACCATAAACTGTATTGAATTGATTCTCATTGAAGATGATGTCAGATGATTCTTTGACACTTAAATGGTCTTTCACATAAACTCTGTAGGATTTTGAGTGTGTAGAATATCCAACAAAGAAACAATCCATGGATTTTGTTTGAAACTTGTTCAAATAGTCCCTTGTGTTCAGAAGAAAACATTTTCATCCAAAAGGCTTGAAAAACTTAATGTAAGGCTTTTTGTTGTGAAATATTTCATATGGAATTTTGTTATGCCTTTTGTTGACAAGTACCCTGTTCTGAACATAGCAGACTGTATTTATGGCTTCAGCCCAAAAGGTGATAGGCAGATTAGCATCTGCTAACATGGTCCTTGCAGCTTCAATTAAAGTTCTATTTCTTCTTTCTGCAACACCATTTTGTTCAGGAGTTCTAGGAGCTGAGAATTGTTGTTGTATTCCTTTTACTTCACCAAATTCTTGCATAACTCCATTCTTGAACTCAGTGCCATTGTCACTTCTCATCATCTTGACTTTCTTATTCAGTTTGTTCTCAATCATTGTTACACAACCTTTAATCAACTCAGCAGACTCGTCCTTGGTACTTAGGAAATAACCCAAGTGTATTTTGAATAGTCATCAATGATCACAAGACAATATCTTTTCTTCCCTATACTTGGCACACTTACATGGCCAAAGAGATCCATGTGAAGTAATTCAAGTACTTGATCAATTGAGTTGATGAGCTTTGGCTTATGAGTAGATTTGAGTTGCTTTCCTTTTTGGCATGAACTACAATGATCTTCCAATTTGAACTCTCTTGTAGGTAAGCCTATGACATGCTCACCTTTGACAAGTCTATTCATACTCTTTAAGTTCACATGACAAAGTTTCCTATGCCACAATTTTGATTCATTTTCAGTGGCTTTCGAAACAAAACATGCACCTCCTCGAGGTGGAATCACAAACTCAGGCTTCAAGATGAAACAGTGGGAGTCATCAAAACTGACTTTGTATCTCTTATCACACATTTGTGATATACTTGTTAGGACATGAAATGTCACATGTATGTCCCCAGTTCTATCAGGTTGGTTCAACATGAAACCAACGATCGTGAAACCAAGTTAACATACTGAAAATGTCAAACGAAGCTGATTCGATCGAATCAGTGACTGATTCGATCGAACCAGATCTCATTCGATCGAACCAGATCTAATTCGATCGAACCAGGTCTCATTCGATCGAACCATATCTCATTCGATCGAATGAGTCTTCGGTATATAAACGTTACTTGGGAAATTTCACATGCAGAGAACAGAATACACACTCACGAACCAGCAGCCTACAGAAACTCTCTCGACTGTTCTTCGTGTTCTTGGTCGTTTCCTCCAATCCTAGGCGTCAAACCCCTTTAGGAATCGTAAGTACGTGCCCGTTGATCACCACCGAATCACCGTGTTAGAGGATTCCGCACTCTAACACGTTGCCCCGTGAATCGTTGGGAAACCGAGTCCCGAATCGGTCCTACAAAGTGGCATCAGAGCTTAAGGTTCTTGATTCACGAAAGATTCGTGGTGATATTCGTGTTTTTCTCGTGAAAATCATATATTTTGCTTGAAAAATTTTCGAAATCAAGTGTTTTTGTTCTTGGTGTTCATTGTGTTCTTATCAAAAACTCATAAAAGTCATATATTTTGGTTTTTGATCTCAAGATTTGGTGTTAAAATTCCGGGTTTTAACAAGAACATTCATCGTGTTCTTCGTTTTTAAACGTTTGATCCATTTTTGTTTGGTTGGTTATTTGTTTAAGAGTTAATACACTTAAAAGAGTCATTTTTTGCTTCCAAATCAACTAGGATTCGTGTTATTGAATTTACAACCGAAAATCTGGTCAAATCTTCTAAGTTTGGAAATTCCATAAATCCCGATCGAACAAGTCGTATTTTTGGAACTCATTCGATCGAATAAGCCTCTTATTCGATCGAACCAGTTTGAATTTTGACCAAATCAGTTTTTCCCGCCGTGATCTGCGCCAAGTCCATTCGATCGAATCAGTTCATCCTTTCGATCGAACCTGATTCCAGTCGATCGAACAAGTCTCAGATTCGATCCACCTATTCGATCTCTTTCTTAGTCGACTGCCAGAACCCTTTCGATCGAACCGGACATCCATTCGATCGAACCAGTCACCTCATTCGATCGAACTAAATCGTATTCGATCGGATAAGCTTCGGAAGACCAGAACAGTGAATCAGTCAGTCATTCGATTGAATCAACACACATTCGATCGAATAAAGAGTACATTCGATCGAATCAGTCACTTTCGATTAGAAGATCAAAGATTAAAGCAAAGAAGCAAACATGTCTACCAGTTCAAGTACAAACAAAAGGATCCAATCGATCCTTGAGAGTGATTCAGAATCTGGAAGCTTCAACAAGCCTCCAAAGTTGATGGCACTCAATGAGTTTACTACCTGGAAGACAAGATTCCAGATTCATATCACAGGTGTGAATCCTGGACTATGGGAAGCGGTTCAGACAACGTGGGTGCATCCTACAAACGATGATGGTGAAAGCCTGAGCTACTTTAGGCTGTCAGAAGAACAAAAGATAGCCTTTGATGCTGAAAAGAAAGCCTTCTCCTTACTGTCTCAAGCTCTCTCCAGCGATCTCTTCCATCAGTTTAACCAGTTCACAACAGCATCAACACTTTGGAACGCACTGGTTGAACGATGCGAAGGATCTGAGTCACTTAAAGAAATTCACGCACGGGAGCTAAAGCGTGAATTTGTTTTGTTTGGTCCAGAATCCGGAGAAGACATTGAATCGTTGCTGTCAAGGTTCTATCATCTTATGTCAGAGCTAAAGTCCTATAATGTCAAAACAACAGGGACTGAAAAGGTTAGATGTCTCGCTCAAGGACTCCCAACAAGCTGGAACACCTTCCTGACTGTGATGAGAAGAAGTCATCAATTGGAGACGATTCTTCTTTCTGACTTTATTAAAGAAATCAGACAGGAAGACGCTGAATTAAGAGCATCCTCCAGGAAACCCAGAGCAACATCTGACAAGTCACTGTACATGTCAAAATCACCAATGTCAGATTCAAATGACCATGCTCCAATGAAGACTGCGTTTGTCTCCTCAATGTCAAATCAATCTAAGGAGACCGAAACGAGATCTTCTGCACCACCAACATCAAATTCCGGATATTCAAGTTCTAACTCCGGACCCAAGTCAACTGAAAAGGCAACGTTAAACACTGAAGGCTTGGGAAAGGTAACGGTGGAAGTTGCCAAAGAACATATGGCAACGTTAGGCACAATAATTGAATCATACAGTTTAATGGTGGCTGGTAAACTTGGCAACAGTCATCTGGACAGCGATGACTATGAACAGCTAGATGAAGACGATATGGAACGCATCGACATAATGTGGGCACTTGGCAGCGCGTTCCGTAGGGCTAGAAAGTGGGCTAAGAAAACAGGCCAAGCTCTTTCAATCAACAATAAATCCAAGTTTGGATTTGATAAAACAAAAGTTAAATGCTACAACTGTGGCGAACTTGGTCATTTTGCCAAGGAGTGCTCTAAACCAAAGAGGGAAGGTCACCAATATCCCTTCCGAACTACTTCAACTTCATCTACTCCTGCCACAGCCGCTGCAAATGTCAACAATGAGAGACAACTGGTCCCTCAGAATCAAACAACAGCGAACAACGCCAACATCAACAATGAAGCTGCTCTTGCTGTTCAAGGTGATGAAGGCGAGTCCTGGAACTTCAGCATTAACATGGCTGACATCAACATTGTGAATCAAGACTCAGAATCTGGGTCTGATGATTCCTCAACTGATGAAGAATACATTCTCGAGGAGCTAGCTACTGAAGTAAATGAAGGAGAGCATGAAGCTGAGGTGTCATCAGTGGAGATTATGGAGGATCAAGAAAAAGAGTCAAATGTTCCTCAATCATCTCCAAGTTCAACAATTCCTGCAGAAGCTGCTACTGTTGAAGAAGTCAACAAGGTACTGTCAAAAGCAAAGTCTGCATCTTTTCTGGAAAGAGCAGGGAATCTTTACTTTGCGTTCATGGCAGAGACGTCAAATGATGCCAAGGTAAGTTCTAACCCTACTACTCCCAAACCAGAAAATACCAAATGTTTAAAATGTGAAATGTCTGAACAAGAAATTCATTCTCTGAAAGAGAGAATTGAAGATCTCGAGGCTTATAAACAAGCAGCCTCAAAATCTTTAATTGAACTGACTGACGCTCTTGCACAAAACAAGGCTTGGAAGCAGAAAGAGTCTGCTTTTAAAGAAAAAGTTGATAGCCTTAAGCGTCAGAACAAGGAATTGGAGATATGTGTTCTAAATCAACAAGATTCTATAAATTTTCATATCAATAAAAATAATGTCTTGAAAAAGGAAATGGAGAACACAAAAGCTGATCTTGAATCATTGACTTTCAAATTAAAAAGTTACTCCAATTCCTCTTATTTGCTAGAACACATTATCCCCGAGTTCCGGTGCAAAAAGGAAAGAGGTGTGGGATATCACAATGTCCCACCCCCAGTGCTGAACCAATTTGTGAGCACACCAGGAGCTGTGCCAGA
Source organism: Bidens hawaiensis (assembly GCF_021521415.1). Classification (NCBI taxonomy): domain Eukaryota; kingdom Viridiplantae; phylum Streptophyta; class Magnoliopsida; order Asterales; family Asteraceae; genus Bidens; species Bidens hawaiensis. Next base: position 26,076 of record NW_027493552.1, read on the forward strand.
CGATGACTCAAATGTTAAAACACCCGAGGACACAAACCAAATTTCAAAGTCCAAGGGTAAAGAAGTCATTGACCCGGCTCCTGAGAACAAACCAAATGTTGTTGCCACAGACTTAGGTTCCACAACTAAGTCAGGCCCATCCACATCTAAATCAAAGGCAACAACAAGTAATTCTCAGAAGAACAAGTTTAATCATAAATCTGAGAAAGTGCATGTGGAACATGGTACCCAGTTTGTCAGAGAGGGTAACTTTAATGAAAAACATAATTTTCAAAAACCACCTCCCAGACAAACTTCACCCCAAAATGTCAAATCAAAGGGGTACTATGGTAACAAACAACAACAAAGTTATTACTCTCCACCACGTCAAAGGGGGAGAAATTACTGTTTCTCATGTGGAGAGGTTGGCCATATAGCAAGATTCTGTTACAAGTACACGGATCCTAGATATGTCAAGTCAACTCCTATGAGGAGACCGACCGTTGACATTCAAAGTCAAACTCGGTCTCACACACCGCGGTCGGTTTCTCCTAGGAAACCTCAGTCAACCTCACCACACAGATCACCGAATCCCTCTAGCCTAAGTGTTTCCACTTCAACAAGTGAAAGTCAGTCTTCAACCAGTTATGTCAAACATGTTGAGAAGAAGACTGACAGTTGGAAACAAAAGAAAAACAACACTGTTGATAACAATGTCAAACCAGAAAACAGTGTTAATGAGGGTAAATGGATTGAATTGTTAATTCGTGATGATAATGGAAAACCCAAGACCATAAAGGCTTGGGTTTCCAATGATATTTAAACCTTTTACTTTTTGTGTGCAGGTTGCTCTGTATGATCCAAGATTCAACATGTGGATCATCGACTCAGGAGCTTCCAGGCACATGACTGGAAACATGAATCTCCTATCCAGTGTCAGACAGATAAAAGGAGGTGCAGTTTCCTTTGCAGGAAATCAAGGTGGTTACATCACGGCCCAAGGAATTGTTTCTAATGGGCGAATTTCGTTTGATAAGGTTAATTTCATCAAGGAGTTGGAGAACAACCTGTTGTCGATAAGTCAAATCTGCGACAAGGGTTTCAAAGTTATGTTTGATGATCGAGACTGCCACATCTTGGCTAAGGATTTCACCATTTCTGAAGACAAGGTTTTAATGTCAGCCGCACGCCAGAGTGATCTCTACATTCTGGATATGGCTAAGGCAGGGTCATCGTCTCCAACGGCGACATGTTTTGTGTCCAAGGCATCCGAACGTGATACTGTCATATGGCATAGACGGATGGGACACATTAATGTCAGGAACATGAACAAGCTTGTGCACAACAGGCTAGTTGAGGGAGTTAATCTGAGAAGTTTCCGTCTCCCTGATTCGTGTGTGCAGTGCAAAGCGGGAAAGCAAGTAAAAAGGTCCCACAAGTCTAAGAGTTTCCACTCGATTGATATTCCATTGGAACTCCTTCATATGGATCTTTTTGGCCCAATCAGCGTCAAAAGTATCTCTGGGCACTCATACTGTCTAGTGGTTACTGATGAATATTCGAGATTCTCTTGGGTGTTTTTCTTGAAAGCAAAGTCCGAGACATTTGGGTGTATAAATCTGCTAGTTACAACTCTTGAGTCACAGTACAATCTGAAGGTTCGGAGAATGCGTACAGATAATGGGACAGAGTTTAAGAATGCGAATGTTGAAAACTTCTGCAAAGAAAGAGGTATTGTTCAGGAGTTCAGTGCCCCGTATGTTCCACAAATGAATGGGGTTGCTGAAAGGAAAAATCGAACGTTAATCGAGACAGCTAGAACAATGTTAGCAGACTCAGTGTTGCCTGTCACGTTTTGGAGTGAGGCAATTGCCAACGCCTGTTTCACATTGAATCGGGTAGGCATTGTCAAGCGCCACGGCAAGACAAGCTTCGAGCTTCTTCAACGACGGAGACCTAATTTAGAGCACCTGGAACCATTTGGAGCTCTTTGCACGTTACTTAAAAGGCAAGTCGATAATAAGTTCGAGGAGAAGATCATCAACGGCTATTTTCTGGGTTACAGTGTACCTCTCAAACGGGTCTTCAACAGATCAACAAAATTAGTTGAAGAATGGTACCATGTCGACGTTCAACGCTATACAGAACCAGCCAAGGGGTCAGGAGAAGACTGGTTGTTTGATTTTGACAAATTGTTCAAGTCATTCAATTTGTATGAGGTTGCTATTCAGATGATGTATGAGGCGCAAAATGCACCTCCTGATGAATCACAGCAATCTTCACCTCATCCTGGTCCATCATCGTCTTCCTCCACAGAGTCTAGCGAGCAAGTTCAAGAGTCATCCGAATCTGAATCTGAAGATGAATCACCAGCAGATGATGTACAATCGGCACCGACACAGGTTACTCCACAACCTTCATCGTCAAATCAAGAAGCGCCAAATGCAGATCAGCCTCTAACGTCTACTTCAGAGGCACCAACCGCTCCAGTTCCTGAGCCGAACTTAACTAACTTGGAACAAAATGTTGTCGTTCCTGACAATCCGTTGGTCAGGACTGAACGTGATCATCCACAAGACAACATTATAGGGGACATTCAACAGGGTGTCAAAACACGTCGACAACTGAATTTTGGCCTCTACACTGAAATGATGGAGTCAGGATCAGTTGCGCTAAATGCCCATGAATGCTTCTTAGCACAAGAAGAACCACGCAGCATCACCGATGCGCTGAAAGACGCTAACTGGGTCTCAGCCATGCAAGAAGAATTATTACAGTTCAAGAGACTTGGTGTGTGGAAGCTGGTGGATCTCCCCAAAGGACAGAAGAAAATTGGCACTAAGTGGGTACTCAAATGTAAACGCGACGATCGTGGAGTGATTGTTCGCAACAAAGCTCGCCTGGTGGTCCAAGGGTTTAGGCAAATCGAAGGCCTAGACTACAATGAGGTGTATGCTCCGGTTGCGCGTTTGGAGGCAATCCGGATGTTCTTGGCGTATGCGTCTTTTAAAAGATTCAAAGTATATCAGATGGACGTCAAGAGTGCCTTTTTGTACGGTCACATCGAAGAGACCGTATATGTGGCACAACCTCCAGGTTTTGAAGACCCAAATCACAAGGACAAAGCCTACCTGCTCAACAAGGCTTTGTACGGTCTTCACCAAGCCCCAAGAGCTTGGTACAAGGAACTATCCAAATACCTTCTGAACAACGGGTTTAGAAGAGGAACGATCGATTGCACGTTATTTACAAAGGAGAAAGAAGGAGATCTCATTATGGTACAAGTGTACGTGGACGACATCATTTTCGGATCCACGAATAAAACACTATGCAAGGAGTTTGAACAAGTGATGCAAGAAAAATTTGAAATGAGCTCCATGGGTGAGATGAAGTTCTTCTTAGGACTTCAGGTTGATCAAACAGACTCCGGTGTCTTCATTCACCAGACAAAATACGTCAATGACATCTTGAAACGGTTCGAGATGTTGAGTTCCTCTTCACAGGGAACTCCGTTAGAGGTTAATCACGGGATTAATCCTGACGAGAAGGGTGAATTGATCAATCCAACTCACTATAGAGGGATCATCGGATCTCTAATGTACCTGACTGCTTCTCGGCCGGACATAATGTTTGCTACGTGTCTCTGTGCACGTTACCAGTCAAAGCCGAAGGTCTCCCATCTTATTGCAGTCAAAAGAATTTTGCGTTATCTGAAGGGTACTCCAGATTGGGGTCTTTGGTATCCTCATGATGATAACTTTGATCTACATGCGTATAGTGATTCGGACTATGGTGGTTGTAAACTCGATTACAAATCAACAACAGCAGGATGTCAGTTCTTTGGAAGTCGGTTAGTAACGTGGAATGCAAAAAGCAGACGTCAGTCTCCACTTCAACAGCTGAGGCGGAATATATTGCGGCTGCCAGTTGCTGTTCTCAAGTTATTTGGATTCAGCAACAGATGCGTGACTACGGTATTGAATGTTCTACTACTCCCATATATATTGATAATTCTGCTGCAATTTCAATTACCAAAAATCCTGTCCATTTTAGCAAAACGAAGCACATCGAAATTCGATATCACTTCCTTCGTGACTGTTACGAAAAGAAGTTAATCGATGTGGTAAAAATCCCCACTCAGGAACAACGCGCTGATCTCTTCACTAAATCATTTGACAAACCACGGTTTTTATATTTGCTAGAGATCAACGGCGTTAAACGTCAATCAGATGATGTTCCTGAAGATATCATTTAAATTGTTTTTCATTTTTTCTTTTCTTAAAAATTTGAAAAATCCTAAAAGATTTTGTTTTTATAATTTTTAGGGGGAGAAAGGTTTCAAGAAAAACCAAAAACAATATAAAATACAAAAACCCAAAAACATCAAAAATTTTAAAATTTTGAGAAGTTGATCTTGTTACAAGAAAGATGATAGTACACAGACGCTATCATACTGAGACATCAAAAAGATTTTTATTTCTGTATAGCTTATTCTCATTTTCCTTATATTAAAAAAAAAAAAAAAAAAACGTCACTATCGCTTAGAATTATGTCGGTTGCTTCAGTTTGAAGGACATATCTTCGGATATGTTTGGTCCTTACTTCTACTAGTAGATTATGAGGATAACCATTAACCAGATGACTGAAAGTGACCGGGGCGGTTTATGATGTGTTTTTATTCTTTCGCTGAAAAATAGTCGTTCATACTTAGTTAGAAGGACACATACTCGTATGTGGTCGGTCCAGCTGATCCATTGGATCGTCAGGATAGCCGTTTACCTGAAGACTTTGACTTGATCGGGGCGAAATAATTTAAATTATCCAAAAACATTCATATATTCAGAAAATGAGAAATTGTATCCAACCTTTGGGAAGTGATGGCACACTGACAGTAGCATGATGTTAAAAAGATATAAAGTGAAAAATTGGTCATGCATAGTACTAATGTGATATATTGGTAGGCTTATCTTACTGAATTGAGTCTGGATTTGACCTATCTAAATCATTTAGATTGTCAGCTATGGGTGTACATCTAAAATAAATTGACGAGACGTCACTGTCTAAAGATCAATATCAATTGAGGATATGTCTTATCACGCGTACACGAATTACCATCGGCCCAAATTGGTTCCCCCAAAAGCTAAATTCTTAAAAAAAATGTTAGATCTTCGTGTTGCAGGTCTGCTTTCATCGAAAGTCCCTTCTAAATCAAATGCTTTAAACATTGATTAAGGAGGAGTATTAAATATTTTATACTTCACCGGCTTTGGAATGATCTCCCTCTGTGATACGTAAGTATCGACCTGGACAGCGCTCTTCCTTGCTGTGATATCTAAAGTTATTATCTCCCTCTGTGATACGTAAGTATCGACCTGGACAGCGCTGATAACTTGGATATCTGTATTAAATATCTTATGCTCCACCGGTTTGGATTGATCTCCCTCTGTGATACGTAAGTATCGACCTGGACAGCGCTCTTCCATACTGGTATATCTAAAGTTATTATCTCCCTCTGTGATACGTAAGTATCGACCTGGACAGCGCTGATAACTTGGATATCTCCTGAAAAAAAATATAAAATAAATGATTTTGGGACAAGTAGATGAATACCGAACACGTATGTGAAAACATGATAAAATCATCAAGTTGCTAATTAAATTCGCAAGAATGAGAAAAGCAACAAAATTTGATGAAAAGCGAACAAAGGGGATTCTATAAGCTTATGGTCGTTTGTCAAAAATAAGATGCGCCGATTTGACTGTTCAATATGTTGTGAGGTCCTACATGAGTCAATCAAAATATGGTGGGATACATAGCTGTGATCACAAGCAATTATCAAATGGTCATTGACAGACGAGAGGATGTTTGTTTAAGTTTAAATGGACAAATATACCCATAATCGCATCGGTAATATGCATCGACCAAAAGAAATTATATTGAACTTACTGAGTGCTACAATGTCAGTACTGATCCCATGTTCGGATCTTTCTCACAAAAAGAATGTTCATTATGTCTAGTTTAATATTGTATACTCTTTTATTAAAAAAAAAAAAAAAAAAAAAAAAACATGTGAAAAATCACGAAAAGTCTCAGTAGATAGTCAAATAAGTCTGTATGATTTCTTATTATAGATCCTTCTCAACCAAAAATATTGTATTTTAAATTTTATACAGTTATTTATTTCAGTTTGAATATTATAAAAATTCAAAAAGATTTTTATTCTGAATTATTTTTTTATTTTTATTCTGCTTTAATGTTGATGAGAAATCATCCTGTGACAGGTAGTCTGATCCCAGTCCCCCCCTTATTTCTATTTATTTTTCATTTTATTTAGTTCTGTTTGTTTGAAAATCGATAAGAAATCATCGTGACAGGTAGTCTGATCCCTGTCTGATCCTACTAAATGTTTATCCAGTGTGTAGGAATGACAGAAAACTTCATGCAGGTTGCTAAATGTTTGTCTGCGCAACTGACTGTGCATGAAAGAAAGAAGAAGTGACAAGAAAGCCCAAAGATGGTTGTGCCTGATATTTTTCCGTGTGTTTACTAATGTCTTATGATCTATATGTTCTGTAGGAACTAAGCTCTCATTATCGGAAAATGTCTAAGAAAACTAACCAAGTATCAAAAGTTTATGTTTTCTTGCAGGTTCAAAGGCACCACGATCTATGGCAGGGAATAAAAAGTTTAAAAGTTTATTTTTCCAAAGTTTTTCCCTCATTCGATCGAATATGTTGCTATTCGATCGAGTAAAACGATCGAATGAGCCGATTCGATCGAGTCAGTTGTTGTGAGAATGAGAAGTGTTGCGAGAGACTTATTCGATCGAATAGACTCTCATTCGATCGATTGGTCCAAACGAACAAGTCCATTCGATCGAATGAGTCCAGAAACAGTATAAATACTCAGACTCATTCGATCGGTCAGTATTATTCGAAAAAATTTACGGAAATTTACTCTCAAAATTGTTTACGCGAAACCCTCGTTTTTATCCATTCATCTTATTCGATTTTTCACGTACATCAATAAAATGTAAGTTTTTTTGGATTTTAACCGTGTTTTGATCATGTTTTTGGTCGTTTTAGACTTTAGAACGAAACTGATATTGAACTGTTTTTAATCGTTTAAGTCTTGTAGTTTAATGTTGATACATGTTCATAAACTTCAACTGATGCTATCTGTGTGTTGCGTATCTTTAAACGATCGAAAATGTCGATCGGGTTTCTGCAGATTCTGGGCTGAGGTTGAAGGAGTCGAATCAGTCTACTCGATCGAACGAGTCTCTTGTTCGATCGAATGAGACTTATTCGATCAGGAGTTCGATCGAATCTGAGGTCAAAGATGATATCTATCTCATTCGACTGTCTGTGATCGAACTAGATCTCACTCGATCGAATGAGTAGCTCACTCGATCGAATGAGTAGCTCATTCGATCGAATCTTTGCTCATTCGATTGAACCAGTCCAGTCTTTTCGATATCTGTTCGTTCTAACACGTTTATGTTTGCAGATAAAATGGCTGAAGTTGCAGAAGTTTTCGTTCCCTTCAAAACATCAATCAAGCACAATATTGTAGCCTTTCTCGACGAAAAGGCAAGCCATGGGAAAGACTTTGCAACAATGATCAAATTCCTGAAACGGTCCAGGATTCACGGACCTATCTCAAGGGTAGTAGAACCCATCATGTCAATTCAACAGGAATTCTGGAGGAATGCCTCGCACGACAAAACTGTTGTGCCGTCGGTAATTCGCTCCAATGTTAGAGGGCACGGAATTGTTGTATCTGCCCAAATCCTCAGGGAAGTCTGTGGGTTTGCTGATGCTGACTCAGATCCTACTGGGTTACATCCTGCTGGAACCAGAGGATGTTTTGCAAGAATGAAGTACGACGGTGACCTGAATGCCGGTCTACTCCATAAAGCCAATCTGTGTCCAGAGTTCAAATATCTGGCACACGTGGTGATGCACTGCTTAGGGCCTCAAAGAACAAGTTTTGACAAATTGAGGGAAAGCATGCAGTTCACAATGGCTGCATTAGTGATGAACCGCCCCTACAACTTCTCGCAGATGACCTTCAGCCATATGGTGGAAAATCTGACAATAAAACAAGGGGCGGGCGAGAAATTTCTACAGTACCCGAGATTTGTGCAAATGATCGTCGATAGTCAAGCTCCGGGTCTACTGAAAGAAAATGAGGGTGATGTGGTGAAACTGGACCACATGAAGAACGAAACTCTCAACCGTTTAAAATCTTACAAGGATCGCCCCACAAGACCACCACACAAACGGTGTTTTGGGCACGTGACAAATCCGTCTTACAAGGCTCCTCCGAAGAGGAAGTGGAGGAATGCCGCCAGTGATTCAGACGTCGAGAACTTACCTTATCAGAAAACCAGCGACGAATCTGACACTGAGGAGGAAGCGGTACCGGCAGACACCAGAACAAATGCCGAAAAAGAGGCTGATTCATTCTTTAACGTTGAGGTTCTGGATGCTGGTGATGAAGCAAGTGCATCGGATGTGCACTTTGCTGGTGAGGTTAGGGCCGAGGATGCTGCGGACGAAGAAAGGCCTGCAAAGAGGCAAAAGAAGAAGGTTACAAGGAAGTATCGGAGTTTATTTTCTGATCTCCCTCGTCCTCCAACGTTACAACCAGTTGGGACTTCGTCTGCTGCTCCTCCCGTTCAACAAGCACCGCCACCAACACAGCAACCAGCAACACAATCAGCACCACAACCGACAACTCAATCTCAACCTGAAATGTCTATACCTCCTCAGGTTGCAACAGAACTGGCTGATCTTCACAAGGCTATGATGAAGATGTTCATGTTCAAGACTGAGCAAGAAGAGCTGAACAGACGGCAAGAAGAACAAAATCGGCTGAAAGATGAGCAGATTGCCCAACTTCGAGCCGAAAACGACATGCTCAGAATTGAAAACAGTCAGCTGAATGCGACTGTCGCTGATCAGGGCTCTTCTATCAAGGAACTAAGAGAGTCAAATCTAAGCCTTGAAGCGAAAGTAACCGAATTGAAAGGAGATGTTCTACGTTTGGAAGGTCCAACAAATGTTGATGTGGACACATTCGAACTTGACTCTTCAGATGATGGAGGTGAAGGTACTAAAGAGTGAATTGAGTGAATGTAGTGAGGATTTAAATGTTAAATCTTGTTAAATGATGATTTTTGTATAGACTCAGTTTCATATGTAATGATATTGTATTTCATGTTTATGATATTACATATGTTTACTTAAAATTGTTGTTAAATTGTGGTTATTTAATCAAACAGGTGATGATGATCCGTTTAATGTCCAACCGCTGCAATCAAAAACTGCAGCAGAATTTTTCACGTTTCTACTGGACAATCCAAATGAGCAGCGAAACTTCGCAAGTGGAGACTTGGAAGAAGGTGAAATTTCTCATAATTTCACAGAAGAAGAATTGGAACAAATGTTTGAATTATCCAACGTAGAAACAGGCAAGTATCTGGCTTTGCCTCCAACAGAACAAATGTCTTCTTCTGCTGCTACACCTGATTCATCATCATCAACGGCCACTGATCCCTCACACGTCGATCCTTCTCAATTTGATGAAGTTGAAATGGAAGACTTGTCAAAGGAAGAGTATCCTGAATACTATACGTCTCAAAATGACGATCTTCCTAACTCTGCAAGTTTCTTCCAAAATGTAACAGAGGAGGAAATACAGAAAAAGGCTGAAGAAAGGTCAAACAATATGGAACAGCCTTCTGAAACGGATCAAGCCGATTTTTTAGAGAAAACCGAGGAATGCAAGAAAGCATTCAATGCTATTCTTGAGAAGATTAGATCCAGACGAAAAGCGAAGCTGACCATTCCTCATACAACGTAATATAAGATGAAGGGTCGCAGAACTTCAGGAGAAATTATCGCTTGGGCATGTCTGAAGGATCTTAACTGCGTAGCTGTCAAGAGTGAAAGGGGGGTTGAATACTTTCAACGTATTACTGATTTGAAGACCCTTCCTACTTATGATCTGAACCGTCTGAATTATCTTGATATGCTATACGCCAACTCATCTCCATTTGCCACGTATTATCAGAGTGTATTGCGAAAAGAGTACAACACAAAATGGAAGATGATCACACCACAAAGGCCGAAGAGATATATAAGCAAAAAGGAGATCGATCCGATCACCAACAGGCCAAAAGTTATTTTGAAGTACATGCCACCACTCACAATGAAGAAGATTCCTCTTAGAAAGATGAAGCAGGACTTCTACAAATCATTCAGGCATTGGTACTATGATGGAAGACTGCATGAGGCAGTTATTGTGCTCAATGAATATGGAAACTGGAGCACAATTCGTATTTTTGATCCAATGTGGCTCACAAATTTGTCAAGGGAGGATGTCTATACGTTGTACAAGACAGAGATTCTTTATGCTCCTGAAGACATAGAGCAAGCGTTAACGTACAGAAATGTCATTAGGATTTGCTTTGCCTATGACATACATGCAGGATCAAATTGGAAAGAACAACAGAAGAAGTATGCCCAAGAAACTAAAGATTAATTGCCATGTCTTTCGTTTATCTTGTTTCTTGTTGTAATTCAAAGTTAAATCTTCTGATTGTAATTGTTTTGAATTGAATGAAATATGATTTGGAATATTGTGATAGATTATGCTTTAATGTCAATTTTACAAATCTCATACAATTGTGCTTAAATGTTAATCCAAAATTCCAATTGACAGCGTCTCAGGATATGCGGAACCTATGGTAAGTCTGACTGACTGTACCATTTGATCAAAAGAGAACTCCATGAAGAAAGGAATTTGTGGATGCAACGTATGCACCACTAGTTTTGAGAAAAGAGAGAGTGAGATAACTCCAAGGGGGAGTTACGATCGAGCAAGAGAACTCGATTGGTTACAGGCAAATAGAACTGGCTCCAAGGGGGAGTTTGTTAGGACATGAAATGTCACATGTATGTCCCCAGTTCTATCAGGTTGGTTCAACATGAAACCAACGATCGTGAAACCAAGTTAACATACTGAAAATGTCAAACGAAGCTGATTCGATCGAATCAGTGACTGATTCGATCGAACCAGATCTCATTCGATCGAACCAGATCTAATTCGATCGAACCAGGTCTCATTCGATCGAACCATATCTCATTCGATCGAATGAGTATCTCATTCGACCGAATGAGTCTTCGGTATATAAACGTTACTTGGGAAATTTCACATGCAGAGAACAGAATACACACTCACGAACCAGCAGCCTACAGAAACTCTCTCGACTGTTCTTCGTGTTGTTGGTCGTTTCCTCCAATCCTAGGCGTCAAACCCCTTTAGGAATCGTACCTACGTGCCCGTTGATCACCACCGAATCACCGTGTTAGAGGATTCCGCACTCTAACACGTTGCCCCGTGAATCGTTGGGAAACCGAGTCCCGAATCGGTCCTACAATACTCAGTAGATTGTATTGAAGACCTTCAACATGAAATATATTATCAAATGAGACATTCCCATTTGTTAAGATTCCTTTTCCAACAATCTTTCTACCATTTTCATCACTCCCAAAAGCTACAGGACCTTCATACTTTTCTTCATAATTGACAAGAGACCTATTGTCACAAGTCATGTGCCTAGAACAACCACTATCCATGTACCATATGTCATTAAGAGAAGTGGACTGTTCCTGCACATACAAAGAAAGTTTGATTAGTTGAGTGATGAAGTGCAAGTCTTATCAACTTGCAGCTCATCAGATTCAGTTTCAGACACAGCTTGGGAAGTGAGTGTTATTGGTTCAGGATCTTCATGAGTGAGTTCTAGATTGTCTGAATTGTCTGTTTCATAACCACACTTTCTTGGGGTTTTAACTAGTGAGGTTGAGTTCTGATACTCAGCTGAGTCAGAGGCATACTCCTTTATCACATAGTCCTTCTTTTCATAGTAGTCTCTCACATCAGGAACTTGCTCAACCTTTGTTTCTGTTTTAGGTTTCCAAAGAAAATCTTGTGGTTCATATCCATGCTTCATCAGAAACTTTTCATCACCAGTGAGTTCAGTTGGTTTCTTTCTAGGATATGCTTCTTTTCTTCTTGTTTTCTCACTGCTTGATGATCCTTGAGAACTATCAGAATTGACAGATTGAGTATCCCTTTTTGGGATTATTCTCAAGGGTTGAGAGCTTTTTTAACATTTTTCACATGCTTCACTGGAGATTTACCCCTTTTAACAGGTTTGTCCACATGTTTCTTGGCTTTCATTGAATGCCTTTGGCTCTCAGTTTCCAGAACTTTCTCTTCACAAACCTTTCCCATACCCAAGTATTTTTCATACTTCATTTTGTAGGCCACAAAGTCTTGGCCATACTTTGTTCCATCTGGGACATGAAATGGTTGAAACTTCAATCTTTCATTGCAGGAGTCTGTATGACGACCATACTTATCACACTTCTTGCACCAAACCTTTCCTTTGAATATTTCATGTTCTTTTGGTTTCTTGAACCTTTCACTTGGTCTTGGTGAATCAACTCCAATTGTCTTTTTAGATTTTAAACTGTCAAAATCAATTGAGAAGGGAACAAATTCAGCTATCCTAATGTCACTTCTTTCTACTTTCCCTTTAACAAAGACAATTTCCCTTAAACTCAAAGGTTCCTCCTCTATGTTTTCCCTTTGTCTTGATTTCCTCTTTTCATATTCCTCCATTGTTTCTACTTCTCCAATGTCAAAGTCTTCAATGCTTGAGAAAATAGGATAAACTGGAATAAAGTTTTCAACATACACATCATCTTTTACCCTTTTCTTGCCTTTTTGCTTTAACTTTTCCAATAATTCTTTGCTTGGAGGTCTCACTGCATTGTAATTTACCTTCTTCTTTTCACATATATCAAAGGACACATGTTCTCTCTTTGTTCTTTCATTCTGTTTCTTCATTCTTGATGTGACAGGTGGATATTTTGGAAGTTTGTCAATGGATTCTGGCTTCTTGTATCTTCTTCCTCTTTCAGCAGCTTTGAGTTCCTCTTCAGTAATTTGATCACTCAAATCACTCAAGTCATCTTGATTCAAATCAATTGACTCAAGGTCATCTTCAGAGACTTGAACTCCAATTGACTTTTCTTCTTTCAACTCTTTTTCACAACAAACTCTCCTTCTTCACTCACCTTAACATTCTTGTACAAATCCACAAGTTCTTCTTTGTCTTGAAAGACATCTTTGAATTGTAGTAGATATGCATTTCTTTTCTCTTTATCAACTCTTGGCATAAAGTTGTTGTTGAAAGGTGGTGGTACTGCTTTGTACTTGTCTTCTTCTTTAAATTGGTTTAAAATTCCACAGATGTTTCCAGTGGAGACCAAGTTCTTCAAGAATTCATTGTCAGTTTGCAGTTTTATGTTTAACACCTTCTCTTCTATAATCATTTTCTTCAACCCATCAATTTCAGTGGTGAAACTTTTCTGAGCTCTGTAACTGTTTACACAGTCTTCTTCCAAAATTTTCATTCTTTCTTCACTCACTAGTTCACTTGCCTCATATGCATTGATGATACTTTGTTTCTTAAAACACTCACTTTCCAGCTTGCCTACTTTCATTTTCAGTTCATTGATAACTTCAGTTAAATCAATAATAGGAGCAGAATGTACCTGAGATGAGGACCCAGTTTCTTTCTCAATTATGGCCATGAATGCTACATTTGCCCTCTTGATATCATCTGCAATGTCTTCTTCATGATTGCTCCAATCAAAGTTACCCTCATTTTTTGTTGTTACAGCAACATTTCCTTGATTTCTGATTGGCTGGAACAATGTTGTTTGGAACATTTTGATGGTTTTGATTGTTGTTTCTCTGAAAACCTTGATTCTGATGCATTCCTTGATTATGATTGTTTATTTGAGGTTGAATGTTGTTGAAGTTGGGATTATAGTTGTTGTTGGGATTGTTGTTGAAGTTGTTGGTGTTGGGTCTCTGCTGATATTGAGTCTGTTGTTGATACTGAGGCTGCTGATTTCTTGGTTGGTTTTGAAATTAGTTCACTTGGAAATTTCTTGGCATGTTACATTCTCTTGCAAAATGACCAGGCTGTTGGTAGTTGTAGCAGATGGCTTTTGACTTGTCAAAACCAATTCTTTTATTTGGTCTTGATAGGAGTGACCTACCAGTTTTGTTGTAAAGCCTCTTGCTTCTAAGAGCCAACATGGCTGCTTGCCACTTCAAATCCATGTCCTCCAAATCATCAGCAACTATCTGCTCAAGATCATCTTGTACTACACTTATGTGAATTAGATTCTATGCAACAAATGCATTATATGACTCAGTGAACATTGAAAGCAAGGCTTGAGTATCACTGCCTTGACCATTTCCACCACTAGTGTGAGGAACACTCCCACTTGCCATAGAGGCAGAATCAGTGTCATCAATCAGCTGCACATTGAATCTTTGTTGGTTTCCTTGACTGCTAACACCAACAAATGATTTTGGAGTATCAGAATTAAGTTCAACAGGTTCTTCAATGATAGGAATCTGCTGTTGATTCTTGGTAGTCAAATTACCCATAGGTGCAATCAATGCGTTTGAAACATTGAAGCAGGGTCTTTCCTCCTTAATCATTTCATTCTCTATCATCTCTATTTCTGCAGCTTGAAGAAAGCACACTACATCATCTACTTTTAGCTCATTGAAGTTGTGCTTTGTAAGGATGAACTTGCAGGGAGTATACCATTCCTTTGGCATAGAGTTGAGCAGCTTGGTATTGAGGTCAAAGTCAGTCATTACATAATCTGTGGTTCTGAGATCATTCACAATTCCCACAAACCTCTCCAGAATTGATTTCAACCTTTCTCCTTCTTTATACTTGAATCTTTCTAGCTGCTGCTTCAATCTTTGCTTCTTGATGTTTTTGAGTTCAACATTTCCCTCAAACATTTCAAGTATTGCATCATACATTGCTTTGGCATTGGGATGATGTGAAACCTTCGTAAGTATTTCCCAAGACAGACCTAGCTTCAACATAGCTAAAGCCTTGTCATCTACCTTTCTCATCTTTCTCTTACAGCAGCAGTTGCTGCCTGATTTGCACCTTCTGCAACTTCCCCTTGTGGACCATTCTTAATGGAGTTCCACATATCAACATCATTATAGCAAACGGCTGCTTCAAACAATACCATCCATTTAGTGAAATTTTCCTGTCCAGACAGTCTAGGAATCTTGTTAGTAGAGACTTCTTATTCCTCGTAACTAGACATTTTGAGAAATCAAAAGTAGTTTCTTTGTAAAAACAGAGTTCAAAATAATCAGATTTGAAAACCGATTGTTCAGATCTGAGGTGTCTGATGCGATAAGAGCAAGATTTATATATAAAGATTAAAACTTTGATTAAAATAAGGAAGAGAAAACACCAAATGATTGTAGATCTGGAAGAAAAATGAAGAACAAAGCTGCTGACGTCACGTTTCAATGTAACGGTGGTCTTTATACATCGTCTCTAATGTTTTAACATATATTTTAATTTTTAGAGTCATTTAATCATATTTTTGATTTATTTACTTTCTGGTTCACTGCCCGAGGTTTTTTCACGTCATGTTCGTTATAAGCCGAAATTTGGACTTTTTGTTGACTTTGCAATATATAGAATTTTAATAAAGGAAGATTTTATTACTAAAATGATATTATAATTCTTAATCATGATTACATTAACGATAATTTTTGCCGTGTGTTACATTCTCCCTTCTTTTAAGAAATTTCGTCCTGAAATTTAGAAAGTGCCGCTGGCTTCAGACTCTACCGGAAAAAAGTGATGAAATTTTTGTTTCATTTGGTCTTGTCGTTCCCAGGTGAACTCAGGACCTAGCCTTAAATTCCAACGAACTTTCAATAGATTAATCCGATTTTGTCTAAGCTTTTGTATTTTTCAGTCAATGACCTCTACGAGCTCTTCGAAAGAATCGAAGCTTATCGTCAACTCGAATATCCTCAACTAAAATGATCAGTGATTCACCGGATAAGCATTTCTTCATGTTTGACACATGGAACACATCGTGTATCCCGTTCAGTTCTGAAGGTAGTTCGAGTCGATATGCTACCGGGCCAATTCGATCGGTGATCTTGAATGGTCCAACATATCGAGGACACAACTTTCCTCTTTTTCTGAATCTGATCACTCCTTTCTAGGGTGAGACTTTTAACAGTACTTGATCTCCTACTTGGAATTCCAAGGGTTTTCTGCAATTCTCAGCATAACTCTATTGTCAGTCCGCTACAGTCTTTAACCTGTCTTTGATCTGGAAAACCCTGTCGATGGGCTCCTGAACAATTTTAGGTCATGTCAGTTGTTTTTCTCCAACCTCAGCACAACAAAGAGGGGATCAAAATTTCGTCCCGTATAAAGCTTCAAACGGTGCAACCTTAATACTGGAGTGGTAGCTGTTATTATAGGAAAATTCAGCTAACGGTAAATAAGTATCCTAACCTTGGCCGAAATCGAGAACACAGGCTCACAACATGTCTGCCAACGTTTGAATGGTTCTTTCGCTTTGACCATCAGTTTGAGGATGATAAACGGTGCTCACGTCCAAGCGTGTGCCTATGGATTCGTGTAGAGATTGCCAAAATCGAGAAATGAAATGACCGTCTCTGTCAGAGATGATTGAAACAGGTACGCCATGTTTAGCTACAATCTCTTTTAGATACAGTCGAGTTAACTTCTCTAGGCTATGTGTGACATTTGTCGGTTTTTATTCGTATTTGTATTTGTATTTGTTTTCATTAAACCGACCCGTTGTGTCGTTTCAATGTATTCTTATTTGTCGTTTATCATTTAATATTAATTACGACGATTTATAGTTATATTTGTTCATTTTTTATATTCGTTCGGTTCACATAATGAAACTCTAGGATTTAAAGTTAATAAGATAATCAATCTCTAAACTATGTGGGTATAATATACAAATAATCTAAAGATACAAATTATATCAAGAAAATATATTATTTGAAAGTTCAAGGTTCATTGTGTAAATAAAGTTTTCAAATCAATTTATATATTTATACAAAGTCAAGGGTTATAAGTGTAAATATGTTTAAAATATAATATAATATTAAAATCTACCTAACCCCTCCAGCCCATCCCGTCCCCTTTAATTCGTTTTTCTGGCCGGCGACCGAAACAAATTTTGGCGACCTTAATTAGGCCGTAAATCACGTTCTTTGACCAAGAAAATTATATCAGTATGTTTCTCCACTAATTATAATCATTAATCAACTTAATTAACATATAATAACAACCTAAATGACGGATTATAATCCGGGTAACCGCCGGATATTACTCAAAACGCAATAACGATCATTAACTAATATACGCTCCAATTGATACTATAAATATGACGCTATCCTTCGTCTAAACCTGCTATAACATCAATACACACGAAGAATACTCTCTATAATCCCTTAATTTTTCGTCCAAGAACCGAACTCCGGCGAGCCTCGTTCACTCTCTTTCCGACACCAAATCAAGTAAGTGTTATATTGGTTTCAATCATTATAAGCCGCAAAACAAAACGCCTAACATAAATTAACCGAACACAGAACAAATTAATCAATTAGAAATTCTAGGGTTTTGGGGAAGAAGATGAATATGGCAATTAACATATATATTTATTTTTCTAAGACTTTGACAAACAAAAGAAATGGTCCATTGGTTATGGCAGTGTGTTGTGAATGTGGAGACCCGGGTTCGAACCCGGGTCACTGCATGTCTTTTTTTAATTTTTGAAACCATTTTTATAATAAACCATATATATATATATCTATATATATATATATATATATATTATATATATATATATATATATTCTTATATTTTAATAAACCATATATTCTTATAAATCAAGTAAAATAATTTTAAGACAAATAAAAATTGTTATGAATTATTTTTAGCCTTTTCATTTTAAAAACCAATCTTCTAAAACCCGACATCGCTCGTTAAAACCCGCAAATAAAATATATATTCTTGTCGTAAACTTTATAATTTGTTAACAATCTGTTTCTTCCAAAAATAAAATATACCGTTAACACTGATATTCCGTAAACATTATAATATTCAAACTTAGTATTAATCGCATAATTAGAATAATATGTAATAATAAACCATTGAATTTTCGTTAAATTTAAATAATAAAATATCCTAAAATATACTAAAATAATTCATATTCTCTAACATAAAACTAAATAAATTTAATTTCTATAATCCCGCTAGTTAGCATTTACATTTGTACTTTCTTTCTTTTATATATAGTTTGTGAGGTTCGACCGCTTCAGTTCCTTTAACGCATCTTCGCTTATTATTTCAAGTTATTTATCAATTTCAAAGGTGAGTTTCTCACAACCTATTTTTTTAATCTTTTATTATTTTTGGGGGTAGCATATGTATCTTATAAACTCAAGTGATTACTATTTTATTTAAAACTACATTTCATTACATGGACTTGTGGGTTTACTTGATTACTTGCTCGAACTTACTTGCTCATGGTTTCCTCAATAAGTATGATCATGCGCCCCCCTTTGCGCTCAAGACCTTGTTGTTATGAGTGGAAAAGGGCCTCATTATCCGAGTACGTTGGTGCACAACCCCAACTGAAAAGGAACTTACTTGCGCGATTATTACACTTGTCTCATGGAATTGTATGGTTTTTATGTATTTATATCAAACTGTGTGAACTCACCAACTATTAAGTTAGTTGACATTATTTTATACATATTTTACAGGTACCATTATTAGAGGACGACATGAATGAAGACACTAGAATTTAGGTTACTTAACTAATAAACAAAGTTGATGTTTGTTTTATTTCTTTCCTTTGTAATTGTTTATTTGAACAACTTGTGTACTTGAGATTTGAATGAATTAATAATAATATTGTCACTTAATAGTGTCACATGTGTTTGGGCAATCTGTACGTCACACTCGGGCGTTTCCGCTTAAGCCGGGGTGTTACTGATTGGTATCAGAGCCGTGACTAGAAGATAGGACATTAGACGTAGTGTTCTACTTAGTTATAGTTTATTTGCTTAATTGTTTAGGTTGCATGATTAGAAAATTATGTGGGCCTTATGTGATTGTTCAATGCACTTGCTTAATATTTTATTGTCAATTCATTTACGCCTCAAGTACACAAAGCACACACAAGTCCAAGGCTTATGCCTCGAAACAAAGAATTTCAATCATTTTCAATAATCGAATTTTTTTCGATATTTCCGATATTTCCTCTTCTTAAAGATGGTTCTACGTGGCGGGCATGTAGTAACTGTAAGGGGGGCGTGCTTGTTTTCCGAACTCTTGACACCAAGGTTATTGAAACCTAAGGATAAGCAATGCGTATAAATCCCAATCAGACGTGGGACCCAGTTGCTTACCTAGAGAGTTCGGAAAGTGCGTGAAACGTATTAGGCCAAAGCATTCCATCTTCAACTCCATATGAATCACAACTTTAAGTTTTCAACGTAACCTTGTTCTCTTTGTGAACAGAATATGGTTACACTCCTAAGGATGTCATGCAATTCATGATGGTTCATGCGACGTGTGACTCCGACCCTCAATGTTTATTATCTTTATTATGATTTTTATTTGTTTATTTTTAAGTAAACTTTAAATTTTATACCCTATTCCGAGTTTCACGATTTTCGTTCACTGTTCGCAGAATGGCCTCCCGTCACTTTAAGCGTTGTTCTTCTGGAACCTCGAGCCGCAAGTTGACTGCCCAGATCACTAAGCAACTCACTGCGGTCCTTCCCGATATGATAACCCAAATTCATCGAAACCTCACTGCTATCGTCAACCCCTCCTCGTCCGAGCCTAAATTATCTCACTGTTCGTTTAAGACCTTCACTAGTGCCAAACCCCCAGAGTTTGACGGGACTCAAGGTGCCACTGCGCTACTTCAGTGGTACGAAAAAGTAGAAAGCATATTCCTCCACATTGAATGTCCTGATAACAAGTGAACTCGTTTTGCTTCAAGTGTCTTTGCAAAAGGGGCACTTACCTGGTGGGTTAAGGAAAAGTCAACCCGAGGTGCCGAAAATGCCATGGCTTTGCCGTGGAATGAATTGAAGGATTTGATGACTAAACAATTCTGCCCTCCAAATGAGCTCATGAACTTGGAGACCGAGTTCTGGAACCTCAAACAGGAGAGCGGTGAGCACTCAGCTTACACCTCTCGTTTCAACGAACTCGGCGTGCTAGTACCTCACCTTGTTACTCCATCCTCGTGTGCCATCGAGAAGTACATTAGGGGATTACTGAGAAAAATTTAAGATATAGTCTTGAGTAGTGCTCCTAAGGAACTTGGAGACGCGATCACTCTTTCTGCAACCTTGACCGATAATCATGTTAAAGCCGGGACTTTTACATTGAAAGGTTCAAAGAAACCTGTTGAAAAACCTTCTTCTGAACCCAAAGAATCCAAACCCGAGTCATCCAAGCCTACCTCTTCCTCAAACTATCAAAACAAGAAGCGCAAGAACTACGCGTTAACCCAACAAACCGCACCTCAACCCCAAACTAACCTTGCACCACCATTTAAGAAACCGTACAACGGACCCCATCCGTTGTGCAACAATTGTCAACGTCACCATCCCGCCTGTGTCGTTTGTCGTCAATGCAATCGTTGCAACCTTTTCGGTCACCTTAGTGCCATTTGCCGTAAAACCACTGTTGTGCCCAATGCTCATCCATGATTTGCTCAACCTAACTCTCGCCCTGCGCCGTGTGTTCAACCCATTAACTAGATGCGAGCTTGTTATAACTATGGTGACCCTAAACACTTTCGCAACGCGTGTCCACAACTCGCAAATGTGAACTCACTTCAGCTTGCTCCAACTCCGTTGTACAAGGTTCAGACGTAACAAACCCAGCAAGCTTACCGGCCATAGGTTCCATCATTGTTGGCTAACCAAGCTCAAGTTCAGCCACATCCTGCCATTTTAGCTCCTGCACCACAAGGTGGTCAAACCGTTCAAGCTGCTCAAGCTCCTCCAGATACCCGTGGGCGTGCTTTCATGATTAACGCCAATCAAGCTCAGCAAAGCGGCGACGTGGTGAACGGTACGTGTAACATCCCGAAATTTCTAAAGTAATATTTATTATATTATTTTGTCGGGTGAAATAAACGAGTTAGTGGAACGATAATAATAATAGCAAAATATGAAGACTTAGTAGGATAATTAGATGGGATTAGATATGGACCAAAAGGAAATATGGGCCTTCGGTCCATGGGCTTAAGGGAGTATAAATACCCCCTTAAACCCCAATCCTTTCCATTCCATCCATTTATCCATCCTAATCTCTACACACTCCAAAACACACACAACCCGAACCAAGATCCAAAGGCGAGGACCCGAGCTCGTTGGTGCTAGATCGTCGTGACGAACCAAAGCAACAAGACCAGCTCGTGTTCGTAGTTCGACTCATTTACGGTACGTTTATATCGAGAACTTGTTCGTTTAGGTTTGGATTAGTAGAGAAATGATAGATCTGTGTTTGTATGGTAAAAATGAATCCAACAAAGCTGAACTTACTGAAAATGGATATGATTTGATGGGTTATTCGATTGATAAAAGAACCCGTAACCTATATGCCTAAATCGCACCCTTTAAACATCGATGTTAGGTCGATTTGATGGTTGGGGTTTGTAGGCGCTGGTCAGACGATTCCGTGGATACCTAAATCGAGTTATTTGGTTAAGAAACGAAGATGATTAAGGGATTTAAGGACGAACAGTACCTGCAGCTGGAAAACTTCGCCTGCAAGCTAAGTTCGCCTGATGAACTTCGCCTGCAAAGCTAAGTTCGCCTGATGACAACTTCGCTGCAAAGCTAAGTTCGCCTGATGACAACTTTGCCTGCAAAGCTAAGTTCGCCTGATGACAACTTCGCCTGCAAAGCTAAGTTCGCCTAAGGTTTAACTTCGCCTAAAGCTAAGTTCGCTTAAGGTATAACTTCGCCTAAAGCTAAGTTCGCCTAAGGTTTAACTTCGCCTAAAGCTAAGTTCGCCTAAGGTTTAACTTCGCCTAAAGCTAAGTTCGCCAAAGGTTTAACTTCGCCAAAGGTCAAGTTCGATTAGAAAATAAATTAAAAACGATAAGTAAAAGTAAGCTAATACTAGGCCACCAGATTAAATCAGGCGAATATTGATGCGTGTAACTTATACAGTCAGCCGAGCTCAGTTAAAGAAGGGATTTACAACTATCGGAGGAAGAAGCAGAGTTCAGGTGAGTTTCTAGCCCCATTTATGTGTTATGTTTTCGGGGCTGTGTGCATACTCAATATGTTTGTTAATACGCTTATCCTAAGAGATAAGTGTATGCCTTATGTGAATAATGTGAAATGTATGAATGATGGCTTGACGGTACGTGAACGATCTTCGGATATTGCACGTACTGTCAGGTTGTAACGCTAAGTATAAGGTAAGTATGATATGTATGCTTATGTGTATGAATGTGATAAAGTTAATAAAAGCAGGAAAGGATGGATGTACGGTAAGGAAGAGGGAATCGAACCCTACTAATATTCGAGAACTAGGGAACCGAACCCTACTAATATTCGAGGAAAGAGGGAACCGAGCCCTAATAATACTCGAGGAAAGAGGGTACCGAGCCCTAATAATACTCGAGGAAGGAGAGTACCGAGCCCTAATAATACTCGAGGAAGGAAGATACCGAGCCCTAATAATACTCGAGGAATGTAGGGCGTAATGCTCTTTATAACGTAAGATATGAAAGTAAGTTAATACAAAAGAAAGTATGAAAGTATGAAAGTATGAAAGTATGAATGAAAGAATATAAGTTTATGTGTATTGCATAGTGTATGATTAACTAGAACTCGTATGCCTTATGTGAATAATGTGAAATGTATGAATGATGGCTTGACGGTACGTGAACGATTTTCGGATATTGCACGTACTGTCAGGTTGTAACGCTAAGTATAAGGTAAGTATGATATGTATGCTTATGTGTATGAATGTGATAAAATTAATAAAAGCAGGAAAGGATGGATGTACGGTAACGAAGAGGGAATCGAACCCTACTAATACTCGAGAACTAGGGAAACGAACCCTACTAATATTCGAGGAAAGAGGGAACCGAGCCCTAATAATACTCGAGGAAAGAGGGTACCGAGCCCTAATAATACTCGAGGAAGGAGGGTACCGAGCCCTAATAATACTCGATGAAGGAGGGTACCGAGCCCTAATAATACTCGAGGAATGTAGGGCGTAATACTCTTTATAACGTAAGATATGAAAGTAGTTAATACAAATGAAAGTATGAATGAAAGAATATAAGTTTATGTGTATTGTATAATGTATGATTAACTAGAACTCACTCAGCGTAGCTGACTTTTAGTATGCACGCATGTGAGTAGAATGAGACAGCTAGCTTGAGCGGGCACATGGTGGGCGAATAGGAGACTGGCATTTGAAGACTCAAGATGTTTTAATGTAATTGACGTTTATTTTGAAAGACAAGAATGTTTAATTAAGGCAAGTTTTGGATTGTTGAAACGTTTCATGAAAGTTTTTATATTCCGCGAAAGTTTTAATGAACTCTGATTTGTAAGAACTGTGTTTATGAGTAAATCCGATGCTAAAGTAGGGCTTCCGGGTTCGGGGCCTTACCAGTTGGTATCAGAGCATAAGTTCGAGAGATTTAAGCATCCTACATGCTTAGACTCGAACAGAGAATGAGATTTAAAATGAGAAAGAAAGAAGATGCCAGTTCAAGATAGCCATGTGTCACTCAAGCAAGCTCAGTAAAGGTAAAGTGTATGGTAAATGGTGTATGTTAATGTTGGCTTATTTGCTAAATGAAGAATGAGTGCAGGTTAGGGATAGGATTAACTGATCTTAACTGATTAACTGTTTAAGAGTATAAACAAGCACAAGTGAAATCATGAAGGGAAGTATGTAGAACCTGAGGAGTAACGCAAATAGTTAATTACACTTGATCAACGTCATTAACTACTTACTTTACAAATCATGTGCTAAATAATTCCTAGAGTGATGACGTTTGTGTTTTCCCTTTTAGAATACTAATGGCTGGAGCTGGAGAAATTGTTGGAACTGGAGGTCGCCTGGACGTCGTGGCAGGCCTCGTCTTGTCCGGCAACCCTCGGTAGAAGAAGCTTCCAACACCGGAGACGAAGGAGGCGCAGCTAAAGGAAACTCGAGCAACAACGAAGGACATCAACTTGACCCTGCTGTTCTAGCTGCCATTGCCCAAGCTGTGGCAACTGCCATGAAGACTGGGAATCCCGAAGGATCTGCTGGAAGAATTGCTGAAGGATCAGGAGAGAATGGTAGGAAGGATGGTGAGGGAGGGAAGGGTGACTCGAGTGAAGCTGGATCTGTCAAGGTTGGTGATGGAAAGAGAGGTCGAGATGGGTGTAACTACAAGT
Source organism: Bidens hawaiensis (assembly GCF_021521415.1). Taxonomy (NCBI): domain Eukaryota; kingdom Viridiplantae; phylum Streptophyta; class Magnoliopsida; order Asterales; family Asteraceae; genus Bidens; species Bidens hawaiensis. The sequence goes on from NW_027493552.1 coordinate 50,487, forward strand.
CCTTCAAAGGATGCGACCCGCCGAAGCTGACTGGTTTGGGAGACGGAATCGCTACTCTCCAATGGATAACCACTATGGACAAGATTATCCGCATTAGCGAATGCCGTCCCGACCAAGCTGTGGGTTATGCTACTCAGTCATTTGAGGAAGAAGCTATGTATTGGTGGGAAAGTGTGGAGCAGAGAAAGACTAGGGATGAGATCAAGGCGTTGAGATGGGACGATCTGAAAGAGTTGATGATGAAGAAGTTTTATGCAGATGCCGAGGTTGAAAGGACGGAGATGAAGTTCCTGAATTTAAAGGCCGGTATGATGACGCATCGTGAGTATACTACTGAATTCAACCGACTAACTAGGTTGGTGCCTGATATGGTTGGCACTGAGGTCAAGAGAATCAAATGTTATGTGAGGGGATTGCCACAAAAAGTCCGCATGTTAGTCAGGGCAAATAAACCTGCTACTTTTGACTCTGCTGTTGAACTTGCAGAAGTGGTTTATGCTGACCTGGCTGAGGACGATGTGGTGGTGGAGGAAAAGAAGGAGAAGAAATGGGCTACCTCTGCTAAGCGGTCTGGCGAGATGGTGACAACAACTGATGGGAGGAAGGCCAAGGTTGGGAACAAGGATGCATGTAAGACGTGTGGGCAAGTGCACCAGGGAGAATGCAGGACTGGGACAGACAGGTGCTATCGGTGTGGAAAGAGTGGGCATTACTCTCGAGAATGCCCTGATCGTCCAAAGTGCTTCAAATGCGGAAAAGCTGACCACATGGCTAGGGATTGCAAGGAATCAGGGGCGGGAGGTGCGAAAGGATAAAGACTTGGGGAAACTGCAGAGAGGAACACTTGATGAAGGCATAATTGCTCATGCAATGGTTTTATTAAATTACATTTGCTTAAGAACTTGTTTTGGGTTAAGGTTTAAAACTTATGTTTATCAGTGACGTGTAATATATTGAGTTTGGTTATGAATGATTATTATGTTACGATGAAATGTTGTTTTAGACAATAGTGTTAAAAGTACTAATCGAAGCCTTGGAAGGATGAGATGAGTCTTGGTACATCGAGGGTCTCATGGACAAGCTACCTTAAATAGCTAAAACACATGACCACCATTCGATGGCTGCAAAGTCGGGAGTAAGAAGGATAACTCAGAGAGCAAAGGTGATTCAATAAAGTGTGCGATTATAAAGAAAAAGGTATTCCCTTTACAAAGGTATTCCTTTTAAAGAAATAAGCTAGGTTTCGGGGACGAAACCTCTTTAAGGAGGGAAGACTTGTAACATCCCGAAATTTCTAAAGTAATATTTACTATATTATTTTTTCGGGTGAAATAAACGAGTTAGTGGAACGATAATAATAATAGCAAAATATGAAAACTTAGTAGGATAATTAGATGGAATTAGATATGGACCAAAAGGAAATATGGGCCTTCGGTCCATGGGCTTAAGGGAGTATAAATACCCCCTTAAACCCCAATCCTTTCCATTCCATCCATTTATCCATCCTAATCTCTACACACTCCAAAACACACACAACCCGAACCAAGATCCAAAGGCGAGAACCCGAGCTCGTTGGTGCTAGATCGTCGTGACGAACCAAAGCAACAAGACCAGCTCGTGTTCGTAGTTCGACTCATTTACGGTACGTTTATATCGAGAACTTGTTCGTTTAGGTATGGATTAGTAGAGAAATGATAGATCTGTGTTTGTATGGTAAAAACGAATCCAACAAAGCTAAACTTACTGAAAATGGATATGATTTGATGGGTTAATCGATTGATAAAAGAACCCGTAACCTATATGCCTAAATCGCACCCTTTAAACATCGATGTTAGGTCGATTTGATGGTTGGGGTTTGTGGGCGCTGGTCAGACGATTCCGTGGATACCTAAATCGAGTTATTTGGTTAAGAAACGAAGATGATTAAGGGATTTAAGGACGAACAGTACCTGCAGCTGGACAACTTCGCCTGCAAGCTAAGTTCGCCTGATGAACTTCGCCTGCAAAGCTAAGTTAGCCTGATGACAACTTCGCTGCAAAGCTAAGTTCGCCTGATGACAACTTCGCCTGCAAAGCTAAGTTCGCCTGATGACAACTTCAACTGCAAAGCTAAGTTCGCCTAAGGTTTAACTTCGCCTAAAGCTAAGTTCGCCTAAGGTTTAACTTCGCCTAAAGCTAAGTTCGCCTAAGGTTTAACTTCGCCTAAAGCTAAGTTCGCCTAAGGTTTAACTTCGCCTAAAGCTAAGTTCGCCTAAGGTTTAACTTCGCATAAAGTCAAGTTCGATTAGAAAATAAATTAAAAACGATAAGTAAAAGTAAGCTAATACTAGGCCACCAGATTAAATCAGGCGAGTATTGATGCGTGTAACTTATACAGTCAGCCGAGCTCAGTTAAAGAAGGGATTTACAACTATCGGAGGAAGAAGCAGAGTTCAGGTGAGTTTCTAGCCCCATAAATGTGCTATGTTTTCGGGGCTGTGTGCATACTCAATATGTTTGTTAATACGCTTATCCTAAGAGATAAGTGTATGCCTTATGTGAATAATGTGAAATGTATGAATGATGGCTTGACGGTACGTGAACGATCTTCGGATATTGCACGTACTGTCAGGTTGTAACGCTAAGTATAAGGTAAGTATGATATGTATGCTTATGTGTATGAATGTGATAAAGTTAATAAAAGCAGGAAAGGATGGATGTACGGTAACGAAGAGGGAATCGAACCCTACTAATATTCGAGAACTAAGGAACCGAACCCTACTAATATTTGAGGAAAGAGGGAACCGAGCCCTAATAATACTCGAGGAAAGAGGGTACCGAGCCCTAATAATACTCGAGGAAGGAGGGTACCGAGCCCTAATAATACTCGAGGAAGTAGGGTACCGAGCCCTAATAATACTCGAGGAATGTAGGGCGTAATGCTCTTTATAACGTAAGATATGAAAGTAAGTTAATACAAAAGAAAGTATGAAAGTATGAAAGTATGAATGAAAGAATATAAGTTTATGTGTATTGCATAGTGTATGATTAACTAGAACTCGTATGCCTTATGTGAATAATGTGAAATGTATGAATGATGGCTTGACGGTACGTGAACGATCTTCGGATATTGCACGTACTGTCAGGTTGTAGCACTAAGTATAAGGTAAGTATGATATGTATGCTTATGTGTATGAATGTGATAAAGTTAATAAAAGCAAGAAAGGATGGATGTACGGTAACGAAGAGGGAATCGAACCCTACTAATATTCGAGAACTAGGGAACCGAACCCTACTAATATTCGAGGAAAGAGGGAACCGAGCCCTAATAATACTCGAGGAAAGAGGGTACCGAGCCCTAATAATACTCGAGGAAGGAGGGTACCGAGCCTTAATAATACTCGATGAAGGAGGGTACCGAGCCCTAATAATACTCGAGGAATGTAGGGCGTAATGCTCTTTATAACGTAAGATATGAAAGTAGTTAATACAAAAGAAAGTATGAAAGTATGAAAGTATGAATGAAAGAATATAAGTTTATGTGTATTGTATAATGTATGATTAACTAGAACTCACTCAGCGTAGCTGACTTTTAGTATGCACGCAGGTGAGTAGAATGAGACAGCTAGCTTGAGCGGGCACATGGTGGGCGAATAGGAGACTGGCATTTGAAGACTCAAGATGTTTTAATGTAATTGACGTTTATTTTGAAAGACAAGAATGTTTAATTAAGGCAAGTTTTGGATTGTTGAAACGTTTCATGAAAGTTTTTATATTCCGCGAAAGTTTTAATGAACTCTGATTTGTAAGAACTGTGTTTATGAGTAAATCCGACGCTAAAGTAGGGCTACCGGGTTCAGGGCCTTACAGTACGTTCCTCGTAAATGGCCACTTCGTATCTATTTTATTTGATACCAGTGTCAATATGAACTTCGTGTCTTTTGAATTTGAACCTTTGCTTGCTAAACCCCGATCTAAGCATAGAAACTCGTATTCTGTTGAGGTAGATAATGGTAAATCTATATCAATTGACTCGGTTATCCGAAATTGCAAGTTAGATATAAATGGCCACAAGTTTTCAATCGATCTCATTCCAATATAATTGGGAAGTTTTGACATCATAGTAGGCATGGACTGGTTATCCGTTCATCGTGCTGAAATTGTTTGCTTCGAGAAGTTCATCCACATCCCACTTGCTGATGGTCAACTCCTTCGTGTCTCTGGTGAAAGGCCTTCCCCCTAGAGCCTAAATCTTATTTGCTTCCAAGCCCAAATGTACTTATGCAAGAAGTATGTGGCATTCGTAGCTCATGTGGTGGAAAAGAAGGAACGGAAAATTGAAGACATTCCTGTTGTTCGCGAGTATCCCGAGGTGTTTCCTGAGGATGTTTCTTGTCTTCCTCCTATTCGTGAAGTTGAATTTCGAATCGATCTCGTTCCTGGTGCAACCCCGATTGCTAGGGCCCCTTATCGTCTTGCACACTCCGAGATGCAAGAATTGTCTAATCAGCTCCAAGAACTTTCGGACAAAGGGTTCATTCGCCCTAGTTCATATCCTTGGGGCGCACACGTTCTTTTCGTCAAGAAGAAAGATGGATCTTTTCGTATGTGCATCGATTACCGCGAGCTCAACAAGCTAACAATCAAGAATGTTTATCCTTTGCCTCGTATCGACGACCTTTCGATCAACTCCAAGAAGCCTTATGCTTTTCAAAGATTGATCTTCGTTCGGGTTATCATCAACTACGCGTGCATGAAGATGACATACCCAAAACCGCTTTTCGGACTCGTTATAGGCATTATGAATTTATGGTTATGCCTTTTGGGCCAACCAATGCACCCGTGGTGTTTATGAATCTCATGAACCGCGTATGCAAACCTTACTTAGATAAATTCGTAATTGTTTTTATTGACGACATTCTTATTTATTCCAAGTCCAAAGCCGAGCACGAGAAACATCTTCATTCCATCCTTGATCTCTTAAGGAAGGAACAAATCCATGCTAAGTTTTCAAAGTGCGAATTCTGGTTGAAAGAAATTCCGTTCTTAGGGCATATAGTAAACGAAAAGGGTATCCACGTTGACCCAGCCAAAATCGAAGCCGTTAAGAATTGGAAAACTCCAACCACTCCTACCGAAGTTCGTTCATTTCTTGGTCTTGCGGGTTATTATCGTCGCTTCATTCTTAATTTTTCCAAGATCGCTTTGCCCCTAACCTCTCTAACTCATAAGGATAAACCTTATGTATGAGGGCCAAAGGAAGATGAAGCCTTTCATACTATTAAGCGCATGCTTTGCGATGCACCGATTCTTGCACTCCACGAGGGCAATGAGGATTTTGTTGTCTATTGCGATGATTCCAATCAAGGTCTCGGTTGTGTCCTTATGCAACGAGGTAAAGTTATCGCTAAAGCTTCACCACAACTTAAGGTTAATAAAAATAATTATACAACGCAAGATCTCGAACTCAGTGCCGTTGGTTTTCGCGTTGAAAATTTGGAGACATTATCTCTATGGCACCAAGTGCGTGGTATTCACCGACCACAAGAGCCTTCAACATATTTTAGACCAAAAAGATCTAAACATGCAGCAACGACGATGGGCCGAACTACTTAGCGACTACGACTGCGAAATTCGTTATCATCCTGGTAAAGCGAATGTTGTAGCTGACGCCCTTAGTCGAAAGACCCATGTGAAATCAATTCTGCTTCATTGTGTGATCATTCAAACCGATCTCCAACTTCGTATCTTTGAAGCCCAACATGTCTCTGTCACCAAGGGTAATATGTACGAAGAAATGTCATGTGCTGCCGAGAATCAACTTGAAACTAAGTGTGATGGTTTGTTGTATTACCTCAATCGATTGTGGGTTCCTAATCGTGATGATCTTCGCACATTCATCATGGACGAAGCTCATAAGTTTCGATATTCCATTCATCCCGGTGCGGATAAGATGTATTTTGACCTACGGACCACATTTTGGTGGCCCGGTATGAAGAAAGACATCGCGTTATATGTGGGAAAATGCCTTACTTACGCTAAAGTTAAGGCCAAGCACCAAAGACCTTCTGGTTTACTCGTTCAACCCCACATCCCTGTTTGGAAATGGGAGGATTTCTCAATGGATTTTGTGTTCAAGCTTCCGACTACTCGAAACCGTCATGACGGTATTTGGGTTATAGTTGACCGTTTGACTAAATCTGCTCATTTCATCCTGATCAATAAAAAGTTTTCGGTTGATCAACTCGCTCATATCTATGTTCAGCGTATCTTTTGTCGTCATGGTATACCTTTGCGTATCATTTCTGATTGCGAATAGTCGTTTTACTTCACGTTTCTGGCAATCGCTTCAAACCGCGTTGGGAACTCGATTGGATCTTAGCACCGCCTATCATCCTCAAACCGATGGACAATCCGAGCGCCCGATTCAAACGCTCGAAGACATGCTTAGGTCATGTGTCATGGATTTCGATGGAAACTGGGATTCTCATCTTCACTTGATTGAGTTCTCGTGTAAAAATAGTTATCACTCGAGTATCCGTATGGCTCCGTTCCAAGCACCTTATGGTCGTAAATGTAGTTCTTCTATCTGTTGGAATGAAATTGGTGAAACCTAAATCACCGGCCCAGAACTTTTTCAAGAGACTACCGATCAAATCGCTCAAATTCGACAAAACCTCTTAACCGCTCGTAGCCGTCAAAAGAGTTACGCTGATAATCGACGGCGACCTCTTGAGTTTAATGTTGGTGACCGTGTCCTTCTCAAGGTATCCCCTTGGAAAGGTGTTGTTCATTTTGGCAAGAAAGACAAGTTATCTCCTCGATTTGTTGGACCTTTTAAGATTCTCGAACGTGTCGGAAGTGTGGTTTATACTCTCGAGCTTCCGAAAGAACATTCGAACGTTCATCCAACGTTTCATGTCTCTAATCTAAAGATATGTCTAGCTGAGGGAAATCTTCACATACCACTCGATGAAGTGCAAGTTGATGAAACAATGCACTTTGTTGAGAAACTGGTGGAAATCATGGATCGCAAAGTCAAGGAAAGCAAACGTAGTCGTATACCTTTGGTAAAGGTTCGTTGGGAATCCAAACGTGGCGCTGAATTCACTTGGGAGCGGGAAGAACAAATGCGAACTAAGTATCTTCATCTTTTTGATACAGATTTTTCTACTTAATTTCGGGACGAAATTCTCAAAAGTAGGGAATGCTGTGACATTTGTCGATTGTTATTCGTATTTATATTTGTATTTGTTTTCATTAAACCGACCCGTTGTGTCGTTTCAATGTATTCTTATTTGTCGTTTATCATTTAATATTAATTACGACGATTTATAGTTATTATTTGTTCATATTTTATATTTGTTCGGTTCACATAATGAAACTCCGGAATTTAAAGTTAATAAGATAATCAATATCTAAACTATGCGGGTATAATATACAAATAATCTAAAGATACAAAATTATATCAAGAATATATATTATTTGAAAGTTCAAGGTTCATTGTGTAAATAAAGTTTTAAAATCAATTTATATATTTATTTAAAGTCAAGGGTTATAAGTGTAAATATATTTAAAATATAATATAATATTAAAATCTACCCAACCCCTCCAGCCCATCCCATCCCCTTTAATTCCTTTTTCCGGCCGGCAACCGAAACAAATTCCGGCGACCTTAATTAGGCCGTAAATCTCGTTCTTTGACCAAGAAAATTATATAAATATGTTTCTCCGCTAATTATAATGACTAATCAACTTAATTGACATATAATAACAACCTAAATGACGGATTATAATCTGGGTAACCGCCGGATATTATTCAAAACGCAATAACGATCAATAACTAATATACGCTCCAAATGACACTATAAATAGGACGCTGTCCTTCGTCTAAACCTGCTATAACATCAATACACACAAAGAATACTCTCTATAATCCCTTAATTTTTCGTCAAAGAACCGAACTCCGGCGAGCCCCGTTCACCATCTTTCCGACACCAAATCAAGTAAGTGTTATATTGGTTTCAATCATTATAAACCGCAAAACAAAACCCCTAACATAAATTAACCGAACATGGAACATATTAATCAATTAGAAATTATAGGGTTTTGGGGAAGAAGATGAATATGGAAATTAACATATATATTTATTTTTCTAAGACTTTAACAAACAAAAGAAATGGTCCAGTGGTTATGCCTGTGTGTTGTGAATGTGGAGACCCGCGTTCGAACCCGGGTCACTGCATGTCTTTTTTTAATTTTTGAAACCATTTTTATAATAAACCATATATATATGTATATATATTCTTATATTTTAATAACCATATATTCTTATAAATCAAGTAAAATATTTTTAAGACAAGTAAAAATTGTTATGAATTATTTTTAGCCTTTTCATTTTAAAAACCAATCTTCTAAAACCCGACATCGCTCGTTAAAACCCGTAAATTAAATATATATTCTCGTCGTAAACTTTATAATTCGTTAACAATCTGTTTCTTCCAAAAATAAAATATACCGTTAACACCGAAATTCCGTAAACATTATAATATTCATACTTAGTATTAATCGCGTAATTAGAATAATATGTAATAATAAACCACTGAATTTTCGTTAAAGTTAAATACTAAAATATCCTAAAATATACTAAAATAATTCATAATCTCTAACATAAAACTAAATCAATTTAATTTCTATAATCCCGCTAGTTAGCATTTACATTTCTACTTTCTTTCTTTTATATATTGTTTTTGAGGTTCGACCGCTTCAGTTCCTTTAACCCATCTTCGCTTATTATTTCAAGTTATTTCTCAATTTCAAAGGTGAGTTTCTCACACCTCCTTTTTTTTACTCTTTTATTATTTTTGGGGGTAGCATATGTATCTTATACACTCAAGTAATTACTATTTCATTTACAAACTACAATTCATTACATAGACTTGTGGGTTTACTTGATTACTTGATCGAACTTACTTGCTCATGGTTTGCTCAATAAGTATGATCATATGCCCCCCTTTGCGCTCAAGACCTTGTTGTTACGAGTGGAAAAGGGCCTCATTATCCGAGTACGTTGGTGCACAACCCCAACTGGAAAGAAACTTACTTGCGCGATTATTACACTTGTCTCATGGAATTGTATGGTTTTTATGTATTTATATCAAACTGTGTGAACTCACCAACTATTAAGTTAGTTGACATTATTTTATACATATGTTACAGGTACCATTATTAGAGGATGACATGGATGAAAACACTAGAATTTAGGTTACTTAACTAATAAACAAAGTTGTTGTTTGTTTTATTTCTTTCCTTTGTAATTGTTTATTTGAACAACTTGTGTACTTGAGATTTGAATAAATTAATGATAATATTGTCACTTAATAGTATCACATGTGTTTTGGGCAATCTGTACATCACACTCGGGCGTTTCCTCTTAAGCCGGGGTGTTACACTATGCTTTTCGCGGATGGGAATGAAATGACCGGATTTTGTCTATCGATCAACAATAACCCAAATAGAATCGTTGTTATTGGGGGTAGTTGGAAATTTGGTCACAAAATCCAAGGTAATGTTTTCCTATTTCCATTGTGGAATCTCAGGCTGCTGTAACAGTCCAGATGGCTTCTGGTGTTCCGCTTTCACCTTGGAACATTTCAGACAGTTGCTGACATAAACTGCTATGTCTCCTTTCATATTTCGCCATCAATAGAATTCCTGGAGATCTTTTTACATTTCTGTTGATCCCGGGTGAATTGAGTAATTGGATTTATGTGCTTCATCCATTACTAGGATTCGCAAATTTCCATAACGTGGTACCCAAACTCGGTCGATTAAGTATAGTGTAACATCAGGTTTTTCTATGAATTCACACTCAAGACCTCACAATCTCTCGGTTTTTATGTTCCGAGGTTTCAAAGCTTCTTTTTGTGCATCATGTATTCGAGTGGTAAGACTCGCCTGAATTGTTAATCCTAATGCACGAACACGAAGTGGTTTTTCCCTTTCTTTTCTACTTAAGGCATTGGCTACAACATTTGCTTTACCAAGGGTGGTAGCGAATGTCGCAGTCATAGTCGTTGAGTAGTTCTACCCACCTTTGTTGTCTCATATTAAGATCTTTTTGTTCAAATATATGCCGGAGACTTTTGTGATCGGTGAAGATCGTGAACTTGGTGCTATAAAGATAATGTCTCCAGATTTTAAGAGCAAATATCACAGCTCCTAACTCCAGATCATGGGTTGTGTAGTTCTTTTCGTGCGCTTTGAGTTGTCGTGATGCGTAGGCTATCACTTTATCTCGTTGCATAAGCACGCATCCGAGTCCTAATCGTGAAGCATAACAATAAACTACAAATCCATCTATTCCTTTGGGAAGTGATAGGATTGGTGCACTACACAATTTCTGTTTAAGTATCTAGAATGCTTCTTCCTGCTTCTCAGTCCAATCGTATTTCTTGTCCTTCCGGGTTAACTGGGTCTAAGGTTGAGCTATGGAAGAATTTTTTTTGATGAATCTACGTTAATAACCAACCAATCCTAAAAATTGTCTCACTTAAGTGGGTGACCTTGGTGTGTCCCAATTCTTAATTGCTTCAATATTTGTGGGATCAACATGAATATCGTTTTCATTAATTACATGCCCTAGAAAGTGGACTTCTCGAAGCCAGAAATCGCACTTAGAGAATTTGGCATATAATTTTTCATTCTTTAGCAACTTTAGAATTAATTTCAAGTGGTGCTCATGCTCTTCTTTGGTTCGTAAATAAATAAGTTTATCGTCGATGAATACTATGACGAATTTATCCAATTATGGCTTATAACTCTGTTCATAAGATCCATGAATACAGCGGGTGCATTTGTTAGACCAAACGACATGACCAGAAATTTATAATGGCCATATCGAGTTCTGAAAGTAGTTTTATGAACATCCTCTTCTGAAACACGCAATTGATGGTATCCAGATCGCAAGTCAATCTTTGAGTAATAGCTAAATCCTTGCAACTAGTCAAACAAATCATCAATCCTCGGTAGTGGGTACCGATCCTTAATGGTGAGTTTGTTCAATTCTTGGTAATCGATACACATTCGAAAAGAGCCGTCTTTCTTTTTCACGAATAAGACTCGAGCTCCCCAAGATGAGAAACTTGGTCTTATAAATCCTTTATCCAATAAGTCCTGAAGTTGATTGGATAGTTACTATATTTCTGATGGTGCTAATCTGCACGGAGATCGAGCTATCGGAGCGGCATCTTGAACCAGATCGATTCTGAGTTCAACCTGTTGCTGAGGAAGTAATCCGGGCAAATCTTCTGGAAAAACTTCTAGAAATCTCATACTACAGGAATATCGTCTATTTTCCGATCTTTGGCTTTTGTATCAACTACATTAACGAGGAATGACGGATATCCTTTGCGTAGCAACTGGAGAGTTTAAGCTCGGAATTACATTGATCGCCTTGGATGGTCAGGGATTCACCATTTTGGATTGGTAAACGAACTAGCTCCATTTTTGGACAACCAATCCATCCCCACGACTATATCAAAACTGCGTAGTTCGATGGGTAAGAGATCGATATTCAACTTATGGTTAGCTAATAGAATATTATAGTTACGTACGACTTCACTGGTTTCTATTAACTTCCAATTTGCTAATTCGATAGAATATTTGGTGTCTAACTTATTGGCTTCTATTCTTAAGAAGGGTTCAAATTGTTTGGAAACGAAGCTTAAGTCAGCTCAAGTATCGAAAATCACATACGCATAGTGATTATTGACGAGAAACGTACCGGTGACCACAGATGAATCCTTCCGGGCCTTTTTCGCGTTCATCTCGAATGCCTTGCCTTTGTTGTTTTGACCTTTGAATTTAGGACAACCTTTCCTGTAATGTCCTACAACACTGCATTCGAAAGATCCCGGCTTCTGGTTTCCTGAACCGGATGGTATGATTTTGGCGTAACAGTCGCGAGTTACGTGTCCAAACCGGTTGCACCGATTGCATCTCCAACAATTACCAATGTGATTTTTCCCACACCTGTTGCACAAGGGTGTCTGACCAAAGCTTCCTCCGGTTCCTCTCACATTAGCAACAAACATCCATCCAGCTCCAAAATTCCTCTTGAACTGTCCTTCAGGTTCCAATTCCACTTCTTCTAGAGTTCGTCGGGTTTCTGATTCACACTGGTTGGATTTCGTTCAGGTTCTCGGGTTACCGCTTTCTTTTCAGTGTCTTTCGGTATTCCCATGCGAACTGCATTATCAGTCAAGGATTTTGCCAGTTCTCTGGCTGACTGGATAGTGGTTGGTTTAGATAAGGTGACATTCCTCGGATTTCGAAAGTTAATACCTATATGTACCTCTCTATTCGTGTATATTCAGGCGTAACCAATAGGGGTACCGATAGTGCCAATGTGTTGAATCGTGAAGTATATCCTCCGATGTCGGCACCTTCCATCTTTAACTCCCAGAAGTCATAATCGATTTTCTGGAGTTCGTTTCGGGGACTGTATTCTTTCAGCAACATATCTTTTAATTCCTCCCAAGTTAGACGGTAAGCGGTGTCTTCTCCTAAAGTTTGGATTATGGAGTTCCACCACTCGAGTGCCTCATCACGGAATGAATATACCCCATATTTTATTCTTTCAAGAGGGGCACAATCACTAATTTTCTTGACGGATTCCAATTTCTCGATCCATCGGATAATTTCTAAAGGTCCTTCGGCTCCGGTAAATTCTTTCGGGCCACAACCTTGAAAAGTATTGTATGAGCACCCGTGTACCGTGCTACCTGAGGGATTTTCGTTTAGAGTTTCGGTTCTAAGAGTCTCTCCGACTTCATTATTAGTGGTGTTTCGGGTGGTTTGGCTTGGATTGCGGCTAGCCTCTCGTTGATCGAGTGTCGTGTTTACATGTAGGGCGATTAATTGAGCAAGTTCTTCTTGAGAAGATGGTAATTCGGATGCTTGATTAGTAGTAGTTCATCTTGTTTTAGGCGCCATGATTTCTTTTTAGAGAAAAATATAATTTGTTAGTGTTGGAAAAAAGTTTTCTTAACTTGAAAGATTAATATCACATAATTCATAATCTAAATAACCATACAAAGGGGGGAGGGGAGGGGGGGTCTTCTATTATGACCAAAATATGATTATACAAAATTAGGTGTAACACATACTACACCTTATATATATCAACCACCATAGAAGTTACCAAAAGACAACAAGTAAAAAGTTAGATACATAACATCCTAATCACTAGCAAATATTACTTGTGAGCCCAATCTAATGTAGGCCCATCAAGTAGTGTACTCAGGGTCCAATCACTTCATTCTGGGACTCTAAGCCTCCAACCCTCGCCTCCGTATTCACCCCACAGTTCTCGATGGAAAACACGTAATGACACAATGCGTTGTACGAATGATCGTCACCGCCTTGCTTTTATTAAACCGCCATGACACGGTTCACGAAATCCTGGAGATGATCTCGTACGCCGCTACCCTCCCTTCGAGGGAGGTGATGCGATCGCCGTCTGAGGGACCTTGCACGATCACCGGCTCCTATGAGGGAGGCGGTGATGGTGGTGGGGCCTTAGTCAAGGGTAGAATCACACCAGAGGTGTTTGCTTCACGGTTAGATAGGGTTCGCTTTCGGGGTACACCCTAAGGGTTGTAGTCCTTGAATTCGAACCTAGATAACCTGAAGCAACCATGGGTCGAACTCGATCGGGGACACTGGTGCCCCGTCATCACTGGTCAAAGTATCAAAAAAAATAAATACTTAACACAAAAACAGGGTCAAAGTAGTCACACCCCGAAAATCTTAATTAAAATAGCGGAAGACTTTAACTTAAGTTGTTCGGTCATGATAGATGCCGATAGCCAATACAAATAGAACAAGAATATTTAATAATAAAGCTTAACCTTTATGTAATAAAATATTTATTACAATATCAGAGTTACACACGTGCTACCGCGTGGTTTATTAAAATCCGGGTTTCTACATTATTCAAACACACAAACCGCTCCCTTTTCCTGTCTCCTCAAAACCATCACTTACCTGAAAAGCATATTAAAATAAACGTCAATGCAAATGTTGGTGAGTTCTCTTTGTTGAAAAATAATATATATATATATATACATACTTATATATATATATATATATATATATATATATATATATTTACATATATATGTATATATGATATGATGAAAATAAGGCAATCAAAATCTCAACACAAGTCATTATAAAAAAATCATGTTGAACAGCATATTACAAATTTATCGAATAACACAATAATGTAAACAAATTCATATCAATCCTCTCCATACCAAGGTTCAACGACCATTATTTTATCATAATCCATTACCATAAGCAACGGTGGCGGCCTTTCCTACCGTTCTTTTAACATGGTAATTATATCTTTCAAAAATTCCCAATGATCAAACTTACCATAAAAACGAAGAATTTTATTTTTTAACAAATCGTACTACTGTAGACTAGCAAGGAATACAACAAATGTATGACTATAAAAATTGATAACTCGATACATACCATACTAAATAAAATATTCACACTTTTAACCCAACGCGGTTGGAAGTGAGGGGCGTCACCCCGATAGATCTACCAATATTTATTTGCCCTTATTAAATAGGTTAACGGTTATTTAATCAATTGTTGACTCATCTCACTTTTTACACGGTTTGTAAAATAAAATGTCTTATAAAAATCGATAAAGAATATGCTTTTCCCTCAAAACACAATAAAAACATTTCGAAAACGAGGGGTTAATAGAGAAACTCACGGTAGAAGCTTTTCGTTCCAAAAATCTCGTGTCCTATATTAGTACACGTTTGTTAATAAAATTTGGTTTTAGTTTATAAAAATCTTTTAAGTTATTAATCCTAATCTAATGTCCACACAAGCATATAAGCAAGTAAGTTCCTATTAAGTTAACGAATACGTGAAGTTCGGTTTTCCTTAACTATTGTTTTAATAACTAAATAAATTAATATAAAAATAAAATATATAAATATGATAAAATATTAAAATTTCAGTTGCTGGAAAGTTTTAAGAAAATATTAATTTATAATTTTTAATGAATCTTATCGGTTTTGTCGGTTTCGCGTTTAAAAACGAACCGTTCGACTTTTCGTATATAACATAACTTTTAACTTTTGAAAAATACTTGTTACATATATATTAGTCCATTTTTATAAGTTATTTTACAATGATATGTTAATTTTATTTCTGTTAATATTTTCTTAAAA
This sequence comes from Bidens hawaiensis, assembly GCF_021521415.1. Lineage (NCBI taxonomy): Eukaryota > Viridiplantae > Streptophyta > Magnoliopsida > Asterales > Asteraceae > Bidens > Bidens hawaiensis. The sequence continues at coordinate 65,726 of NW_027493552.1, forward strand.
TAGCAAATTTTTAACGTTTTCGTGTCGGTTTTCGCGACACGAACCGTTTAGGACCAACTTTTGTTATCTTTTCCTTTCCTCATATGTTAAATTATGTTATATATGAATATTTTATAATTTTAGGGGCTTTTCTAAAACAGTCTCTAATCGTTGTGTTGGTTCACGTATAAAAGTCGATTTTTCGACCGTTAAAGTTACCGACAAGTCAAATAAGTCTACACCAATTATCCTATGAACTAATTACACATATTAATACACATATTTCATCCAAACTTCCAGATTTGATCACATAGTTTCACACAACACATTTAATCAATTTTCAAGTTCCTAATTCCTATTTTAAGTTTATTAATAATGTTACTTGTTAAGTTTACCATTTCTTATATGAATAAATGTTATAATATACACTAAAAATCCAATTTTAAATATCTTATTTTGGGTTCCATATCAAGCCAAAACAACACTTTACAACAAAATTCCTTTTATTTTATTTTGGAAGATTCTAACATGTGTGATGACTAATCATGTAATTCTTTTTCAAATATCAAGTACTTTAACTTTTGTGTTTATTCTTACTATTATTAATCATTTCAAATCATTCACATCATCATTAATCATTTAAACACATCATTCAAGTCAATAGATCTTGTATTCTTATGAATTTCCTAAGTGTTAATCTAACAAAGTTTCCTATTATAGTAACATTTACTTTTTGGTAATTCTATCTAATTCAATATTTCAATTCTTGATTATATATGAATTTAAGTTCATCTCATTCAACTAATTTGATAGGGTTTCATCTTCATGCATCCTATGGTTCTATTCATGTTTTAATCTTTCAATTCATCAAGTAACAAAGTTTCCATTTCTAGTAAGTAATTGATAATTTGATCTGCTAAACTAATCTATGCTTCAACCATGCATCCTATCTTAATTCAAAGATGAAATTCATCACATATCAAACACATTCATACCAAGTATTCATATCAAAATCAAGAATTCATCTTTTCATTCAACAAAGTATACTTACTAGGCAACTTTACAATTTTTAACAATCTTAAGTATTAACTAATGGTTTTTATGAGTTTACTAGCATATAACCTATTTTGTTTTCAATTATATTATTCCATATCACTTTCTTGATCCATTAATTCATCCAAATTCTCTACTTAATCCAAGAATCCAAAAATCCCCAAATTTTCAATTATGAACAAGTTCTTATTATGTTAATCTTTAACATCAATCATTCAATGGTTCAAGTCCATATTATCAAACTAACGATCAACAATTAACCCAAATCCATTCTATCATCAAACACTAACATCAAGTTCATCCAAGATTATACCTAATTATCAAGAAATCGAACAATACTTATAACCAAACTTATCAATTAATGTATGATCTTTCAAGATGAATGTATGCATGTATAAGTGAGTTTAATCCGTCCTCTTATACATACATACATACATACATGCGGCCTTACACACATACATCATCATTCATATCTTCAAACTTTCAAGCACAAATCTAACTCAAGAACATCTAAGCTATTGTATCTAATGCTAGAAATCAATCTATAACAACACTTACTTGTTTTCTTGAGGATGTGAAGATGAGATTTAGAGTGTAGTGGGGTGTGATTGTGATGTTTTTCCTTCCTAGCTTATTTGATCTTCCTTGTTCTTGATTATCTCCATGGATCTTGATTGTAAGTATGTGTGGGCATCATTTTTGAATTTTAAGTGTGTGTATGTGTGTGTGTTTGGCTGTGTGTTTTAAGAGGGAAAGAGGGAGGAGTGTAGAGTGGTGAGTGGGTTAGTAGGGTGATTGGTGGATGGATGGAGTGTGTTACAACACATCTAGTTTCTAGAAGCAACAGTCATTGGGAAGGATGATTTGATGGATGGGTATTGGAGAGAAAGGGAGGTGATGGTAAGGTGAGGCCAACTAGGGGGGAGGGGTAGGAGGTGATGAGTTGGTTATAAACTAGTTAATTTCGGTTAATCGTTTAACGTATTGCGAGCTTTAGATATTCAAATGGATCCCGTTTTTAATATTTTTTGTCAGACTTTGAACGAAATCAAATTCCTGACAGTATGGACTATAAAAACTATTTTCATAAAATAGTTGATGTCTCGTCCTTTCCGGTAGGGGTGTTCAAATCCGGATATCCGGAGTTTCGGATATCCGAACATTTCGGATAGTATATTTCACTATCGGAATCCGTATCCAAAGTTCGGATATCCGTTCGGATAATAAAACGGATATCCGAAAATATGGAAAAAATAATAAACCAAGTCACATATATTATATAAATATCTAAAAGTTCATTAATAATTTAATTGTTTTATCAAACTATATTACATAAACGGCTTATGCAGCTACCTACATAAGAATATGTAAACCAAATGTGTGTCATCGGATTCATAAATAAACTAAATGAAGAATGTTGCATTTCGTTTCTTGCTTTTATGACAATATTTAAAGGAGAATGTTGCAGAAGCCACTGTCGGCCGCGAAGCTCTGTCGATGGTGATCGGAGAAGATGAGGTGAGTGGATCTAGGGCTTGATGGTGGCCGAACGAGGGTGGCGTGGTGATGGTCGGAGAAGCGTAGCGGCGTTTGTATTGGGTAGCGGCTAGATTAAGGGATAATAGAAATTGAATTTTAGGGTTTTAAAATTAATATCAGAGAAGTGTATGGGCTATATGGAAGTTGGGCTATTGGGGGCTTCTAGAATTGATATTACTTGGACATAATAAATAAATAACATTAAATTCAATATTTCGGATATTTCGGGTATCCGAACTATCCGAAAAGTAGCAGAATTGCTATCCGAATCCGAATCCGAATTTTCGGATATCCGGGATTCGGGTATCCGAATTTTCGGATAGTTTGGATTCGGATTTTTGGATAATTTGGATATGGATTCGGATTCAGATTTTTTTGAACACCCCTACTTTCCCGGTCCTTTACTGACTTTTGCTTACTTATTTACCAGTTTTCGCGATTCGAGTCTTTCTAAATTATGTTTATACATCGTCTATAATGTTTTAACATATATTTTGAATTTTTGAATTTTTGGTTCACTGCCTGAGGTTTTTACACGTCACGTTTGTTATAAGCCGAAATTTGGACTTTTTGTTGACTTTACAAGATATAGAATCTTAATAAAGGAAGATTTTATTAATAAAATGATATTATAATGCTTAATCATGATTACATTAACGATATTTTTTTACCGAGTGTTACAAAAGTCCCCTAATAGTCTCGAGCATAACACGCTCCATTCAATATAGTTGCCTTCCAGCATTGGCAGATATTCTCACGCATAACTCGCTCCAATCAAATTAGTGCACCCTATATACAATAATACCGATCACGTGTGCATAAAGTTCTGACAAGTATCCATGAGAAAATGATAGTTTATCATGTATGCACACTTTCAAATCAATCAGGTTATCACGTAGTTGTTAATCCTTTAAAAGATGTCCTAGAGTTTTATAAGCCAAATCATAGAACTAGTCAATTCCAATAGCCAAACCTTAGAGCTATTGTTACACCCCGACCAAAGGCGGCGGAACATGCCGAGACGTAACGTATTGATTGGACAGTAGCTCAAAAGACACTAATTAATGTGGCAACTATTATTTAATTTCATTAACATTACATCAAGTACACAAATTACAATAATTAAATCAAATAAATCATTCTTTTGTGTAATAGAATAGATATCCTGAGGTCTAACTATTGTCTTCAATCTTCAATAATATCAACTACTTGTACATGTAACATGTATGAAAATAGAGTTTGTCAACACGAATGTTGGTGAGAATACATAAGTTTTAGTTGTGTATATTTAGAGATAAATCACAATTCATATGTAAATGATGAGTACTACAATTCTTATGAAAATGTAAACAACTAAATAGATGTGGACCCGTTCTTATTGATACGAAATCAAAGTACTTGGGTAAATGTATGATCATACTAGATGAGGATAGATGAGGATGAGATACCAACCACCAAACATAAAATAAACAATTAAGCACATAGAGCATTATCATAGAGCATGCAATAATCACACATAAAATTATATTGAATTGTGTTTTGAATAGATGTTGAAATAAAAATGAGTAATTTAAATATGGTATACATGCCACCCCCAAATTTAAAAGATGAAAAATGGGGATATGTAAACTCATCTTAACGTGTGGATTAGGTGATGATGAGATAATAAAAAGAATTAGGATGAAAACGGTCAAGCTCCTCGAGGTTCACCGACAAATATTCCTAGTTGTTAATGATAACAAGAATTAAATACAATCATAGCGAAATACAAAGATTTATGACGGGTTTTGAGATTCGACACGGTTGTTAATATGAAATGTCTTATATTTGTACGGTTGTGTGATTATTATTGTTGTTATTATTATTATTATTATTATTATTATTATTATTATTATTATTATTATTATTATTAGTTAATTACAATAATTATTGATTTGCATTTAAGTTTGAGTAGTCGAATAAATAACATTACATATTAGCGGAAAGCTAAACGAAATATTTAAATATCTAATAATATACTTTGGTTTGTTAATGAGACTTGTAAAAAGAATATATATGTATATATTTATCTTATTTATGTATGTGTATAAAGTAAATAGTTATATACACACACACACACATAATTACGAAAAGAAAAGAGTTGTTTCTGGGTTCGGTTCATCAACACAATGTTTATTTAATGTTGTATATATATAATAAATTAAACATTGATTAAAAATGGATATTTATAACAATATAATTCAAAAACTGGGCCTGGGGGACTCGAACCCGCGCCCCAGGCCGGTTCAAGCTTTAAGAACACATGTGCTGGCCATCAGGCCATCGCCTTAATTTGATAACACAATGAAACTAGAAACTTAAATATAAAGTATGTTGTTGATGCTCTTCCCCAAATCAAACATAAACCCTAGAATTTTAAATTGGTTTAATTGATTATCGTTGAAACAAATTGAGTTAGGGTTATCAATTATTGACTAAAAACGATCTAACTACATAAATTAATTACCAAAATTGATTATGGATTAAAGGAGATTGACGAACTAGGGTTTGCGGCTCAAGTTTGAATGTGAAATCAACTGTAACAGCAGCGTAGGGGTTAATTGACTTAGGGGTTTAGGTCGCGATGTAGTAAGGATGGTGTGGACGTGTTGAATTGAATTATGAACTTGTTTATATAGTTTTTTAGGAATCATTTAGGCCGCAGTTTGGTTGTTAACGAGTCAGCTGTCATTTGGTGATAATTTACCAAGTTTAGGGTGTCGGTGGACGTGGTTTATGGTAAGGAATAATATGGTAGTATCAATTTGGTCAATTAATCCTTGAATTATGGTTCAAGATAGAGGGGGGTCTTTGGCGTCAGCAAGAGGGAGAGGGAAGGATGATGGAGGTATTTTGAATATAATTTTTAATTTGGTCCCTGGGGTTTATAGATGGAAACGAGAATGGATTAAAGATTGAGTTTGGGTGAAAATGTACCTCGGACTCAAATTCCCCCTCTTTCTAAAACGGATAATTCCTTTCCAAGGCGAGACCTTAAGCATCACATTTTCACCAACGTTAAACTCAGTCGGTCGTCGCCGCTTATCAGCATAAGACTTTTGTCTGTCTTGAGCAGCTTTCATTCTTGTTTTAATCTGATCGAACTTTGAAGACGTTTCTTTGAACCACGTTTCTTGAGCAGCTTTCAATCTTGTTCCCATAGCTTCATGGAACTTCTTCCAAAACCTCGAAGTAAATCGGGTATCTCTATCGGACACGATCGATAACGGTACACCATGCTTAGATACAACCTCCTTGATGAACAAACTTGCTAACGTTTCTGACGAGATAGCCTCTCGTATAGGCAGAAAGTGAGCACTTTTGGTTAAACGGTCCACAATCACCCAGATGGTATCATGATGCTTAGCTGTACGAGGTAGCTTAGTTATGAAATCCATAGTGATGTGTTCCCATTTCCATTCAGGTATCTCAAGCGGTTGCATCTTCCCATAAGGCTTCTGGTGCTCTGCTTTGTCTTGTAAACAAGTTAAGCACTTACTGACATAACCTACTACATCATTCTTCATTCTCGGCCACCAATAGTCTCTTTTCAAATCTTGATACATCTTAGTAGCTCATGGATGAATCGAGTATCTTGACTTATGAGCTTCATCTAAGATTCGACCTCTGAGATCTCCATGGCGTGGAATCTTGATATGCGTAAAGTGGTATATAAAATTTTAGCAAATAATGACCAAATACAACGAGTAATAAAAACCTAGAATACCCTAAACCAAACCACTAGCAACAGGCAAGTGAACCTATCGGGTGTAGAATAGCTATAAGAAGACCGGGAATATCGAACCCTAGAGACACTTATTAAATTAACGAAACTAGTTCCAAAAGCTAATTTAAAGTAATAATTAAGAAAATATATATTTTTGGATTTTTATTTATTTTATTTTAAAAACTAATAATTAATTAAACTAATTACTTAATTAAATTAAAGTAAACTAGAAAATTAAATTACTGAATAAGACTTTAGTAAATTCAAATGAGAGCAAGAGTTACCTAGGCAAGAAATCTGAATTGTGACGACTCGGGCTTTTATCGGTTATGGGAAAATGTTATGGGAACTGGGAATCTAAAGATATGAAACTCTAGGAAACTTAATGAATACTTAATCACTCTCAAGGTGTCGCCTAAAAAGAAATCTTAGAGATCATGTAAAAACACCGGCTTATTAGTTCACCTGTCAGTTCACCAACTATGATTAATTACCCTAGAAAACAGCTAACCCGTCGGTTTCACTATCTCAATGCACCTAATTTCACGGGGTGGTTTATGAAAAGTCTAAAGGATACGGGTAAATAGTGAAATTAAGGCAAAAATAGGCAAACTTCCTGTCAGATAATTTAACCTAAAACCATAACAACGCCGACAAACCCGACAACTTATCACCCATCGGATATTTAAGCTAGTAAGAATATGAACTTCTAATAAAATGTCAAAAATCAGTTTCTATGGTTAATGAGCTCAATAAACCATAAACAAGTTGCAAACACACAGTAAACAACCCTAACATGCAACCTATAATCGAAAGACAATCAATCAAGCAACATGTGAAACATTCATTCAGACACAAATCGAAAGTAAATACGCATGAGACACATCCAATAAAACTAATAAAAACTTTTAATTAACCAAAATCCCATAAATAAAACCCGAAAACCGACTAGTCCAAAATAATCAACAAAACATCATCACAAGCCTAGGCAGTATAATAATTTAGCCAACCATAATAATATTCGTCGAAACAAAGATATAATAATTATTGCAGTTCATCGAAAAAAAATAAATATTGTTGAGCTGCTAGCCTGCGAGCTTATATTAATTGAGCAGCCTACCTGCTTGCTTATTAATTCCTTTTTCTTTGAAATTTGCCGTGAGACTATGACCAGCGTGCTTGGCTGCTTATATTAATTCTTGTCGTGGACTTTTTGATGTGCTAGGCTTGTTGCTTGCTTGAAATATCTTTTCGAATTGTTTTGTAACTCACCGCCGCACAACAGCCTTGGGGCGGGTCCCCCACTTCATTTTCTTTATGCCCTCAATGAAAAATAATATATATTGTTTTATCACTATGGGCCTGATTTAGAAGCCTAATTAAGTTACCTACAAAACAAATAAATCAGCCCAATTGATGCAATATTTGTTCATTCGATGCTACTGCCAAACAAACTAGTCCTCATCAATTTATATATAGGCAAAATAAATCTTTTATAACTATTATCAATTTTAACTAAAAACTATTATATATACGTCAAGTTATGTAACATCCTACTTTCGGTTATATTAATAAAATAAACTTCGTCTATTTTATAGTGGGTCGTTATCGGTTTAGTTAAATAGAATATGAGTTGGGCTAGTGTTGGGTAAATGGATATGGGTTATGGAATTGGGGTATGAAAGAAGAAGGAAAGACCATGGGCTTAAGCCCATGACCCCTAAATATAAATACCATTAATCATCACTTAATCCACATTCATACATATTCCATACACCACCCAAAAACACACACTTAAGATTTCTCTCTAGTTCTTCCTTATCCCTAGCCGAAATCAAGAAGGAAACCGAGCATTGACCCGAGGTAACGATAGTTTAATATTGTATGAGCTTAACCCGTTAGATATAGTTGCGAAACGACGAGCCGACACCGTTAAACCGTTTAAATCACGAGATCCGGGTGGAATCGAGTATAAACCGAACCTATGATGAGCTTAGGGATCACCCTAGCTCAGATCTGGATCGAAAGGGGCGAAAAACGGTGAAAAACGAGTTAAAACTCGTTTTTCCGGTGAGTTCGCGTTTTTCCTGCGGCTTTCCGGCAATGACAGCGCCGGAAAAGTAATACGAGGTTAAGGGTATGTCAGGGAATGTTCTGACATCCCTGACCTAACCCTACTTCGCTAAGGGGTAACTAACGAATTAGAAGTAATTCGCTAGCTAATTCGTTAAGGAAAGACTGATGAACTAGCTTCAGTTCGTTAAGTCCGATTCGTATGTTGACCAGTTCGCTATAAGGTTTAATTCGTTATGAGGACTGGTTCGTTATAAGGGTTCTATTCGCCAAAGAGTTCAAATTCGTTAGACAGACCAGATGAATATGGACCAATTCGCTAAAAAGGCCAATTCGTTATGGAAGACAGAAGTAACGAACGAAACCCCATTCGTTAAAGAGTATATTAACGAACTAGACATTGAAAGAATGACAGATTGGTCCCTTGACTTAGAAAATAATGAATTAATTACAAATCAGCCCTTGAACTTTGAGTTAGGGAATTAAATAATAATTTAAAATCTTAATGGAAAATGTGTTACGACAGTTATACCGAGAACTTGTTCATATAGGTTCAGAATCGTTTAGAAATCATAGATCTGTGTTAGTATGGTAAAAACGAATCCAACGAAGCTAAACTTACTGAAATTGATTACAGTTTGATAGGTTAATTGTTAGTGTGAAGAACCCGTAACATATATGCCTAAATCGCACCCCTTAAACATGAATAATTGGACGAACAAAGGGTTAGGGTTTTAGGCGCTTGGATTCCGAATCCATTGATACCTAACTCGTGTTATTTGGTTAAGGAATGAAGGTTTAATTGCAGATTTGGTAACTGTTGACCATTTCGTGCTCTTGGCAATTTTGACTTTGACCCTGAGTCAAAGTCTGGATAAGATGGATGCAGTTCGTTATGATTAGATGCAGTTCGTTATGATAAGATAACGAATTAGCCATTCCATTCGTTATGTCCAGATAGCGAAGTAGTTCAACCATTCGTTAAGACAAAGTAACGAATTAGATCACCCAGTTCGTTATGCTAAGATGACGAATCAAGTAATTCGTTACCCACTAGTTCGCCATGGAAAGATAACGAATCAAGTGATTCGTTACTTGCCCAATTCGTTATGATAAGTTAACGAATCAGAGGACGAACCAGATGATGATTAGATGACGAATCAGTTAACGAACTAGATTATGAAAGTAACGAATTAGCTAACAAATTAGGCTTAATTCGTTATGGCGAATGAGATAGCGAATTAAATAATAAATTAAAATCCTAATGGAAAATGTGTTAAGACAGTTAATGGAAATAAAATTTTTCCAAGCTCGACCCCAGCCAGGGGCTCTGCCCCTTGGACCCTGCTAGGGGCTGCCGCCCCTAGACCCCGCTGCCAGGGGCGCTGCCCCCGGACCCCCGTCCGTTGAGGGTTATAAGTAGACTAGAAACGCGTTATGAGTAGTGATAGTAATTGATGCATGTAATTATTATACAGTTAGCCATGCCCAACTGAGGAAAGGAATAACTATTAACGGTGAACGTAACCGACTTCAGGTGAGTTTCTAGCCCCATTCCTTGTTATGTTTTTCAGGCCTGTGTGCATACTCGATGTGATTAGTCAATACACTTATCCTAAGTGATAATTGTATGCCATATATGTATTACGTGAAATGTATGAACGATTTCTTGACGATACATGAACGATCTTCGGAATTGCATGTATTGCTAGGAAATGGTTGATGTTATATGTATGTTGTAAGATGAAGAATGAATGTTGTATGTATGTATGAAACTTACGATTATGTATATAGAAAAGTATGTTATAAAGGTATGGAAGAAAGGGTACCGGACCCAAATAATATCCGAGGATGAAGGGTACCGGACCCTAATAATATCCGAGGATGAAGGGTGACCGGACCCTAATAATATCTGAGGATAGAGGGTACCGGACCCTAATAATATCTGAGGTATGTAGGGCGAATGCTCTTTATAACGTAAGGTTAGTTATGAATGTATATGAAAGAATGATGGACAGGTTAAGTATGTAATGCGTACCTACGGGCACGTATATGTGTATGTAAAGTAAGTTATGTGATTAACTAGAACTCACTCAGCGTAGCTGACTTTTAGTATTCACGCAGGCAAATAGGTTGAGGCAGCTCGCGTGATTGAAGACACATGGCATGGAATCGAAGATACTGGCATCTCGAAGAAATGTTGTTATGTTTTAAAAGACTATGTTTTGTTTTAAATGACTATGAATGTTTTATAAGACAAGATTTGAAGGTTATGTAATATACTATGGTTGAAGTTTTAATATTCCGCGAATGTTTTAATTAAATCTGATATTTAGAACTGCGTTTATGAGTAAATCCAACACCAAAGTATGGCTACCGGTAACGGGGCCTTACAAGTTAAAGGATTAATAATAGTATACATAGTTTATATGACAAATCACTAGTTGGTTTCAAATTCAGTTCAAACACACAATTTTTAACTTCTGGCTTGTAAAACCTTCAAAGATTAAATATGAACTAGGAATGAGTATAATTTAATAAAAACAGCCCCAAAACTACTTAAAAGTGCAGAAAATATTTATATCAATTTATATACACTTTTGACCATATCAAATTCACATACGGTCAAACCTAGTCTTAACACCATGAGTGTTTTCCATCAACTCGTCTTGCTGACCGAAAATCCTTAATTTCTTACCTAGCCCTTCATCTACCAGCACACCTCTGACTGTACGTTGATGATTTCTTCGAAAAGACTTGAGTTCATAATCAACTAGTATGACTTCACTGTTGCGATGACTTCCTCATTCTTATGACTTAGCGCGTCGGCGACCACATTAGCTTTACCAGGATAGTACTTAATGTCATAGTCGTAATCCTTAATCAACTCCAACCATCTCCTCTGTCTCATGTTCAATTCCTTCTGCTCGAAGAAGTACTTTAAAGTCTTATGATCTGTGTAAATGGTACACTTAGTACCATACAGATAATGTCTCCATATCTTGAGAGCATGCACTACTGCTGCTAGCTCTAAATCATGCGTCGGATAAGTACTCTCATAGACTTTCAACTGTCTAGACGCGTAAGCTATCATATTTCCTCGTTGCATCAACACGCAATCTAACCCACGATGCGAGGCATCAGTACAAACAACCAAATCCTCGTCACCATCGGGTAAAGCAAGGATTAGAGCTTGCGTGAGTTTCTTCTTTAACTCCTGAAAAGCCTCTTCTTGAAACTTACCCCAACTGAATACTATCGACTTTCGGGTCATACCGGTCAACGGTGCGGCTATCTTGGAGAAATCTTCGATAAATCTCCTATAGTAGCCAGCTAACCCTGGGAAGCTTCGTATATCAGTCGGATTCTATGAAGTCTTCCAATTCGTTATTGCCTCAATATTAGCTGGGTCCACGGTAATCCCTTCAGGATTGATCACGTGACCTAGAAATTGCACTTCTCTTAACCAGAACGCACACTTTGAAAACTCAGCATACAACTTCTCTTTCTTCAGAGTCTCCAACACCTCTCTCAGATGCTCAGCATGTTCAGACTCGCTCTTTGAATAAATCAATATATCATCAATGAAGGCGATAACTGACTTATCCAACATCGGGTGACACACCCTATTCATCATGTCCATAAATGCTGCAGGAGCATTTGTTAGACCGAATGACATCACGAGGAACTCTTAGTGTCCATACCGCATCCGAAACGTTGTCTTCGGGATGTCTGCCTCTTTCATCTTCAGCTGATGATAGCCTGATCTGAGATCTATTCGTGAGAACCAACTTGAACCTTGCAGTTGGTCAAACAGATCATCGATCCTTGGCAAAGGACCATAAGCTTGTTCAACTCACGATAATCAATGCACATTCTCATGCTTCCATCCTTCTTCTTAGAAAATAGCACTGGCGCGCCCCACGGGGAAACACTTGGCCTAATGAAACCTTATCAATGAGTTCTTGCAGTTGGGACATCAGTTCTTTCATCTCGGATGGTGCTAAACGGTAAGACGCTTTCACGACGGGTTGTGCTCCTGGTACAAAATCTATCTGGAATTCTATCTCTCACTCCGGTGGCAACCCCGGAAGATCCTCAGGAAATACTTCTGGGTAGTCGCACCCTCGCCTTAACAAACCCTCGGCTTTTATCATCGAAATGACATTAAGCCCAGAACTTTCCTTATCACCGTACTACCATCCAAGGACTTTAACCTTATTATCCTACTCTTACACACTATCTGAGCTTCATACTCAGACAACCAATCCATTCCCAAAACCACATCGAACCCTCCTAAGGTTATAACATACAAAGTAACAGGGAAATCATGTCCCTCTAACTCTATCTTACAGTCCTTAACCATTATCATTATTTTAACCGAGGTGTTACTAGCGGTTTCTACTATAAAAGTTTCAGACACTCGACAACATTTCATTTTAGCTAATTTACTAAATGGGGTGGCTACGAAACTTTTGTTTACACCTGAATCGAATAATACTGAAACGGATATACCGTTTACTAGAAACGTGCATGTCACGAAATCTGGGATCTGTTTAGCTTGCTCTTGGTTCAGCATGTAGGCTCTGGTCTTTGGCCTTGATGGTTCAACATCTTTCTTTCCGTTTCCACCAGCTTCGGTACACTCTCTGGCTATGTGGCCTGTCTTACCACATCGGAAACACGCTGGCTTCTCGCTGCACTCATGAGCATAGTGTCCCACCTTTTCGCACTTATAACAGGCGTTTGACCCTACTCTGCACTCTCCTCCATGCGCCTTTCCACATTTAAAAAAAACATATGATCCCTTACCCCACTTGCACTTGCCACCGTGCATTTTACCACACGTCTTGCACGATCTCTTCTCCCACACTTTCTGCTTCTTTTTCTTGGAGTTCCACAACTGAGTACCCGGGTCGTTTGACATTGACCCACTTCTTATCTTTCTTCTCTTCTTCCACCACAATATCATCCGCAGCCAGGTCTGCATACACCATCTCTGCGAGCTCAACAGCAGAGTCAAAGGTAGAAGGTTTACTCGTCCTAACTAGCGTGCGGACTCTCTGTGGCAATCCCCACACATAGCACTTGATCCTTTTAGCCTCAGTGTTAACCATGTCAGGCACCAACCTAGACATTTGGTTAAACTCGGTGGTATACTCACGATGTGTCATCGTTCCAGCTTTCAAGTTCAGAAACTTCATCTCCGCCCTCTCAACCTCGGCATCAGCTCAGAACCTCTTCATCACTATCTTCTTCAGATCCTCCCACCTTAGAGCTTTAATCTTGTCTCGGGTCTTCTTCTGTTCCACACTTTCCCACCAATACATAGCTTCTTCACCGAATGACTGATTAGCGTAGCCCACAGCTTGGTCGGGACGGCACTCGCTAATGCGGATAATTTCATCCATGGCGGTTATCCACTGAAGAGTAGCAATTGTGTCTCCCAAACCAGTCAGCTTCGGCGGGTCACAACCCTTGAAGGACTTATAGTTGCACCCACCTCGGCCCCTCTTCCTATCATCAACCTTCACAGAGCTTACCACACTCGAAGCCTCCCTCTCTCCTTCATCATTCTTCCTACCATCTCCTCCCGCCCCTCCAGCAGTTCCTTCACGGCCTCCAGCAGACCCTTCCGGATTTAAGTTCTTCACAGCAGTGGCTACAGCTTGAACAATAGCTGCTTGAATTGCAGGGTCAAGTTGAAACCCTTCGTTGTTGTTTGGGTTTTGCCCAGTTGCGCTTCCTACATCTTCGGTGTTGGAAGTTGCTTCAACCGAAGGTTGTTAGACACGACGAGGCCTACCACGACGTCCAGTGCGGCCTCCTGCTCCAACAACTGCCCTAGATCCAGCCATCGTATTCTGGAAAGGAAAACACAAACGTCATCACTCAAGGAACTATTTAGTATAAGGATAGTAAGGCTAACAGGTAATAACAGTGGCCAGCTGTGATTAGCTTATCACGTTACTTTCTGTGTCCTATGCACTTCCCTTTATGATTCTATTTGTGCTGGTTCTACTCTAAACAGTTAATCAATCAAACAATCAAATAATCCTATCCTAACATTCACATATCTTTTCTTTAGCGATTAGGCTAACATTAACATACATATTTAACCATACATTTTACCTTTACTGAGCTTGCTTGAGTGACACATGGCTATCTTGAACTGGCATCTTCTTTCTTTTCTTACCTAAATCTCATTCTCTGTTCGAGTCAAAGCATTTAGGATGCTTAAATCTCTCGAACTTTGCTATGATACCAACTTGTAAGGCCCCGTTACCGGTGCCCTACATTGGACGTTGGATTTACTCATAAACACAGTTCTAAATATCAGAGTTAATTAAAACTTTCGCGGAATATAAAACTTCAACCAAATATATATTACACAACCTTCAAATCTTGTCTTAACAAACATTCATTAATATTTAAACATAAAACATAGTCTTTAAAAACATCATAACATTTCCTTGAGATGCCAGTATCTTCAATTCCATGCCATGTGTCCTCGTCAAGCGAGCTGCCTCATTCTACTCACCTGCGTGCATACTAAAAGTCAGGTACGCTGAGTGAGTCTAGTTAATCATACCACATACAACACATTCGTAACTACATACTTTCGTACATACTTCATACTTTCATACTTGCATAACCATACCTTATGTTTTAAAGAGCATTACGCCCTATAACCTTCGCATATATTATTAGGATATGCAACCCTTTAACCTTCACATATATTATTAGGGTGTGCAATTCTTTATCCTTCACATATATTATTAGGGTATGCAACCCTTTAAACTTCACATATATTATTAGGGTATGCAACCCTTTAACATTCACATATATTATTAGGCTATGCAACCCGTTAACCTTTGCATATAATATTAGGGTATGCAACCCTTTAACCTTACCTTACCTTTCATTATTATATCCATAAATTTAATACCATACATATCATAGTCGTACATACTTCCTTATTCACATGCACATATCATACATACTACACTATACTTGCCTTAACAATACGTGCAATACCCGAAGGCCGTTCACGTACTGTCAAGCATAACTATCACAATTATCATTAAGACATACACTTACCATTTAAGGTAAGTGTATTAACATTCACATAGAGTATGCACACAGCCCCAAAAACATAACAAAGAAATGGGGCTAGAAACTCACCTGAACACGGTTACGTTCACCATTAATTGTTATTCCTTTCGTGAGTTGTGCACGGTTAACTGTATAACAATTACACGTATCAATTAACTATCGCTATCTATATCATGTTTCTAGTTCAATTATATCCCACAACGAACGGGGGTCCGGGGGCAGCGCCCCTGGCAGCGGGGTCTAGGGGCCGCAGCCCCTAGCAGGGTCCAAGGGGCAGAGCCCCTGGCTGGGGTCGAGCTCATTCTCTATTAACTGTCCTAACATAGTTTTCATTAGAATTTTAAATCATTTTCTAATTCGCTAACTTATTCTCTATAACGAATTAAGTCTAATTTGTTACTTTCATAATCTAGTTCGTTAGCTTATTCGTCATATGATCATCATCTGATTCGTCATTCCAACTTGTTATCTGAACAAGCCTTGATTCGTTACCCTATTTTTAACGAATTGGCGAGTAACGAATCACCTGATTCGTTATCTGGTTCGTTACTGATTCGTGATTTGGTTCGCTGTCTAGTTCGTTATTTGGGCATAACGAATGGGTGAACTGATTCGTTGTTTGGACATAACAAACTGGTGAACTGATTCGTTATCTTGCCTTAACGAATTGGTTAGTTGATTCGTTACCTGACACCAATCTTATCCAGACTTTGACCCTGAGGTCAAAGTCAAAATCGAAATAAACACATAGCAGTCAACACCCGTCAGAACTGCAATAAACCTTCGTTTGTTAACGAAACAACACGATTTTGGTGTCAATGAACTCGTCTATACATTGCCTACAAACCGCAACCCATTAATCTTCCAAACAT
Source organism: Bidens hawaiensis (assembly GCF_021521415.1). NCBI lineage: Eukaryota > Viridiplantae > Streptophyta > Magnoliopsida > Asterales > Asteraceae > Bidens > Bidens hawaiensis. Next base: position 82,124 of record NW_027493552.1, read on the forward strand.
TCGTGTTTGCTTGGTGCGATTTGTGCATATACATACGGGTTTTTCATACTAACAATTAACCTATTAAACTGTAATCAATTTCAGTAAATTTAGCTTCGTTGGATTCGTTGTTACCATATTAACACAGATCTATGACTTCTAGACTAAATCCGAACTTAAACGAACAAAATCTCGATATAAACATACATTAAACGAGTAGGTTTACGAACACGGTCTAGTCTTGATGTTGTTCACGACGTTATAGCACCAACAAGCTTGGGTTTTCGCCTTCGGATCTTGGCTCGGGTTATAGGATAGTGTTTGTGTGTGTTTTTGATTGTGTAGACTATGGTGTAGAGATGGATGAAAATGGAAAGGTTTAGGGTTTAAGGGGTATTTATACTCCCCTAAGTCCATGGACCTAAGGTCCATTCCATCTTATATTCCATCTTCTAATGTCCAAGCCCAACCGTGTACAGTTTATTTTCTAAACCGATAAACGACACAATAAAATAAACGAAATTTATTTTATTATTATAACCAAAAGTAGGATGTTACAGTTGTTTCGGGGTTCAGTTCATCAACACAATGTTTATTTAATGTTGTATATATATAATAAATTAAACATTGATTAAAAATGGATTTTTTAAAAAATAAAGTTCAAAAACCGGGCCTGGGGGACTCGAACCCGCGCCCAGGCCGGTTTAAGCTTTAAGAACACGTGTGTTGGCCATCAGGCCATCGCCTTAATTTGATAACACAATGAAACTAGAAACTTAAATATAAAGTATGTTGTTGATGTTCTTCCCCAAATCAAACCTAAACCCTAGAATTTTAAATTGGTTTAATTAATTATCGTTGAAACAAATTGAGTTACGGTTATAAATTATTGACTAAAAACGACCTAACTATATAAATTAATTATCGGCATTGATTATGGATTAAAGGAGATCGATGAACTAGGGTTTGCGGCTCAAGTTTGAATGTGAAATCAACTGTAACAGCAGCGTAGGGGGTAATTGACTTAGGGGTTTAGGTTGCGATGTAGTAAGGATGGCGTGGACGAGTTTACTTGAATTATGAACATGTTTATATAGTGTTTTAGGAATCATTTTAAGTCGCGGTTTGGTTGTTAACGAGTCAGCTGTCATTTGGTGATAATTTACCAAGTTTAGGGTGTCGGTGGACGTGGTTTATGGTAAGGAATAATATGGTAGTATCAATTTCGTCAATTAATCCATGAATTGTGGTTCAAGAAAGAGGGGGACTTTGGCGTCGGCATGAGGGAGAGGGAAGGATGATGGAGGTATTTTGAATATAATTTGCAATTTGGTCCCTGGGGTTTATAGATGAAAACGAGAATGGATTAAAGTTTGAGTTTGGGTGAAAATTGCAAGTTCTTGTAAATTTAAGTATTTAAATTATTAAATAATAAAACTAAAACAATAAAAATATTCAACAAATGCGTCGGTTTATTTAAAAGAGTGACCCAAACCCTTAAACGGGTCCGGTATGACTACAAGGATACAAAAAGAAAATTCTGAAATGTTACAAACGTCCGGTTAATAATAATATAAAATTTGAAACGGGTCGTGTTTTCAGGTCCGAAAATTGATGAATGTTACAACTATTTTGATCGCACCTAAATATTTTTATATACCTAATTGGTCAAAGTCTTTGCAGTGTCAGTGTCTTAGGCGTAGGGATCCTTAAAGTATTTCGGTTAAATCTTAGAAATCTCTAACGAATTCTAATTCGCTGAAACCTTTGGCTCTGATACCAATCTGTCACACCCTACGAATAGGGGGCTTGGGAGTTTCAAGGACAAATTAGTACCTAGTGCAAGCATCAGAATATTATTGATAAAAATAAGTTACAACGTTTGCACTAAATATTTATGACAAGGTGTAACTACACAACTATCTCTTCTCTGACACTGCTACAACCCCGTGGTTGGTTCTACTAATCTTCTTGGCATATAATCTTCATTGTTCATGTTCGGCATACGCCTCTATTCTTAAGCATTCACGTTACAAAGCTAATCCAAATTGTTATCCTCATAGTACCTGAATACATATTAAAAAGTGTCAACTAAAAAGTTGGTGAGTTCGTGAGTTTAGCTCACATACACATAAAACAATTCATTTATAAAAGGGCGCAAGTTTGCATGTATGTAACTATAATCGTGCATTCGATCATAAGCCTCCCATCGATTTACAACTGAAAAGGCACATGTCCCCGATTATTGCTCTGCCAAGCAATAATCCTAAAGTTAGGTCATATGCCGCAACGGTCCACAGACCTCAGTGTGGTTTACCCAAGATAGGGTCATTGTGCATGGGGTTCTCCCAGATAGTACTACCCATATGAGCCATAGGCTCACTCCCCGAGTTAATGACACCTCGGTCCGTATGTAATATGTATTTGAAAGATAATCAATGAGCTTGCACTATTCTAAAAATCACCAAGTACGCCTAGTATATATATTAATCAACAATAAGTTATCGAAGAACAATGCAATATTCACTATTGGTATTGTGTACTAGTTAATTGTAAGTGTTTTCCAACGCATTTGGTTCTCGATGAGTAAAGTTTCCTTTTATGGGAAGTTTGTACTTAAATAACTTAATAATATTGAAGTTTTGTGTTTAGGTATATAATTCAACTTCCGGGAGTTTTAGTTACCTTGGTTCATTTGTCGGGTTTCGATAAAGTTTTCATTCTTGGAAAGTTCGGGTTTTCGGTTTGGTTTCGGGTTACCATATGACCCTAGAAGCTTATATAATTTATTCATATAAAAGGTTTAATGAATATTTTTTGAAACATGTCATGAGATTGCAAACGATAACAATGCCGACTATCGCTGGTGTTGTTCGTTTTCAACAATATGTCTTTAAAGAAAAGTGTATATAAACGAATACTTTGTTAATCGAAATCTCCCATGTTCCAGAAGCATATATGTTAGGAAAATGAGTTATTTTCAGGTATGATATTTCAACATTTTTGGGGATGTAAGGTCTTAGTCGCCATACGTTCCTTTAATGTTCGTTTTGGCGAAAATCAAGTTAAAGACTTGGTTAGTTTTTGTAAAATAAGTAAACGCTCAAATTAAGGCTTTATTAACTTATAACTGCTGTTAAAAATCAGAAAATTCAAAACTTATATTTTTTCAAATGCTCGTTCGGGTTACGCCGGTTTAACCGTAACTCGTGTTTAAACGCTATTTCTTAACAAAAAAGGGGGTATTGTAAATATTGAAAATGGTTTATAACATTATAATAAATCATTTTAATTATATAACTTCTGTATAAATATCCATTTTATATTTTTGAAGTCTTTTAGTCTTTAAAAGCCGACTCATTCGTCGGTTTTAACGAAACAACAATTTTAAACTTGTAAACAGACCTTTTTTTCTAAATTCACTTATCCTTAACATTTAGTAACTAATTTATGTTCATTTTAACTTAAAAGTTTCTATTCTAATATCATATTTTTATAATTTCAATTTTTAAGAAATAACCGATTTCCAAAAATGCCCTTTCGTTCTAATTTTAACAAAAACTTACTCTTGGTTATCTAACTTGTTAAGACCTACTATAATACATAAAAATAAGTTTTTTTAGTATTTAATGGGTTTTGAAAATATGTTCATGGCTGCATTTTCGCTAACGGGCCCGGTTTTGGCTCTTTCGGGTCTTAGTTTGGTTTTAAAAACGAAGATTCATATAAAATGGTTTCAGGTCAGATTATATATCACCAGAATACTATTTTTATGTCTGCTGAATGATATCATATTTTACTTAGGTTGCACGGTTTGTTTCTTATTAAAACGGGTTACCAAAGTGTCGTCTCGGATGCTTTTAACGCACAGTTTTAAGGTATCTTCCGTGGCTGGTTTATTCCGAGTTTAGGGTTTAAAATAAACATATTTAACTTAAAACCTTCTGTTTTAAAAATCAATATTTTCTATTTCGTAGTTACAGTTTTATATTTTCCAAAATTTACGGTTTAACTTGTTATTCTTTAGTTCTAAGAATTCCCTTTCTAACAAAAACCAACTTTTGGTCATCATACATGTTAAGAGCTGTTATAATACATAAAAAGAAGTTTCTATATTATTTCATGGGTTTTAAAGGCATATTCCCGGTTGCGTTTATACTAACAGGCCCGTTTTGGCCCGTTTGGGTCCTAGCTCGGTTTATAAAGCAATGTTTCATGAAAAATAGTTTCGGGTAAGATTATTATTCTTCAAAATATCATATTTAGGTCTGAAAATATGTGTTATAATATTATTTTGGTTGCCGGGTAAGTTTCTTAGTTAACGAGTTATAAAATATCGGTTTAAAAGGTTTTTAATACACGGTTTGGTAAGGACTGAACTAAGGTGTGTCTGGAACTTACGATAACAGTACAAAAGTTAATACGATTACTTATTTCTTTAGTTTTCAAAATAGTTCGTTCTTAAACGAGTTACCAAATGGCCATTAATTTGGCCACGATTTTGGGGCTGTATATCAGGTGATTTTTAGAAGCTTCAATCCACCAATAAATTTCTTTGTATTTTAAATACATATTCAGAGGGTTTAGTTTACCATATTTTTAACATGTTCATTATTAAGTTTTGTGGGTTTTCCTTGTGATCTTGGTTGGTTCGGTTTCTTTCAGATGGAGAGTAGAGAGTTTGAATGTTTACAGTGAAGAACACGAAATCACAAATGCTTCTGGTTGGTTACTGGACAGTATTCACAGGTGTGGTTGCTTTGGTTCTTGGGTTAATAAGACAGCAAGAGAGGAATTTCAGGTAGGGAGTTTTTCTAACATCATAATCCGAATCAATAAGATAATTATTATAATATAATGGATTGTGGTCTGAACAATGTGACAACAAATTACCAGGTTTCTTGTTGTTCGTCTATTGGATCGGTTCTTCAAGGGATAGAGTAAGACAATGAGTTTCCCAAATGATTATTTGTGATTAAGAATTAAAAGATGAGGTGAAAGATTATGTTGTTGCAAGGGATTTCTTGGATGCAGTTATGAATGATAATTGATTGGGCAGTAGCTATGTTGAAGGCTATAAAATGGGGCGTTTTATGTCATGTGGTAAAGGGCGAGTTGTTTTTGAGTGTAGTGTTGCTGTAGCTTAATACACACACACACACACACATATATATGATTGATTTTTTTGAGAACCGCTTTGAGTTTTAAGAACTCAACTTAATAACTTTGTTTTTTGAATTTTTTTTACACATGTGTAATACGTAAGTGTAAGTAATGTACAAAAAGTTACCGTAATTTTTTACATACCGAATCGACTTTTTACACATATGTAACTAAAGTTTAAACTTGCGTAATCAACAAAAATCTTTATTCTCTCTCCTGGTTCATTTTTTAATCAAATTTAATCTCAACCACATATTCTAACTCATTTAATTAAATGTGTGGTTCAAAATTGAGTTCTTAAAGTTCTTACAACTTATCAAGTTCTCAAAATATCCCTCCCATATATATATATATATATATATATATATATATAGGGTAAGGATCCTAAGAGAACCCTTTGCAAATTAAGAACTTTAGTTACGTAATTTTATATAATCTTTAGTTACGTAATATACACATATGTACAGTATCATTTATCTTAAATTATACACATGTGTTTTAAATGTACATATATGTATATATTATACATATGTGTATATAATTTAGCTAAACTGAGTTTTTTTTAATGAAACCGGGATGATAAAATAAGAATTTTGGTTTTTTTTACTTTTTTGATTTATGTGTTTTTTTTTTATTTTATGATTTTTTTTTATTTTTGGGTTTTTTGTGGTCCAAAATGGTTCTCATAGTTCTCAATTTCAAAAAAGTTCTCTCATGATCTTGATCCTATATATATATATATCACACACATAATAATATAATAATAATTCTCACAAACAAGCCGGCGACAAAAATATCTCGCCCACCCCATTTTGCCCCTTTTGTCGCCCACGGGGGAGGTTCTCGCCCAAATTCGCCCATATTTTCCGCTCACTACATATGACCTTACAATTGGGGCAAAGAGAGAATTTTGGAGATTTGCCAATATCTTTTATTATGTGTATTAACTTATTATTATTATTATTATTATTATTATACACCAAACAAGGGCAAATTAAGACACCAATTTTTAAGTAATTTACAACGTTTAAATCATGAGGTACCTGTGTTAATAAGGGTAAACATGTCTCTTAAACACAATTCATTCAACTTACAAGTTTGGTCCCTCATTTTTAACCATATTATGTTTTTAATTTAACTTGTAAACTAACTTCCCACCAATGATTTTTAAACGACTATAGCATTTTCATACGTTAATATTTTTAAAAACAAATTGCACCATAAAAACGAGCATTTTGTTCTCTTTTATTTGGATATGATATTGTTGTAATTTTTTTATTTTAAATAAATTAATATGTTACGTAGGGATGTTCAGTGTCGGTTTTGATGGTTTTTAAGTTAAACTTGTGAGTCCAACCGTTAATACTGATTTTTTGTCGTCCAAAAACCAAACTCAAATATTGAAAGTTGAAACCGAATCGTTACTAACGGCCTGGTTCCAGTTTGATTTCACAGTTTAAACTTTAATAATAAATTTAGTTTAAAATAATTAATAATTTAAATGTACCATCAATTTTAACTAAAAACCAACATAATATGATAATTGAGATGATCATAAATAAAAAAATGATAATTTTAGTCACATGAATGGTAAATATTAATGGAAGATCTAGGACGTGAAATAATAACAAAGATTACAAAAGGAATCATATTGCAATTAGGTTAATTTACAGTCTTTTCTGGTTACATACGGCCGGTTGCCGATATAAACCGTGAACCAACCGTTCACTACGTTTTGAAAATTTTGAAACCGACCAACAAACCGAAAGTAAAAAAGAAAAAGAAAAAGAAAAATAAAAAAGAAGTCAAAACCAATTACCGATTTAAACTATTTCAAGGTTTTAATTTTAACCGAAACACACTTATATTTATACGTGATTAGCAGGTTCAAACACCCGATGCATCACGCGGGCACCCGTCTAGTATTTTCTTATATATGAACTTCAAACAATAAATTTTATATAATACAGTTAGGGATTTGGTTTTTATATAAAAAACCATGGCTTATATATGGTGTCTTAGATGATGCCTAATTCGTCACAAATCTCATTTACTGGTTTTCGTTCGGTTTGGTGGCCATATTGCAGTATAACAGGTCGTTTGATATTTGGATTATATATTTTGGGTACTCGGTACATTTAAGTATCTATGAAAAGATTCGAATAATTTTTGGAGGTACTGGGTTCAGATCGTCTGGTTAAATGAGTCTTGGTTTTGTTCGATTAATTTGGGGTTGACCCATTTTTTAAAATATGGTTTTATTATTCGGCTTATCCATATCTCTATTGAGTTCTAGATAATCATCGGGCTGAGCCCATTATTTATTATCTCGACGCTTCGGGCCCATCGGGTACTAGTCACTTCGACTATTCGACCAACATTACACCGGTACTCTCACGATATGTTTTCTTAAATATAAAAAAAATCTAGCCCCATTTTTAGGATTGTTACAGTCTTCCCAAGTTATAGGAATTTCGTCCTGGAAATTCAACGTAGGTTATATAGATGAGAGTAACACGTATTTATCTCGTTTTATATTTTACAATGTTGTTAACTTGATATACCGGCTCCATGACGGTACCAAATCTAAGAGGATGATAAATTGTTAGTAGTTAACTAGGATGTTTATGATTATGAATTCATATGTTACGACATTCATCTCCCTAATCTATTACTTTGACTAGGTGTTGAATACCATTTATGATATTGTTTTAAGTTTCCTATGTAGATCATCATGTAATGCACACCAATTTCTCTCCACAATATCTTGTTCTAATACGCTATCAGCACCCTGGCTATATATTTATTCTGATTGTTGAAGATCTCTCCATTATATTCTCTATGTGGTGATTTTAATTCCAACTTCGTCTTCTAACATTGCGAAAATTCAATCATCTCCTTCAAGTAAGTATGCTAATTATCTTTACTCAAATATTATATCATGTTCTTGATTGTAAATTTATTGCATAATCCGAATTCATGTTCGTAGGATTAAAGGATGAAATTATTAATTGATTTATGTGTTCATCCATGAAACCTAAAAATATCGTATTTCACACAATATACTATTTCCGATAGTCTAGATTCATTTTTTTTTCATTGGAGTATGACCTAACTTAGAGTGGGCTTACTATTTAGATATATTTAACATATTAATTAGATAAATTTAACTTAAGCTACAATAAAAAAGAAAAAAAATGTTTGTCATAATTATAACATTTTTTTACTCCATATAAAAAAACCAATACGAAGAAGGCAATAAATATTCTGAATTTGGGCATACTGATTTTTGTTTGAATCTACAATATCTTTATTTAAATGAAATGTCTGATGTTTAATTAATTTTATTAGAGTTACGAAGCTGAGAAATTAATAATAATTATGATGATTTTGAATGTTACAAAGTAAATAAATATAATTGACAATCTATATAATATATATAAACGAAAATATAAAAATCCTACGTGTCGCGATGTGGTCGCTCCCCCTTTTTTAGAGTCATCAGATTTGCTTGATTTTTAAATAGAGGCTTCTCATGCATTTGACCCGAATTCATGGGTATGGGTCTTACCAAACTCAGATATTCCTTAAACGGGTTATAACATCTTATTAAATTAAAAATTATTCTCACCAAATTATTGATATAAAAATCCTATAAAATAGGATATAATAAAAAATAATATCTTACTTGTTTTAAAAAATATATATATTACTTAAATTAAAAAACCAATTTGATAGTAAAAAAAATGAATGGGTCTTGGGTCTCATCAAACCATAAGTATATTATTAACTTTCATAAATATTATTTATAATTAAAAAACCAATTTTATAGTAAAAAAAATAAACGGGTCTTGGGTCTCGTCAAAATCATATAGCTTTTAAACCGGGTTATAACATCTTATTTATTTGTGAAACAATTTATCATCAAAACACAAGTATATTATTAACTTTCATACAATGAAATAATATAAATTCAAAAAATAAATAAATATTAGAATAAAATATATAAAACAACCCCGTAATACGGGAGATAAAAACTAGTGAATATATATATGTTATTATTCATCCATGAAGTCTAATAGGAATAATTATGATAATTTATTTATATGCATTTTGGTAATTTTCAGAATGATTGGATTTATAATTATATAACTAAGAATTATTTAAAGCATTTATTTTTTAAAGTATTAATTGTAAGATACATGAGTTATATTTTAGAATCCAAAGTTATTCAAAACAAGAGGTAATATTTTGTATGTGGAATTGATGCGCATGGATAGCAATATTTTTCCCTATGTGAATGAACTTCAGAATCTTATTTTTGGAATGAAAATACCGCCTTTGTTGGCTACCAATAATGAGGAAGAAAATATTTTTTTTTCTTTAGGCTTTGATTTGACCAAATTTAATTACTTTAAAATAGTTTTAAGTTATAATATTAAATTCAGTTATGTGGGGTTTATAACAACAATGTAATTTGTCATAATCATTCATACAAAATAACATCTATGAAAGTACGAAACCATATCACTAATTGAAAACTCAATATACTTCAATTATATTTATAATTTATTATGACGCTTTTGACTACATTATTACATATTTTATATATGTTTGAAACTTTTAAAACCATATTATCTGTTGAAAACCAAATACATATTGAAATTTATTTAAACATTTTTTGTCATGAATGTTTTTAGTATGTAAGAATTAAACAATGTTAGCCACTATGTTATGTGACATATGCGCAACACCATATAATCTTGCATGATTATGGATGCAAATTTTGTTATTATTTGTTTCAAGTTATATTACATTGATAACACTCATTAACGCATTTCTTCATATATTTAGTACTTGCTAGAAAAATATTATATTTCTACACAATGGTAAAGTTGTTAGAGATTTACATTCGCTCATATAGTTACGGCCAAGAAATGAAATGGCTAGTAGCCCGGTGATTTGAACAAACTTATTTATCCTAGTTTAGAAAATTGCTTGATAATGAGTTATGGATTTGAAGTAATCGTTTTCACAATATGGGAGTAGCATAACAACTTTACTTGAACTATTTACTTTAAGATAAAAACATGAGTTGGTCATGAAAAGGAAGGTCAGACATAGGGCAAGAAAAATACTTTGTTGTATGATGTGCTATGAAATACACACATGTCCTTGTTTTATCGAGTTTTTCGTTATGTTTTAACATTTGTTTATCCATTATCGATAGTGTTTACATGTTTATGTTGGATGTTTGATCATAGGTGAAGAGAGCATGGAAAACGAGTCTTAAAGTAAAGGATATCGTTCACCAGAGGATTGGATCGAAGACGGAATGCGCATGCATGTTTTAACGAGTCAAATAAGCGAAAAACGAAGAATCGGACATCCAAGGACCTGGTCGCACTACGCGACCAGGTAAGCTTTCCAAAGCCGTGCTACGCGGCGTACTAAGGTGTCCCAAGCTGCCCAAAATCAAATAGCCCGTTTATTTTGTCCTTATGTGGGCTGGTTGGACCGAGTTTTACATATTTTAACTTGTTTTACAAGTTTAAATCATATATTTAAAGAGAATAAACCCTAGACCAATCAATATATGATTCCAGCAACCAAAGAAGCCTGAGGGACAAAGAATTAAAGAGGAGAAGTTGTCGGTTCGTTGTTTGATCATTCTTTTGTTCGATTTTGAATATTTTAACGTTTGTAAGTTCGTTTTGAAGTTTTAAACCATAAGACAAGTTTTAATCAATTATAATTGAACATGTTTATCATTTATATCAATATTATCTGTTGTTCGTTTATATCAAAAGAATGGGAGTTTCTGTGACAATCGTCAATTTCAGGTTAACTCCGTTAACTCAACTCCGTCAATTCAAACTTAAAGATTACTGAATCTATAACGCACACCTCATTACATTTAAACTAGGGTTTAAATGACGCTTGACACTTACTACATGTGTAGTCTTTCGGGAATTGCACCGAAACGCAAATGAGTTGACGCAAACAATTGGTGAATAAACGAAAAACGTCAAAACAATAATTATGTGATAATTATGTGTTAGACTTATGTGTTATGTGATAACATTGTTATAAACGTTAACTCAATGTGCTAGAACTAGTTAATTAAGCTAGAAAAGTACAAACTAGAAGTTGAGGGACTAAAGTGTAACATGTTATTATTATTAATAAATATAAACCCTAACCTCTCCTCCCTCTCCCTCTTCCCAAAACCGACGGCCAGCCCCCCCTTCCCCGTCCTCACGATCGGCTCACACACACACACATATCTCTTGGTTTTTGATCTTGTTTTTCACAATTGAAGCCTCCTACACCCGATTCTAGTCATCTTCTACCTTCCTCTTGCTTATATTTGTGCTTTTGAAGGTATAATTATAAACCCTAAAATCTAGAAATTTCATATATTGTGTTCATATGATCTTTGTTTGATTTGATGATGTATTGATGATGATTTGATAACTAGAATTGATATTATTACATGTTAATTGTTGTGTCTTTGATTTTGAGATCAAATAAAACCCTAACCATGTATGTATGGAGTAATTGATATGCATGGATGATGGTTATGGTGTCTAGAATGTTATATGAACGGATTATGGTCCATAGATAGTTAATATGTTGAGTTTGGATGCAAACAGTTTCTGGACAGATTGTGTTGTTGATGTTCAATTGACTATATCGGGGTGTAAATTTGAAAATTGGTTGAGATTATTGATACTACAGTAAACTAGGTTGAGTCTAGTTTTTAAAGAATATAAATTAGCAATTTTTGGACGTGTGAAAGTTAACCTTTATGATTTTACAAAAACGTTGTGCAAAGCTGAGTTGTTAGACCTGCTGTTAGGTTGTTTTGTTAATATTATATCTCATGAACTACAAGACCAATTGGGTTGGTTCCACTTCTGGAAGTTGACTTGTTGAGTTAGGAACCTAACCCAAGTGGTCTTGCATTTGTGGATTTTTTATTTAACGGGAATTTCAAATAACATTCTGTTGCGCATGAATTTGACTGTTATGAGCTTGCTGTAATGTTTTGATCATTATGAGAAATCTATGTGGAATAAGAATAAAATAAAATATGTTCTGGAAACCTAACACATGCATGCTTTTGTGATGATTTTTGGTAAATTAATTGAGATTCTATGATCGGTGGAATAGTACAATCTTTCAAGTAGAATTTCTGTCTCGGTGAAACTAGCTGCTGAATTTTGTGAAAATGCATGAAACATGATAATTGCTAATTAATTGTTATGTTTTGACCAAATTGCCCCTGCGTGGAATACTTACCAAATAGTTGTGGTGTTTTGACCAAATTGCCCCTGCGGGGAATTGTTGCTAGTGATGTACAATATTAATACATGACACGTAAATAATTGTTCACACACGTAGCGTATCACAAATGTGCTTGTTAAGTCACACACGATTCACAAACAAACACGAAATGTAACTTGTGCTTAGGAATTATGTGCCGGGTCTAGAGACTCGATATTAGTTCCGATACTTAGAAAATCTCCTTGTTGTTTTAGAACGCTAGAGAGAGTTTTCTGTGACGCGCATCACTTGGTGATTTATTTTGGGAATTCTTCGCAAACAGTGAGTTTCAATTACCCCTTTTAAACTATTTTAAACGCTTTTCACTTGGGGGAGATAACATACTCCGATAAACGCATTTAAGATTTTGTTAGTAAATTATATATCACTTGTAAAGGCTAAGTGGCAAACGAAACAATTGAAGTCCTACACATCGAACCGGTTAATATTTGGAATAGCGGGTCACTGTTGAGTAGTACTACTGGGTTTGACAAACCCCACCCAACGCTAAACTCGACTGGAGGTCGAGCGGGTGTAATTTTGGCTAACACGTACCATGGTCTGGATGACCTGGTGACAAGGCACTTGATAAACAGTCAGCTTCGGTGTCGAACACTTAGTAATACTTGTTGTATAGGCTAGCTACCTATCGATATATAATTGATTTAACACTATCTGGTAACGCAAAATGCTGAACGCAAAACGCTGAACGCAAAACGCTAAACGCTTTATTTTATATAAACTTGTTAACTCACCAACCTCGTGTTGACACTTTTAGTATGTTATTCTCAGGTAGCCGAGGCGGGCTCGTGGTATAGGATCATGCATTGCTTGAAAACGCTTTTGTTATGCAAACTATTTTAAAACTGTTATCATTGGGTTTAAGTCGTCCTGCGTGACGCAACATTTATTTTATGGTTTTTACGCTTCCGCATTTAATTACTCGTAAACGTTTTTATGGTTTGATTATAACTAATGAATCCGATCCTGTTAGTTCACACCCTCTGACGGTAAAACTCCGTTAGTGGATTTTGAGGGTGTGACAGATTGGTATCAGAGCCATTGGTTATAGCGAACTAGAAATTGCATGCATACTAGACTATAACCGCGACGACCCATTAGTTATAATGATACGCACTACATATGTTTGTGTAGTCTTTGTTATCTTATCTCTTTACCTCTTTCACTCATACGCGCGCGCATACATGGCTTACCTGTAGGGATGTCGACGCCACCATCATCACCATCTGATCAGATGACTCATGCTCATGGGAAGGAGCCGCAGCTACCTACCTCATCGCCACCTCGTGTAGTCCCTGAACTCGAAGCTCCTGCACCTAAGAGGTATCGCTTATCCGGAGGCATGTACGAAAACGAAGTTAGCTGGGATTGGTACCCTAATATGATCAGACGTATGGTCTACCGTGAAAAAGTTCCCCCGCTACCTCACCCGAGCCATCCTGCTTACCCCAACACCCTACCACCCATAACCGAACCTGTGGAGCGAGTTCTCGCAGCTGTCGTTTCTTGTTTGGAGCGTGACGTGGGTTACATGCGCTATACAAGAGCGAACGTTTCTGGACGGTTAAAAGATGGAACCGAGACTAAGGAGGAAATTTCCCGCATGACAGCGGCCATGAAGGAAATGCAAGAGGCTAGTGATCAACAGATGAAGATTATGAGAAAGATGCAAGCCGAGATGATAGACTTGCAAGAACAACTCCAAGTAGCAAGGACTCGAACCGAGATAGCTTTAGAGCGTTGCGATGTCTTACAAATGCAAATTGCTCAGAACACAGCCGAACCTGAGACAGAGCCTGAGGCAGAGCCTGAAGAGGATCCCGAAGAAGATCCCGAAGAGGAACCTGAGGAGGATCCCGAGGAAGATCCCGAGGAGGAACCCGAAGAAGAACCGGAGGAAGAACCGGCTGAGGAGGAGGCACACTCAGAGGTGTCCTCAGACGATGACATCTAAGGATGATAACACCTAGATGGAGGGGTTGTCTCCATCCAAACTATTATTTTCTATAATTTTAAGGATTGATTTGAAATACTTTGTAACGAATACAATGGTTTTAATCATGAATTATTATTTGGATTAATATATGGTTGTGATGTGATGTTTGTTTCTTATTTCTTTCCTGCCTATCTTTTTATTACATGTATGGTGTGTTGCATATGTAAGAAAAATTCATGTTTAACATTTTATGCTGTAATTCTAGGAAATGGCAAGAAGAAACGCTGGACACGGACGTGGTAACATCAACTTGACTGCAGCAGAACTCCAAACTCTGCTGAATGACCACGCGGCGGCCGCTCTAGCCGCACATGTCCAGAACCAAGCTGGAGGTCCAATAGGGACGTGTACCTTCAAGAACTACCTTGACTGCAAGCCCAGTACGTTTAAGGGCACTGAGGGAGCTATAGGCTTCCTGCGTTGGGCTGAGAAGGCCGAATCGGCGTTTGAGATGTGTAATTGTCCCCCTGCCAGTAGGGTCAAATTTGCTGCTGGAACACTTGAGGATTCTGCCCTCACTTGGTTGAATTCAAACGAGCAGATCCTTGGATTGGAACCGGCTAACGCTATGAACTGGGAGGAGTTCAAAAACATGATGCGAGAAGAGTACTGTCCGAGAGAGGAGATTGCAAAGTTGGAATCCGAGTTTTGGTCATTGAAGATGGTGGGTTCAAAAATTGAAGCCTACACTACCCGTTCTCACGAGTTAGCTGTGATGTGTCCGCGGATGGTAGACCCGCCGAGTAAGATGATTGAAATGTATATTGATGGGTTAGCACCGCAAATTCAGGGCATGGTGACGTCTTCCAGACCAGCCACGATTCAACAAGCGATCCGGTTAGCTCACAAACTGACGGATCAAGCAGTGACCCAAGGTGCGCTACCACCTAGAGGTTCAACCACTAAAGCCCGTGACAACCCGATTACTGACAACAGCAGCAACAACAACCAGAGCTATGGAAAGAGAAAGTTTGACAACACCAGATCCTCATCCTCGAACCCCCCACAGCAACAACACTACCGTAAGCCCGAACTCACTCGGGGCTTCAACAATCAGGGTCACAACAACAATAACAACGGTGGCAGGCAGGGTTCGAGCGGATATGCTGGGAAATACCCGAAGTGCAACAGGTGTAACTATCATCATGCTGGCCCGTGTGACCGTGTCAAGTGTTTGAGATGCGGAAAGATGGGTCACCAGGCAAAGGAATGTAGAGGAGACCTTGCGGCAAAGGGTGCTCCTAAACCACCTATGACGACGAAGGGATGTTTCGAATGTGGGCAGGAAGGTCATTTCAGGAAAGATTGCCCCAAGCTGAAACAGAACGAGAACAATGGAAGTAATGGAAGTGGCAGTGGTGGTGGAAACAATGGTAAAGGAAGAGCTTTTGTTATTGGGTCGGGTCAAGCTCGCAATGATCCGTACGTGGTGACTGGTAAGTTTCCTGTGAACGACTGTTTTGCTTCTGTTTTGTTTGACACTGGAGCTGATAGGAGTTTTGTGTCGAAAGCCTTTAGTCAACTCTTAGACTTAACTCCAACCCCGTTAGATGCTAAGTTTCCAGTAGAATTAACCGACGGAAAGTCTATAGTAACGACTCATGTACTTGCGGGATGTAAGTTAAAACTGTCAGGTCATGTTTTTGATATCGACCTTATTCCTTTTACGCTTAGTAGTTTTGATGTCGTGGTCGGCATGGACTGGTTATCCGAGAACCGAGCGGAGATTATATGTCACGACAAGATAGTCCACACTACTACCCCTTCCGGCGAGATCATTTCGGTCTGGGGCGAGAGAAGCGGCATGACCACCAGCGTTATCACCCTCATGAAGACGCAGAAGTATCTACGAAAAGGTCATCCAGAAATTTTGGCGCAGATTGTTGAGAAACCCGCGGAGGAGAAGCGAATTGAAGAGATACCGATTGTGCGAGATTTTCCGGAAGTTTTCCCGGAGGATTAGCCTGGAGTCCCTCCTATAAGACAAGTCGAATTCCAAATCGAGTTGACACCCGGTGCAGCACCCATAGCACGAGCCCCGTATCGGCTCGCACCGGCGGAGCTTCAGGAACTGTCCACTCAGTTGCAGGATTTGTAGGATAAGAGTTTTATCCGACCTAGCTCATCGCCATGGGGAGCCCCTGTCTTATTTGTCAGAAAGAAGGACGGGACTTTCCGAATGTGTATCGACTACCAGGAGTTGAACAAGGTGACGGTCAAGAACCGTTATCCTTTACCCCGAATTGATGATTTGTTTGACCAGCTTCAAGGATCGAGTTATTAGTCGAAGATCGATCTGCGATCTGGTTACCATCAGCTTAGAGTGCGCGAGGAAGATATTTCAAAGACGGCTTTCAGAACACGGTATGGTCACTACGAGTTTTCGGTTATGCCTTTTGGCTTAACTAACGCACCAGCCGTATTTATGGATCTCATGAATCGAGTATGCAAGACGTACCTCGACAAATTTGTGATTGTGTTCATTGACGATATCCTGGTCTATTCCAAGGACAAGGCAGACCACGAGGAACACTTAAGGGTAATTCTGGAATTATTGAAGAAGGAACAACTGTACGCAAAACTCTCGAAATGCGAATTTTGGCTTCGCGAGGTTCACTTTTTAGGACATGTGATTAACGAGAATGGTATCTATGTCGATCCCGGTAAGGTAGAGGCCATTAAAAACTGGGAAGCACCTAAGACTCCGACTGAGGTGCGGCAATTCCCAGGACTGGCCGGCTACTACCGGCGTTTCATCGAGGGATTTTCAAAGATTGCTCAACCCCTCACCGCTTTGACTCACAAGGGTACTAAATACAATTGGGGAGACGCGCAAGAATCCGCTTTTCAACTGTTGAAAACCAAACTCTGTAGCGCCCCTATTCTAGCCCTCCCCGAGGGAACGGAGAATTTTGAAGTACACTATGACGCATCGATACAAGGTCTCGGTTGTGTGCTGATGCAACTCGAGAAGGTTATAGCCTATGCCTCTCGACAACTACGGATTCACGAAAAGAACTACACGACCCATGACTTGGAACTTGGAGCTGTGGTGTTTGCCCTTAAGATATGGAGGCATTACTTGTACGGTACCAAGTTTACCATTTACACCGACCACAAGAGTCTCCAGCATATCTACGATCAGAAGGAGCTGAACATGCGACAGAGTCGTTGGGTCGAGCTGCTTAAGGATTATGATTGTGCCATCAAGTACCACCCTGGCAAGGCCAATGTAGTGGCCGACGCTTTCAGCAGAAAAGAAACAGATAAACCCAGGCGAGTGCGAGCATTGTAACTCACGATTCGTACCAACTTACCCGATCAGATTCGCGATGCACAACTTGAAGCTTTGAAGGATGATAATCTTCCATCAGAACTTATGCGGGGCATGAACAAGCATCTTGGAACCAAATCGAACGGGGTCCGATATTTTGAGAACCGGGTTTGGGTTCTACGATACGGAGAGTTGAGAACTCTAGTGATGAACGAAGCTCACAAGTCCCGATATTCTATCCACCCTGGCTCAGATTAAATGTACCATGACTTAAAGGCACTTTACTGGTGGCCGAACATGAAAGCCGACATTGCCACCTACGTGAGCAAATGCTTGACTTGTGCCCGAGTCAAAATAGAATACCACAAACCATCTGGCCTACTACAACAACCGGAACTTCCAATGTGGAAATGGGAACACATTTCAATGGATTTTATCACGGGTTTACCTAAGACACCGAGGGGATGCGATACCATCTGGGTGATCGTTGACCGGTTGACTAAGTCGGCACACTTCTTAGCGATTAAGGAATCGGACAAAATGGAAAGACTGACTCGCGTCTACATGAAAGAAGTGGTGTCTAGACACGGAGTGCCTGTCTCAATCATTTCTGATCGAGATTCCTGTTTCACTTCGCACTTTTGGAAGTCACTGCAAAGCGCACAAGGCACCCGTCTTGATATGAGCACAGCATACCATCCCCAAACGGATGGGCAAAGTGAACGAACTATTCAGACCTTAGAGGACATGTTGCGTGCATGCGTGTTGGATTTCGGAAAAAGTTGGGAACCTCACCTACCTTTGGTAGAGTTTTCGTATAATAACAGCTACCACGCAAGTATTAAAGCAGCGCCGTTTGAAGCACTGTACGGACGGAGGTGTCGATCACCTCTCTGCTGGGCAGAGGTGGGTGACAGCCAAATCACTGGTCCAGAACTGGTACTCGAAACCTCGGAAAAGATTGTTCAAATCCGAAACCGCATGGCAGCAGCACGAGATCGCCAAAAGAGTTACGCTGACAAGTGCCGAAAACCTCTCGAATTTCAAGTGAATAACCAAGTGTTACTCAAAGTCTCACCTTGGAAAGGTGTGGTTCACTTTGGGAAGTGAAACAAACTCAACCCACGATATGTTGGTCCTTACCGGATAACTGAGCGCATTGGTCCGGTGGCGTACCGACTGGACCTACCAACGGAACTCAGTGGCGTACACAATGTATTCCACGTATCCAATTTGAAGAAATGCCTATCTGATGAAACCCAAGTAGTCCCTTTGGATGAACTGCAAGTTGATGAACAATTACGCTTCATTGAAGAACCAGTCGAAGTTTTGGATTGGGAAACCAAAACGCTCAAGCACAGCAAAATTCCAATCGTTAAGGTTCGTTGGAACTCGAGACGTGGACCGGAGTTCACGTGGGAACGCGAGGATCAAATGATGAAAAAGTATCCTCACCTTTTTGAAGGGCTGACCAAACACAGAAAACCGCGAAACCCGACAAACCGTCAGAAATCACCGGAGGTATGAATTAAATTTCGGGACGAAATTTCTTTCTACTAGGGGATGATATGATAAACTGAAAATTTTTCTTACTTTTACAGACACTCATCACGACTTGACTCAAATTTTCGAGACGAAAATTCTTTAACATGGGAATGATGTGACAATCGTCAATTTCAGGTTAACTCCGTTAACTCAACTCCGTCAATTCAAACTTAAAGATCACTGAATCTATAACGCACACCTCATTACATTTAAACTAGGGTTTAAATGACGCTTGACACTTACTACATGTGTAGTCTTTCGGGAATTGCACCGAAACGCAAACGAGTTGACGCAAACAATTGGTGAATAAACGAAAAACGTCAAAATAATAATTATTTGATAATTATGTGTTAGACTTATGTGTTATGTGATAACATTGTTATAAACGTTAACACAATGTGCTAGAACTAGTTAATTAAGCTAGAAAAGTACAAACTAGAAGTTGAGGGACTAAAGTGTAACATGTTATTATTATTAATAAATATAAACCCTAACCTCTCCTCCCTCTCCCTCTTCCCAAAACCGACGGCCAGCCCCCCCTTCCCCGTCCTCACGATCGGCTCACACACACACACATATCTCTTGGTTTTTGATCTTGTTTTTCACAATTGAAGCCTCCTACACCCGATTCTAGTCATCTTCTACCTTCCTCTTGCTTATATTTGTGCTTTTGAAGGTATAATTATAAACCCTAAAATCTGGAAATTTCATATATTGTGTTCATATGATCTTTGTTTGATTTGATGATGTATTGATGATGATTTGATAACTAGAATTGATATTATTACATGTTAATTGTTGTGTCTTTGATTTTGAGATCAAATAAAACCCTAACCATGTATGTATGGTGTAATTGATATGCATGGATGATGGTTATGGTGTCTAGAATGTTATATGAACGGATTATGGTCCATAGATAGTTAATATGTTGAGTTTGGATGCAAACAGTTTCTGGACAGATTGTGTTGTTGATGTTCAATTGACTATATCGGGGTGTAAATTTGAAAATTGGTTGAGATTATTGATACTACAGTAAACTAGGTTGAGTCTAGTTTCTAAAGAATATAAATTTGCAATTTTTGGACGTGTGAAAGTTAACCTTTATGATTTTACAAAAACGTTGTGCAAAGCTGAGTTGTTAGACCTGCTGTTAGGTTGTTTTGTAAATATTATATCACATGAACTACGAGACCAATTGGGTTGGTTCCACTTCTGGAAGTTGACTTGTTGAGTTAGGAACCTAACCCAAGTGGTCTTGCATTTGTTGGATTTTTCATTTAACGGGAATTTCAAATAACATTCTGTTGCACATGAATTTGACTGTTATGAGCTTGCTGTAATGTTTTGATCATTATGAGAAATCTATGTGGAATAAGAATAAAATAAAATATGTTCTGGAAACCTAACAAATGCATGCTTTTTTGATGATTTTTGGTAAATTAATTGAGATGCTATGATCGGTGGAATAGTATAATCTTTCAAGTAGAATTTCTGTCTCGGTGAAACTAGCTGCTGAATTTTGTGAAAATGCATGAAACATGATAATTGCTAATTAATTGTTATGTTTTGACCAAATTGCCGCTGCAGGGAATACTTACCAAATAGTTGTGGTGTTTTGACCAAATTGCCCCTGCGGGGAATTGTTGCTAGTGATGTACATTATTAATACATGACACGTAAATAATTGTTCACACACGTAGCGTATCACAAATGTGCTACACACGATTCACAAACAAACACGAAATGTAACTTGTGCTTAGGAATTATGTGCCGGGTCTAGAGACTCGATATTAGTTCCGATACATAGAAAATCTACTTGTTGTTTTAAAACGCTAGAGAGAGTTTTCTGTGACGCGCATCACTTGGTGATTTATTTTGGGGATTCTTCGCAAACAGTGAGTTTCACTTACCCCTTTTAAACTATTTTAAACGCTTTTCACTTGGGGGAGATAACATACTCCGATAAACGCATTTAAGATTTTGTTAGTAAATTATATATCACTTGTAATGGCTAAGTGGCAAACGAAACAATTGAAGTCCTACACATCGAACCGGTTAATATTTGGAATAGCAAGTCAGTGTTTAGTAGTACTACTGGGTTTAACAAACCCCACCCAACGCTAAACTCGACTGGAGGTCGAGCGGGTGTAATTTTGGCTAACACGTACCATGGTCTGGATGACCTGGTGACAAGGCACTTGATAAACAGTCAGCTTCGGTGTCGAACACTTAGTAATACTTGTTGTATAGGCTAGCTACCTATCGATATATAATTGATTTAACACTATCTGGTAACGCAAAACGCTGAACGCAAAACGCTAAACGCTTTATTTTATATAAACTTGTTAACTCACCAACCTCGTGTTGACACTTTTAGTATGTTATTCTTAGGTAGCCGAGGCGGGCGCGCGGTATAGGATCATGCATTGCTTGAAAACACTTTTTTTATGCAAACTATTTTAAAACTGCTATCATTAGGTTTAAGTCGTCCTGCGTGACGCAACATTTATTTTATCGTTTTTACGCTTCCGCATTTAATTACTCGTAAACGTTTTTATGGTTTGATTATAACTAATGAATCCGATCCTGTTAGTTCACACCCTCTGACGGTAAAACTCCGTTAGTGGATTTTGAGGGTGTGACAGTTTCAAAGTTAATGATCTCCGTCTGAAGCACTACATTGGTGAGAATGCGAGCATGGAAGAAGGCTAGGTTTTGTGAGTTACAACATATTTGGTTTAGACGTGAGAGAGGGGTCAGGCTGAGGACCCGTTAAACCAAGCGCTCTCGAGAGGCAGCCCGAGTAGTTTTTGATTTATCTGTTTTTATTTTTTCTTGTTACAAAGGATCCTCCCGATTGAAGCCGCTCGTACTCAATATTCATTCGAGCAACTGATTTTAAGGGTATATTATATGTCTATATATATATATATAGATATTTATATATATATATATATATATATATAATAAAAAACCAACAAAATCCAAAAAAATATATATAAAATCATAAAAAATACAAAAATATGTTTATTACTTGAAAACACCTTTGTTTTAGTTTTGTACACCGTTATATGCGAGCGATTTTGCTCAGTAAGCTTATATCTTTTTGCATGATAGCTCTGGATGGTGTTTTGGAACTATTCTCCTAAGGTTGCGGCCGCGAATGAAATGCTATACGGCCGTTGATACACGTATTATGGAGACATGCACATAAACTAGAGGAGAAATACATTCTTTTATCTTATTATTTGCTTTTATTTATAGTTTATTTTATTTTATTTTCCTAATGTTCATCGAGGACGAATTTTACTTTGTTGTAGGAAACAAAATAATAAAAATATAAAAATTGTTCAAAACGCCAAAAAGATTTTAAAATGTTTTCTCCCTTAGTTTCAAATTTTTGCATTAAACAGGAAATGATAATATTAGCGAGTGTTCAGGACAATCTCTTTATGTTTTCCTAATATATATATATATATCATAAATCATAATAGTTGTGTATATAATTTGGGATGTGTCGGTAGGCCAAATTAATCCAGAAAAGTTTACCTTTAGTATTCTTAATTGAACCTTAACAAATTGATATAGGGAGGATTACCGTAATCATTTGACTTTGAGGTGGTGAGAATTGGGTGCACTTAAAATCTAGCACATCACCCGTTTTATGAAATTAAATAGAGTGGTGGCACCCCTTCATAAGTCCATATTTTCACGAGCGTAGAATTAGTTACATATATTTAGGGTATTATTAAAATTGTAGAAATAAAAGATGCAAAAAGCATCCAAAAATAGTAAAAGAGGCCAAAGTTTTCCATACTAGATGGGGCTGAGAGTTTACACGTTGCCAAAGGGATAGTGACACGTTGCCAATAAATAAAAAAAATTAGGTTTATGTATGACAAAGTCCAATAATATCTTGGTTCAACTCGTATGACCATCACATGACCAATCATTCATAATTCCATTTACTGCACTTTCTTCTTACCATTAAAGAGTCAATTGCTTACGGCGATTTTTCAGAACATATTGCATCGAATCTAGCCTAGCTAGCTCTTTATGTTTGAGATACGGTTAAGATTAGCTGCCACTCTCTAGTGAGGGTTCTATAGGGTTATTGATGATCATTTGAACTTAATGCTATATGCTACTGGGGGCTTGATGGGTTGGTGGTGGGTTTAAAGATGATTAATATATCGGCAGTCGCGGTTAATACGTCAATTTGTTTCTGTTGCTTTGATAAAATAAAATATAAAATGAAACCGAGAGTTGTTATTTTCTTCTAGGGTATGATCTTGTGCAATATACTTATTCAGGGACTAAAAATGTTTAAGTGTGGGGAAGTTTGATGTGCTATGAAGTACACACATATTCTAACTTGTTTTATCGGGTTTTTCGTTATGTTTTAACGTTTGTTTATCCATTCTTGATAGTTTTTACATGTTTATGTTTATGTTTATGTTTGATGTTTGATCATAGGTGAAGAGAGCATGGAAAACGAGTCTTAAAGTGAAGGTTATCTTTCACCCGAGGATTGGATCGAAGACGGAATGCGCATGCATGTTCTAGCGAGTTGAATAAGCGAATAACGAAGAATCGGACATCCAAGGACCTGGTCGCACTACCAGCTTTCCAAAGCCGTGCTACGCGGCGTACTAAGGTGTCCCAAGCTGCCTAAAATCAAGTAGCCCGTTTATTTTGTCCTTATGTGGGCTGGTTGGACCGAGTTTTACATATTTTCACTTGTTTTACAAGTTTAAATCATATATTTAAAGAGAATAAACCCTAGACCGATCAATATATGATTCCAACCACCAAAGAAGCCTGAGGGACGAAGAATTAAAGAGGAGAAGCTGTCGGTTCGTTGTTTGACCATTCTTTTGTTCGTTTTTGAATATTTTAACGTTTGTAAGTTCGGTTTGAAGTTTTAAACCATGAGACAAGTTTTAATCAGCTATATTTGAACATGTTTATCATTTATATCAATATTATCTGTTGTTCGTTTAATATGATTGGCTAAACTTGCTTGAATCACCTAGGTTTGACGTTTAACGGTTAAAATTAACTAGTTTAGGGTGCTTAATAAGTGGTTGATTGTTTTTCTATTGTCAAGTTCATATTGTAACATCATGAAAATATCGGATCAAAATACCAAGTTTCCCAGAGTCCAAGGACCAAAAAGAAAATTCTGTTTTTCTGACCGATCGCGATACGCGATCCACTTTGACTTAACGTCATCGTGTGTCTCTATAACGTAGTCTGACAACAAGACACGTGTCCTGCCATGTGTCCCCACGTGACACTGCGTCAGCCATGTGGCACACGTGGCAAAGCTGCGTGAGGACTCATCAAAGCTAGTCGCGATACACGACGACCTCCTCTTGAACAATCGCATATCGCGATGGGGACCCGAATTCAGCCTATAAAATGGGTCACCAGCCCTCATTCCATCCACACAACTTTCATACACACTTTCTCTCTCTAGAAATCACCCTCTCACTACCTCAAAAAACGTGCCATGGATCCTCCTCGTTTTCCGTGCCAAAAACTCGACGTTATATCTCGTAAAATGTGATGATACCGATGATGCCTTGAAGTGCTTGCCACCCGAGATGACCCGACGTTTTGCCTCGAAGTACGTGCCGACGACGATCGAAGACCGACGAATCTCGATTTACGTGCAAGAAGGTGTTAATCAAGATTCTCAAGAAAACGTAAAGGCGTCGAAGTACTGCTCGAGTGTCCAGGGAATAATAAGCCAACCAATGTAGGAATAATGCCTAAATAAAATATTAATATAATATTAAAAGGCTTAGAACCTAGTCGAGGGTATACTCGATACCTCGAGAATAAATAAAAGAAAATATAACAAAGAAAAATCTAAATAAGAAATAATAATAATAATATTTGTTATGAATATAATTATTTTTTAAGTTTATTAAATAATAAGTAAAGAAAATAAAGTATACGTTTCTTCAAGAAGAAGAAACGTAGTGTTAAGTAAATAAATAAGTAAAACTAAAGGTTTAAACTTGTAAAATAAAGAAAAGATGTTTTGAACTAAAAGTTCATAAAATAAAATATAATCGAGGTAAAGATTATACAAAAAGAGTGACTAATGGTCTTAAGCTAGATTAAAGATCTAGTATTAATAAAAGGTTATACTCGTACTATAGGTCCGAGATAGCAAAGACGAACCGATCAGTGAAGTGTAGCTGATCCTTTCAAAAGGTGAATACGCCCAACTTTTGCAACTTCTATTAATCGAGTCAAATAAACTAATAACATGAGATTACGTATCTCTAAAACATTATAAACAAAAGTAATCGCTGGCCCTCAGGCTGTCATGTACGTTTGTTTGGATCCTTATGTGACATTCGTCAATTTCGGGTCTCGATTCGTATTCGTTTTGTAAACTTTATTGATGTAAACCGACCCATTTTGTAAACTGAAACCTTGGATATAATAAAAATGATGGATTTTATGTTACAATATTGTTTTACACTTGTTGGGTCTTGAAAACATTCATTTCGGTCTTTAAAACGCATAAAATTCACTTAAAACGAACTGCAGGGACCAAAACTGCCATTTTTGAAAACTGAAAAATATCATATTTGCACCCATAGCATACCGCGACCAGACATCATATACTTGGGAGCGTACCACGACCGGACTGCAGATCAGCAACTCATTTTTTGGTTATTTTTATGCAAACATGTGACCAAAACACCCCATTTTCATGAAAAACCCTTTATGCTTGACCATTTCAACTTACCCAATATATACACCACCCTTTCCATCCATTAATCTCTGCTACAACTCCAAATTCTCTCTCAAATTCAAAGATCTTAAGGTTATTTTCATTGTGTTCTTGAAGGTTTGACTTCTAAAAGTCAAACTGAGTTTTATCTTTAATTCTAACTTGTTCATCTAACATTACTAACTCTTGAATATGGTGGTACAACATATATATAATACACACCGCTTGTTTTCTTTATTTGTTACTTCACCGACTCCGGTTGGTTAAGTTTCGAATGTCATAAGGCAAGGCTTCATGGAGGACTACGTGTTCTTGATATATATTTACACACACATAACTTATTATACATATCACTTATGACTAACTTCTAACCCTTTTTAGTTTGTTCATCTTATTTACAAGTTCCATGGTGTGGGTTTGTATAAGACTAACCTCGGTTTAACCGAAACTAGTCCAAACCGGAAACCGAACTTTTGTTTACTAGTTTTTGTTAAAATAGTTGTTTAAACATGTTTATTGCTAGATTTGAGTTTCAAAAATCATTTTTACAAGTTCTTTGATATTAAGCATATGGAATCCATCTATGAACTCGTTGGGAGATGGAAACCGAACTAAACCGAAACTTTTGCTTAAAATACTTGTAGTTAACTTTTTAGTTGTAAAATTTAAGTTTTCTTCATTTATAAACCAATATACAAGTTCTATGATATTTGGGCATGTAGAAACAATCTATGAACTATTTGTGAGATGGAGACCGAACCAAACCGAACTATACCGACTTTTACTCGCTTAAGACACACAAGTGTGTTTATAGCTATCAAGACTTGTATATTTCTTTAAAAATAGTTTACAAACTGATTTTAATTATTTTCTTAAGTACTTGGAATTGTTGGATCCAACTTGATCTCATCACGTAGTCTGGACCGACAAAACCGAACACTCGCTTAACGTGCGTTGTTAGTTCTAAACAATAGATCTACATACGTGGTTAAGTGTTAGCATATTTTAATGAGTTATCTCATAACAGTTAATATGTTGGAAAGTTGACTTTGGGTTTGACCATTTGTCAAGACCCGAACCGACAACCCGAACACTCGTTAAAGACCCGTTTTAGTATCTTTGTC
Organism: Bidens hawaiensis; assembly: GCF_021521415.1. Classification (NCBI taxonomy): domain Eukaryota; kingdom Viridiplantae; phylum Streptophyta; class Magnoliopsida; order Asterales; family Asteraceae; genus Bidens; species Bidens hawaiensis. Next base: position 109,312 of record NW_027493552.1, read on the forward strand.
CCAAAGGAACTTGCATTTTATCATTTTTCCCACCTTATTACTTAACATTGGTTAAGCAAATAATAAGGTTAGATACTTTAACCCGGTTTCGAGCAAACTTAGATTTTTAAAGGATTGTTATTATAAATTCTTAAATAGTTACATTTTAAACCTTGAACTTTAATTGTTTACTTTTTGCAACAATTATTTTATTTAAAGATCTTCAAGACAACCATTCTAAATCCAATATTTTATTGTCATTTAGGCCTTGCTCGTTAAACTTCATCCACCCGGTTATTAATCTTTTACCAATCAAGTTTTATACTTGAACGTGAGTAACTTCATACCCCGTTTTCTATCTTTTATTTTGGGGGTGACATTTCATCTTATCTAAACTAAATGTTTTATACTTGGGTCTTAAACCACAAACGTTGTTGTATACTTTACTTGAATAATTGCTCGATTTGGTGTTCTATGCTTATTTTCCTATGTGTTTATCGTTTTTGGATGGTGGAACTATAAATCCTAGACCATTTGGCAACCCCTCATGGCAAGGTGTCGTTAACGTAATGCAATTAACGATAACTACAAAATCCTAAACTATTTGGCAACCCTTTATAGTTGGGTGTCGCTAACTTGTTAGCGATAACTATTTATCCAAGTTTATAGCTATTATTTATGGTTTTGTATACTAGTTTTGTGGCTTTTCATACTATATTTCTATTGTTCAAACTTATGAATTGCTCATCAACCTTTGTGTTGATAAACTTTATTTTATGAAATGTTACAGGTTTGCATCTAGGTTGATTTTGGAATTCGGTGAAGAAAACGTCACAAATACCGTTAGGATATTAGCAAAAATGAATAATATTTGATTTGCTATGTTTTGTTATATTTTGTTGTATTTGACTTATGAATATTTGGTTATGTGACATTTTTGATGTTGTGAAATGAAATGAGTTTGTTAAATATTGTCGCTTTAAATAGTGTCATGCGCTTATGAGCAATCGTTGCACCCCGGCATGTTCCGCCGCCTTTGGTCGGGTTGTGACAGATTGGTATCAGAGCCATGACAATTAAGATAGGTGGTTAGACGTAACGACCTAGAATTGTTATGCTTTGGGTCCTATACGTGTGTTCATACGTGTTTACTCTATTTTATTGTTCATATCGCATGTTTATTTATAAATTTGTTTAAAATTCACCAATATCCTAAATGTTCACATACACACACTTTCATAGTATTTCCAAGATATACTTACCTTAAAACACAAAAAGTAGATTTTTATTGTGTTTTATGGATTACAAGATTAACTTGGATCCCGTTGTTTCAAATCCCTTAAAGGTTGCGTTTATATCGGGTTTGTAGCCATCATAGAAAATGAGACACTATAAAATGACCATTTGACAAAAAGATTCCAAGGATCGAAGGTGATTTACTTACCTGGGATGGTTGAGTTATAGTGCTCGTTTTCTAGGTCATAAACCGTGTTATAAATTTCAATTCTTTAAGTAGTCGAATGCGAGCGTTCTGGTCGTCATCCTAATTTTCGGTGTTAAAACAATAGTACTACGGTGGTTCGTGTGCTAGTGTTTTGACATGACGTTGTATCTCGATTTATTGTGTTATTATTGTTATTTGAGTCTAAAACATGAAAAAGTCGCGGTGATCTCGTGCACATGTTTAGACTCCAACGTGGTGTTTTATAAAACCTTTTATTTAGTGTTGGAATATCAAGTCATGGTGATTTCATGCACGATTTTTCCGACTCTATAAATCTCAAAATCTCAAAATTTCAAGCTTTAACTATCTCAAAATCATTTACGTTTTGTTTACGGTTTTGTTATTTATAAACAACGTTTTATTTTTTATCTAACACTAACATCTTCACCATACTAACTCTAGGATTCATAAAAAACAAAAATCGAAATCTTATTTTATTTTATACACCTTGGTATTCATTTCCTTTACCCAAAACTTATCCCATTTTCTTAATAAATTTTAGCATGCCTCCGCTAAGACGCCAACCGCGATGGGACTCCACCCGACGTATGGCCGCTCTTGTCGCCAAGCAAATGGCCGCTGTGATTTCCGAACTTATGACCCAAATACAAGCAAACCAACCCGCACCCGTTGTTGCACCTATTGAACACAAACCCGCATCCTACCTGCTTAAACAATTTACTAGTGCCAACCCGGCCGAATTCTTTGGAACCAACTGTGCGACTACCTTGTTGCAATGGTTCGAATCTATGGAGAATGTGTTTTTACACAGCGAATGCCCCGAAGCGAAAAAGACAAACTTCGCTTCAAGCATGTTTAGGTGAACCGCCTTAACATGGTGGGGTAGTGTTATGCACCTCCAAGGTACGGACGTGGCCATGGCTCTTCAATGGGCCGAGCTTATGAAGAAGAAATTATGTCCCAAACACGAGCTCCAAAAGCTTGAGGAAGAATTTTGGAACCTAAAGCATGAAAGTGGTGATAACGCCGCTTACTCACTCTGTTTCCATGAGTTGAGCATCCTTGTTCCCCATTTGGTTACCCCAACCGAACGTGAAATTGATAAATATATTGGGGGTTTACCGATGAAAATCCGGGACTCAGTCATGAGTAGCAAACCTGCGAACCTTGAGGAAGCCATCACATTAGCCGGTTGGCTATCGGAAAATCACGTGAAGGCGGGTACCCTAACCCTCAAGAAAGCAAGTGAGAAAGACAAGCCCGAGCCCACTCCCCAAACCAAGGTTGAACCCACACCACAAGCCATTAACTACTCAAACTCTTCCTGACACAACAACAACAACAACAACAACAACAACAAAAAGAAACCCAAAACCAACTACCGAAATTATGCCGTCACCCAACCTCAACCACAACAACAAACCCAAACCCTCCCTCAAAACCGAAAACCTTATGTTGGGAACTCCCCGCTATGTAACACTTGCCTACTTTACCACCCAACAAACTCGCTTTGTCGCCAATGTACCATTTGTAACCGACTTGGCCATCTCAACACCACATGCCGATCCCCATTACGAACCCAACTCAACCAACCTAACCAACCAAACCAACCAAGAACTTTTCCCTAAAATTCCCAAAACCGATATGCACCCTACCCATCAAACCAACCCCAACCACCCCGAGCTTGTTACATTTGTGGAATCCAAACCATTTCAGCAACAACTGCCCTCGCCTCACCTTTGCTAACCAAACCGTGACCGTACTTACTACCAAACCCAAGCTTACCAAGTTCAAACCTACCAACCCCAAATTCCCCAACTCAATGCACCACTCATCCAACCCATCCAAGAAATCCAAGCACCACATCCACCTCCACAACAAGCATCTCAAGTCAACCATGGTAATAAGGGCGAGCTTTTATGATGAATGCAAATCAAGCTCAAGTGGCAAACAATGTTATGAACGGTATGTTTTTGGTGAACTATCATTTGGCTTCTATTTTATTTGATACTGGTGCCCATAGAAGTTTTATTTCTTTGAAATTTGAGTCGAAACTTGCGATGCCTAGAACTAAACTTTCCCAACCGTTTTCTGTTGAAGTCGACAATGGAAATTCTATTACCATTAATTCCGCCGTCCGCGATTGTTCTCGTATTCTTTCTAAGCATAAATTCTCCATTGATCTCATCCCGATGCAAATGGGTAGCTTCGATGTCATAGTAGGCATGGATTGGTTATCTTTGCACCGTGCCGAAGTCGTTTGCTTTGATAAATTCATTCGCATCCCGCTCGTCAACGGTAAAATTCTTAAGATCTTTGGAAACGCAACGCCCCAAGGCTAAATCTCATGTCGTGTGCTCAATCGCAAAAGTACTTACACCAAAAGTATGTTCTGTTTCTAGCTCTTTCGGTGACAAAAGACAAAAAGGAAAGGAAGATTCAAGATATTCCTATTGTTCGTGATTTCCTTGATGTCTTTCCCGATGATTTTACCGGTCTTCCTCCCGTTCGTCCGATTGAATTCCAAATCGATCTTGTGCCCGGCGCGATGCCCGTGGCCAAGGCTCCTTATCGTCTAGCCCCGTCGAAAATGCAAGAACTGTCAAACCAACTCAAAGAACTTTCCGATAAAGGCTTCATTCTTCCAAGCTCTTCCCCTTGGGGCGCTCCCGTTCTCTTCGTGAAAAAGAAGGATGGTTTGTTTCGTATATGCATTGATTATCGTGAACTTAACAAGCCTACTATTAAAAATCACTATCCATTGCCACGTATCGACGACTTATTCGACCAACTTCAAGGCGCAACTTGTTTCTCCAAAATTGATCTTCGATCGGGTTATCATCAATTGCGTGTTCGCGAAGAAAACATTCCAAAAACCGCTTTCCGTACTCGATATGGACATTTCGAATTTTTGGTTATGCCCTTCGGGTTAACAAATGCACCCGCGGTATTTATGGACCTCATGAACCGCGTTTGCAAACCATTCCTTGATAAATTCGTTATTGTCTTTATTGATGGCATCCTTATCTTTTCTAAATTCAAAGCCGAATATGAACATCATTTGCGTTCCATTCTCGAGCTCCTTAGAAACGAACAACTCTATGCCAAATTCTCCAAATGTGAATTTTGGCTTGAGGAAGTTCAATTTTTGGGACATATCGTAAACGACAAAGGTATTCATGTTGATCCGCTAAAATTGAGGCCGTTAAGGATTGGAAAACTCCAACAACTTCCACGGAAATTCGATACTTCCTCGGTTTGGCCGGATATTATCGGCGTTTCATTCGGAATTTTTCCAAAATCTCTTTGCCTCTTACCTCTCTCACCCATAAGGGAGAACCCTTCGATTGGGGTTCGAAGCAAGAGGAATCCTTTTGCACTCTCAAGGACATGCTTTGCAATGCTCCCGTTCTAACCCTTCCCGATGGAAACGACGATTTTGTTGTATTTTGTGATGCCTCCCATCAAGGCCTTGGTTGTGTTCTCATGCAACGAGGTCAGGTAATCGCATACGCATCAAGGCAACTTAAGGTCAACGAGAAGAACTATACGACTCACGATCTCTAACTTGGTGCCATCGTTTTCGCTCTTAAAATCTGGAGACATTACCTTTATGGAACAAAATGTGTGGTTTTAACCGATCATAAAAGCCTTCAACACATTTTTTACCAAAAAGATCTCAACATGAGACAACGAAGATGGGCCGAATTACTTAGTGATTACGATTGCGAGATTCGCTACCACCCCGGTAAAGCGAATGTTGTCGCCGATTCCCTAAATCGAAAGGTTAATGTTAAATCTGTTATGCTTCTAAGCGTCATTGTTCAAACCGATCTTCAAATTCGTATCTTTCAAGCTCAACGTACCTCCGTCGAAGAAGGTAATATGTACGACGAAATGTCATGTGGAGCCGAACTTCAACTCGAAACCAAACCCGATGGTATTTTGTACTTTCTCAATCGTTTGTGGGTTCCCGATCGAGATGACCTTCGTACTTGTATTCTCGACGAAGCTCATAATTCGCACTATTCCGTTCATCCCGGTGCGGATAAGATGTATTTCGATCTTCGTGCTACCTTTTGGTGGCTGGGTATGAAAAAGGACGTAGCGTTGTTTGTATATAAATGTCTTACTTGCTCGAAAGTCAAAGCCGAACATCAAAGACCTTTTGGTCTACTCAAGCAACCACCGATTCCCGTTTGGAAATGGGAATACATTGCTATGGACTTTATCACCAAATTACCCGAAACCCAAAAAGGCAACGATAGCATTTGGGTGATCATCGATCGATTAACCAAATCTGCTCATTTCATTCCGATCCGCGAGAAGTATTCTGTCGAGAAGCTTGCTCAAATCTATGTTCGGGAAATCGTGTGTCGACACGGTTTGCCATTGTCTATCATCTCCGATCGCGATGCCCGATTTACCTCACACTTTTGGCGATCTCTTCAAGAAGCTTTGGGAACACGTCTCGATCTTAGCACCGCTTATCATCCTCAAACGGATGGTCAATCCGAACGTACAATCCAAACACTCGAGGATATGCTACGAGCATGTGTTCTTGATTTCGGTGGGAATTGGGATTCTCATCTTCCGTTCATCGAGTTCTCCTACAACAATAGCTACCACTCTAGCATTGATGTGGCTCCTTTTCAAGCTCTTTACGGTCGTAAATGTCGTTCCCCAATTTGTTGGAACGAAATTGGTGAAGCTCAAATCACGGGACCCGAGATGGTCCAAGAAGCCACCGATGTCATTCATCAAATCCGTAAGAATCTCCTAGCCGCAAGAGATCGTCAGAAGAGTTACGCCGACAAACGGAGAAAGCCGATCGAATTTAATGTTGACGATCCTGTCCTTCTAAAAGTATCCCCTTGGAAGAGGGTAGTCCATTTTGGAAAGAAGGGTAAACTAACTCCTCGTTTCGATGGTCCTTTCAAAATTCTTGAGCGTGTTGGGAAAGTAGCGTATCGACTTGAACTACCGAAAGAACTTGCTGGTGTTCATCCGACATTTCATGTTTCTAATCTCAAAAGGTGCCTAGCCGAGGGTAATCTCCATATACCTCTCGACTAAGTTCATGTTGATAAGTCTATGATTATGGTTGAACGACCCGTTGAGATTATGGATCACAACGAGAAGAAAACGAAGCGTAGTCGTATTCGGTTAGTAAAAGTTAGTTAGGAATCACGGCGTGGCGCGGAGTTTACTTCGGAACGAGAAGACGCAATGAAAGAGAAGTATCCACATTTGTTTGCATCATCATCTCCATCTTAATTTCGGGACGAAATTTCCTAAAGTAGTAGATACTGTGACATTCGTCAATTTCGGGTCTCGATTCTTATTCGTTTTGTAACTTTATTAATGTTAACCGACCCGTTTTGTAAACCGAAACCTTGGATATAATAAAAATGATGGATTTTATATTACAATATTGTTTTACACTTGTTGGGTCTTGAAAACATTCATTTTTCCCACCTTATTACTTAACATTGGTTAAGTAAATATTAAGGTTAGATACTTTAACCCGGTTTCGAGCAAACTTACATTTTTAAAGGATTGTTAATATAAATTCTTAAATAGTTACATTTTAAACCTTGAACTTTAATTGTTTACTTTTTGCAACAATTATTTTATTTAAAGATCTTCAAGACAACCATTCTAAATCCAATATTTTGTTGTCATTTAGTCCTTGCTCGTTAAACTTCATCCATCTGGTTATTCATCTTTTACCGATCAAGTTTTATACTTGAACGTGAGTAACTTCATACCCCGTTTTCTATCTTTTATTTTGGGGGTGACATTTCATCTTATCTAAACTAAATGTTTTATACTTGGGTCTTAAACCACAAACGTTGTTGTATACTTTACTTGAATAATTGCTCGATTTGGTGTTCTATGCTTATTTTCCTATGTGTTTATCGTTTTTGGATGGTAGAACTATAAATCCTAGACCATTTGGTAACCCCTCATGGCAAGGTGTCGTTAACTTAATGCAATTAACGATAACTATAAAATCCTAAACTATTTGGCAACCCTTTATAGTTGGGTGTCGCTATTATTTATAGCTATTATTTATGGTTTTGTATACTAGTTTTGTGGCTTTTCATACTATATATCTATTGTTCAAACTTATGAATTGCTCACCAACCTTTGTGTTGATAAACTTTATTTTATGAAATGTTACAAGTTTGCATCTAGGTTGATTTTGGAATTCGGTGAAGAAAACGTCACAAATACCGTTAGGATATTAGCAAAAATGAACAATATTTGATTTGCTATGTTTTGTTATATTTTGTTGTATTTGACTTATGAATATTTGTTTATGTGCCATTTTCGATGTTGTGAAATGAAATGAGTTTGTTAAATATTGTCGCTTTAAATAGTGTCATGCGCTTATGAGCAATCATTGCACCTCGGCATGTTCCTCCATCTTTGTTCGGGATGTGACACCTTACTTATGTAGTAGACGGTGAGCACACCACTCCACACCTGGTTATATGCCTTCGCCACGATGGGCCTGACCTAAGTTACTTCCGAAAGAGGGTAATCATGTGTATACTGATGGTAGCTAAGTAATCTTGAACGCTGCGGTGTTTGTTGAACGGTTTCGAGTAGAGCTTAAGTTTATAATTGTGTTTTGTTTTTTAACATGATTATTCCTAAGCCACGATGGGTCGTACCTAAGTTATGTCTCGAGGGGTAATTAAGTAAGTAAAATATTTTATGCGTCAGCTTTTTCACCAGCATGTGTTGCTGACATATTTTCAAGCTGTTTTATAAGTAATGAATGTTAGACGCTTGAAGAATCGAAGTGGCATCTAGGCGATCTGATGGCTCATCATTTTGTTAAACTTTAAAATATGTAATGGTGGTTTATATAAACAAATAATCTTTTGTAAGCTCATCTTTAGAACCCTGGTTTCAACCACATTTTAGCACCCGAGCCATCCTACAACCGTTAGATCATCCTACCTAGTTGATTCGCTTTCCCATTATCATTAAATCTCGTTAAGTCTTCCAGTTAGTTTCGTTAAGTTAAGTTAGTTTAAATTAGTTAAAATAAAATACATTAAAATAAAATCAATTAAATATTATTAGGTAGGACTTGGATTATGGTTTATAATCTGAGCCGTTCTCACGTGTCTTCGAGTTCGATATCCGGACTTTCCTTGTCTTTGCTATATGCGACCGGTACACTTACCGTTTGTGTGAACTAGGATAGATTGTTTAGTTTTTAAAGCTTAGTTGCGATTCGTGTCTATTATATATATATATATATATATATATATATTCGCACATCACTATAAAATATAGATTTATGCATGTTTAATAGCTCCAGCAGAGTGATAACTAATATGAGAGACTAATTCCCTAGTTGCAATGCTACTGCTACTTTAGTAACACTACTACAAAGACATAGCATATACTTTTATATCAGCTCTCTCCAGCAAAGACACTTATTAATGTTGTTTTTCTAGTATATTGAATGCCCCATAAGAGTATCAACATCTGGCAACAAGCATTCCCTAAGTAATTTAAAAGTCTCGCTACCAAAACACTTATCATACGTGTTGTGAGTTTTCTTTGGCAACTAAATATTTAGCGTCCCCAAAAGTAACACATCTTCAAATAATCTCTCACATGTGGACATGTTTATGTACATGTAGACAATTTTCAATATATTATGGTATAGATAATCACTACCAGAAAATGTACCTTTAGTGACACGCGGAAAATGACACACGGTTATTTTATGACAAGTAAAAGTCGCTTGTCATGAAACTATGTCATCTTTCATAAAAATTGAAAAGGGCGACGACACGAATTTATGTGTCATCATTTTAGTTTTATGAAACTTAAAAATAAACAAGCGCTACCCTTTTTACTGGGTCGGGTCATGTTTAAACGTCCCTTTATAATTTCTAGGGTTTTTACCCTTCATCGACATCTCATACGTACGCTCTGCAAAAGAATTTGACACACCATTCGTCTGATTGCTCTGCATCGTCGTCAATTCACGCTTTGCATCGTTGATTACTGATATGCTGCATTGCGATTACGGATCTGGATTCATAATTACGTCACTGTATCTATCTGCTGATTAGGAGTGTTTTGTGGCTCTGGATCGTCTGATTACTCACTATTACTCGGCCTGAATACTCAACGGAACTAATAACATCATCTTCGTAGGTATAGTACTAATTTCAGTCTTAAATTATACTTAAACTGAACGCCGTCTGCATACGTCAATTTGATATATGGAGAAGCTTGATTGTTGATTGTTAGATGCAAGGAATTGACCAATTCTAGGGTTTCAACATAAATTGGTGCATCTCTTACTTGTTGTGTTAGTTCACGCCTGTTAATTGTAACCTAACATCTGTGTTTATTTGACAAAAGTACTGATTATAGTTTAATATTTACCTACAATTTGTGTTTACTCGAATATTGCTATTGATTAACTTTTGGTTTTAGTTTTTATCTAGTAATATTTTTGACTGTTAGATTTAATATGTTGGCATGATTGTTAGGTTTAATCCGTTTGTCATTTTGATATACGGAGAAGCTTGATTGTTATTTGATATTGTTTCGCCTTTTCAGGTTGTAGTTTCCTTTATGGTTCCCTTTAATCGTGTGTGATACTTTGTGATTATAACAACTTTTGATCATCATTGGTGACTTGATGATGTATGTTGTTGGTTCTGCTACATGGTGCTTGGCAGCTGAGTGGTCTAAGGCTTGTCTTTTGATACACTTCCTTTTTTATTACAGAGACTCTCATATGTCATAATTGCTCACTAGATAATAAGATATTTCCAGTTCTTAATTCTATTTTATCTTAACTAATTGGGGGAAACTGCAGTTTCATTAATGCGTAATCAATTCCATGTTACGATCGCTAATCTTGATTATTCACGTCGCATAGTTAAATACGAACTCGTATAAGCAATCACCAATATTTGGTTTTCAAAACTTAAAATGTAGTTATTGGAGTTGATTAAATGGATCTATAACTGAATGTAGAGAACCGTTTAGATCTCACAAAAGCAAGAGAGGAGAGAGAGATCACTAGCATAACTAAAAAGAGAAGAAAAAAGGCGGCGAACGGTATTGTGTTGCTGCTTTTTTGGGTGACGAAAGGTGGGGTCTGTAGTGTTGGTTCACGGTGGCAGTAACGTGGAGCAAATAAGGCAGCGCGCAACGGGTTCAATTCGAGCATAAAGTTATTGACAACGGCTGTACTCGATGGCAAGGCAGTGGTGATAAGGGATCCGAGGACTGAAACAGCGAAGGATTAAAACCGATCAGTCAGGGATTAAGCTGCCTGCATCTGTTACGGTTCGCGACAGTAGTGGTCGTTTAGACTTAAAACGAACTCGGACAAGCGTGTGGAAAGTTAGCGAAATATGTAAGCACGTAAGGTGAGTTCATTAGCCCTCTTTTAATCTTTTTTTTTTGTTTAGTTCTCATTGTTAAGATTTTGACTAAGTTGTTTTTATTAATGGTTTTTCTGAGTTATTGAGTTCATATAGATGCTTCAGAAGGCAAGAATCATTAATCATACACTCTAATGAGGTCAATTGAGCCATTGAATGTTTTTTAACAGCTGATAATAATATTTGATCAGTACATTTTATCTTATGCATGTTTATTAATTATTATTAGGTTGATCTTTACTTTGGATGGGTAGATGCTATTCATCCTGTTGAATTTTGCGGTCAAAGATATGAAATAAAATCTCTTTATTCAGTATTAATTCTCAACTCATGAACCATTAGTGTGGCAAGGCATCAAACATCTCTTAAATGTCAATGGTAAGCTTACATTCAAATTTTAAAATTGATGAAATATGTCTCCATTTTTATTAGTTCGTTAACCATGTTAAGTAGTTCATGTGAATTTAATAAACATATTTTTTTTGTTATGTTTTAATTTTTATTATGGAAGGACCCTTTAGGAGAGTCACAAGTATTTCATGGAGTGAAACACCATCATTAACTTATATATGTAATTATCTTTTTTTGAAAGATAACTTATTTGTTTTAATGATAATGAGCAATTATGTAACTGAACTTGAAATCTTTCTTCAAAATGGAATCGTTGCATTTTTCAAAATGGCAACTTTCAAAGAGTCAGGGTTAGAACCGAGATTTTTCAAAATATGAACATACCAAGGGGTCTTCTGATGTAGGAATGCATTATTAACTTCAATAATATTATGTTTAATTTATTTTCAGATTTCACTAAATAGTCACATGAGGCAGGTTACAATCATTCATGACTAGCAATTTCAATCCTTCCATTGCCAATATTTACGGTATGCTTCATTCACCATTTCAGTTAATTATTCTACGATGATTAGAGGCTGTGTGTTGAGTATTTTTGTAATTAGTAGATAACTAAATTAGAATCATGATTGTTGGTTTTAAGAGGCGTGTTATTTCAAGGAAAATAAGTGTAATTTGACTATAATGAATGATAAACTTATTGTAGCTTTGCTATGGTATTTGTTTTGTGGTTCAGAATTAGGCTATGACTTTATCAGTATTAGCGTTTAACTGTTTAGCGCAAAAACAATTTGCTTTCAGTTATTAGCATGTAGTGCCTTGAAGCATATTGAAATGATTTAGATATTGTAAGACAGTTTATTAATGATTGGAAACATTATGATATATATCTAACCATCATGAAGAAATGTACATTATGTAAAGGAATCATATAACCGAATAGCACGAGTTAGGATGGAAGATACTAATGTATGTTTTTTTATATTTTGCTAATTATTTTGTTTCTGCAACACAAAGGCAATTAACAAGGGTATTGGGGTGGATAATATGCATTACATTATTATGGTCCTTGGAAGGTAATATTTGTATTGTTTTTATATATTTGAACATTAACACTTTTAGGAAACTATGAATTTAAACTTCTGTCTTGCTTTAAGAGTTTAAAGGTTTTTTTTTCCGGTTTTGGACATAGATAAGGAATTGGGCAGATTGAGGGTGCAATGACAACAAGATGTACCAAAGTTATTGTTGCATTCTACACAACCATGTTGATAATTTTCTTACAAAAATCAAATTACCAAGTGATGTCCCCCCTTCCATAGATGCATTAATGGGTCAAGTAAAAGTTTCAACCTAATTAGCTTACAACTAGTTCAAACATACAAATTTACCCATATACCCTGGTGTGTACCAGTTAGTTATTCATAATGAAATTGTTGACTTCAATTTTTTTTTGTGGATTTGACTGCAAATTTGACTAACGGGTCGAAACTGTAGTTTAATGGTCAAAAAAGAAGCTTTGACTGTTAAAAGTCAAACGGATCTGATAAATAAATCTTCAAATCATTTGAACTTTAGGTTTAACTAATCTAAATTTTCTCTCAGGTTGGAGGAGGGAATATTGAATACACGGATGCTGATATTGATAGAATTCGTGAAGAATGGTCGACTTTTGTGGCATCCTTTATTTACCAATGAATGTTCGTATCGATGTTAATTAAATGTTAAACTTTGAAATATTGTGAAGAATGGTCGACTTTTGAATGTTTGTTAGTATGTTGGAATATTATATGAAATGGATTATTTTGCTATATATGAATTTTAGCTTTATTATGAGACGCTAATTGCCATTATTTAATGTTGAAATTATAAATCTGACAAAAACATTCTATTTTATAATACTTGAAACCAAAAAAAAGATGTCAATAATGCTTGTCATAAATGCATGTTATAAAAAGATGACACACAAATTTGCGTCATTGTTTCTTTATGACATGGTCTTCCTTGACACGAAATACCGTGTCATCTACCCCTTTAATGACGCACATAGCACGTCATTAAAGGACTATTTTCTGGTAGTGAATGCATCTCTATATCATCATATGTGAAACTTAACAGTTGTTGGCTTTTAGCTTAAATCATAGATGAGAATTATGGCATCCAATACAAAAGAGTTCACATCCCAAGCGTTTAATGACTATCATATGTCCATCGAGATAAATTTTGAACATCCAATAGCTCATGTTCACACATAAAGCAGATTAGCTAAACGGTAATAGTTAATCGCTCGCTGCTCTTGATTAGATGCAAATTTCCATCTCCACATGAGGGCATATGACTTCATTAATCAACTTTAAACCAACTGCTAATTATGAATACACCCCAATACAACTAGTATCCAAATATAACCAAGTTGGTCTCACATGAAAAAAAATATGTTGTTTGGTCTATGTATCACCACAACAATCCTCCACAATGGGACCACAAAAGACTTAGTATCTACATTTGCATTAACGTATGGGAATTTCTAAATGTCTATAAACATTGACATGCAACTTATTTTCAGTATAATATGCTAACTATCATATTTGATACGACATTATACCCAGTCTTAGGTGGTAAATATAAAGAAAGACTTGTATGTCAATTAATAACGTAGAATGCATCTATCCAATTTTGATCCTTGAAGTGATTAATATATCTCTGAAGTCTAAAAGATCGAATACATTTGTCATGGAAAGCAAATGAATTACAAAATGCATTCACAAACACAAACAGTGTGACAAAGTCACCAATATCAAATTTAACTGCTCGAATTATAACATACAAAGAGAGCGTGGAAGACAAATCGTTCCATGTTAATACCCACGAAAACCAAACAAGCAGGATAATGCAGTTGGTGTAATCTAAAATTGTAAATTTAATTGTTTGAAATAACTAAAACTTAGACACATCCAAATTAATCATGGACCGGAAGTTTGAGCATACATGTATTCATCAAAATTGTAAATCTAATTGTTTGCTAAAATTGCACTTTAAAGTGATGATTATTCATCATTGAGATGAACTATCGAACTTCTAGAGGGTGATTTTAAAAGACAATGATTCAACACTAGTAAGAGTGCTCGCGCGTTGCGGCGGGAACACATTTGTGATTCAGTCAGTAACAGCTCCTTGTGTCACTGACATCTGCGTTAGTAAAATTACACTAATATTAGTTTCGCGGCGGGTACGTATTGTTTAAACTAATTTACTAATAATAAACTGATGTACCAATTCACAATAAAGTGCAATGAAAGTTTTTTTTAATCAATTTGTAAAAAAAAGACACAAAAGTTAAAGAAAATCAGTCTGCAGACGTAATTAAGAAAATACATTGCTAAACGTAACTAACCAAATTTAAAATCCGAGATATTCAAAATAAATAACACTCCATGTTTTATACCAAGACTGTATGTTGCTACATCTACAGTTTTGTTTTTGGGTTTGTTTATAAAACCCATTCTCTGGAATATGCTTAACACACTCATTATTAGTACATAAAAGAAATTAAGTGTATTGGGTCAGTTCAACTAACACGACCTGTAAAAAAATAATCAATTTGACCCATGACCGACCTAACACATTTTGCCATTGGGGCTGCAAATAACAATACAAGTATTTTGGATGTAACATGTTGTCAAAAAAAAGTTTTAATTAAAAAAAACGGTTCCTTTGACAGGCGAGTCAAACGAGGGGAATAGATTTCTTGGACCATTCCACAGTGAAGAAACACTGATCCGCTCCCCGGGTATGGGTCTTGGATCCAGTGAGTCCACAGGGTACAATACGATAATTACTACCACGATATGAGTAAGGCTTCCTAAAGTCCAGTGACCGGAACCTGCAAAACAGACACCGCGAGTCTCGTTACAGGAAATACAAGAGGGGGGGTCTTCCTGTAACCACCCTTCGACGTGAGAATCAGTAACGTTTGTAATGAAGAAAGTACTGATGTATAAAGACTAAGTGTAGTCAGAATATATGTGAGTGAATGAATACCTCATTCCGTTTGACAAGGTATTTATAGCCGATAGATGATGGAAGATGATTGGGGCAGCTGTCCTTTTCTAGAAGATCTTTGATAGCCGCCTGGACACGTGTCTTCTAGTGATAGGTTGAGCTATACGTCCCATGTGCATGAGTATAACAACCTGGACACGTGTCACCAGCTGATAGGATGGATCGCACCCTGACCATGTGCACGGTTATAACAACCTGGCCAGGTGTCCTTTGTTCATTGCTTAGTATGTCACGTATTCCCCAAGTAAGAATCATGAGCCTTCTTATAGAAAGCATTTGAATGGTGACAGCTGTCCTACTGGCACTATACTCCAGTTATTTATGCGGACATGTGTCTTGTCCCGAGGATGACTTTTGAGGTTGTTCGGATGCTTCCGCGCGTATTATAAGGGCGTTCCTTCTCTATCTTGATATGCGGGTGATCCGTTTGTCCCGCGGGTGGATTATAAGAGCATTCTCTGTGACCCGCGGGTGGTACTTAAGGGTATTTGGGTCTTTTTGGTACCCTACCTCTACAGTCCCCCTAGTCCAGTGTTTCTTCCGTGTGAAGTCTTTATGCGGGTGAAATTCTGGACTTAATGTGTGTTGGGGATTTTTGTTATTCTGAAGTTAGGTAGAAAATATCTTCTGTTGGTATAGATAATCATGAAAAAGGACAAGTTGACCACTCGCAGGCGCGTGAACAGGTGATGGAACGTTTTTGACGGCTGTCACTGTACCCGACTGTACAACTTTTTCTCTTTTTCGAATTTCTCGCGTGACGTGGCAATCACTGATTGGGTGATGTTTTTCTCATTCTGCTGTTCATATCCCATCGCATGAAAAAGCCTAGTGTTTCCGCTTCAGCAGATGCTTCCGGAGTTTGCATCCGCAGATGATGGCCTGCAACTTTTAAAGGCCTATCTTGGGGAAGACTCTGAGGATGATTCTTCGGAAGACACGTCTATGAAGGCTCCGGAAGACCCGTCCGCCTCTAATCTTTAGGATTGAATTACCATTTCCGTAACTTGTAAATTTTTCCTTTTTCTTCCTGTAATTTTTTTTTTGGGATCATTAATGAGGAATATTTCTTTTGTCTTTTGTGGATATTCTACTCTATTGATGAAAATATTTTTAGGAAATGTTTTTGATATTTTATATCTCTTAAGAAGATTTTTCTGAAATCTTCGACCTTTTGAAATGTTTGAAAGTTTGGATAACTATGATGATGTGGCGGAGAGAGAAACTTATTGAGGACAACTGATAAGACGTTCATGATGCCTTTGACAGCCTGTTCTTATTATCTTGAATTTCCCGCCTGACGTGTCAGCTATCTGGAGGTCCGCGGTTTCTCTCTCCTCTGTCACTTTATGGATTGCATTAATTGCGATGGGTATAAATATAACTCTTGTGACTTCCACTTAATCTTTATCACTTTCAGATTTCTTTCAAACGTTTGAGATTTTTCAACCTTCTCTTAGATTTCTTCCCTTTTTCTGTGATTTCTTCATCTTGCTGTTATTCCGATGGCTAAAGAAAAGAAGAGTACCCCTACTATCAACGAGGTTGTCGTTTGTCTTAAGGAAGAAGACTATAGCGATTTTGTCAATGTTTATGGATTGACGACGGAGTGGGAACCGGAACTTCCTTCTAGTGGTTCTATCGCTACTAACCCGCTTCCAAAGAAAATGGTTGTATACATAGACCACTTTACCACGGGAAACTTCCGGATTCCGATTACTAAATTTGTTCAATCGGTGTTAACGACTTATAGGGTTCATCTTTCCCAGATCCATCCCTTCGGGATGTTAAGGATTCGACACTTCGAATTCTGTTGCCAGACCCGCAACCTTGAACCATCTGTTGGCATGTTTGCTGTTTTTTACAAGATGACCTCGTAGCCTCCATGGCTGGAAACCTAAGTTTTTCTGGATCCGAGAGGACGTTATTCCTTTCACAATGCATAGGCGGAAGGCAAAAGAGGCTATGCCAGTAGTTGTGGCTTTCGCCCATAAAAATCAGCCATGGTACCAAACGCTGATTTCCACACCGACTCCCATGCGCCCTATCCATAAAGGGGCGATGGTGTGTGCCAAGATGAGCCGTCTGTGGCCGTTTCTAAATCTGGAACCGTATTACGAGGAGACCAACAAGAGTAAGTTTGTTGTTATCTCTGTTTTGTTATTAAGAATTTTCTGATTTGTTTCCTCGCTTTGTGTAGTTGAAGGTTCTGCCTTTAGCACCTTGTTGGATCGCAAGGGGGGAATGATGGTGCGCCGCCTAATCGACAAAAGGGATGCGTCCTTTCTTGAGCGCACCCGTTCTAATTTCGTGTTCCCCACCGCTTTCCACCCGGAACCTAAAGTGTCCGAGGCGATGTATGCTAAAGGTGAGGCGTATGTTAAAGAATGCATCCAGAAAGGTGAGGGCATTTTGAAACCCAAACCTATGACTGCTCTTACTTCTAGCGGAGTGATTGTACTCTTTTCGTCTAGCGAGGAGTCGTCACTTTGTGAAGAAGATAATTCAACTGATGCTAATAAAGCTATGGACTCGATTGTAGGTCACACCCGTCAACGAGCCGCGACCGATCAGTCAACGAGCCATGATGATGTTAACGCTAGTGCGGAAGTTGAGGGTCCGGGACCCGATGATGCTACTGTCGGGGGTGAACGTCCGGTTGTTGACGCAGGCGTTTCCAAGGCGGCGAGTAAGCGCAAGGTGAATCCTGTGAAGATTGCCTTGAAGAAGAATAAATCCAAGAAAACAACTCCTTCCGCCTTGGAAGCTCATTTGGAACAGCTTGATGCGGAGGATCCTTCGTTAGGTAAGCCAAGTTTCTCTGTAATGTTTTATCTGCTTTTGATTGGAGTGTTCCTGACTCATCATTAATGTTTCTCAGTGAATCTGGATAACCTATCGGAGGATATTTTCGGCTTGAAAGAGTCATCTGTTCGTCCGCCACCACCACCTTCAAACACTGCTTCTGATCCGGTTATTGTGGCGCACGACTCCCCATTGAAGAATGAGGGGATCGATACGACTGATCATGTCAAGATGTCGCCTCTTCACAATGTTTACCGTTTCTGGGATCAAGGGGGTAAGAGTACCTTCCCTTATGCTTCCCGAACCTCTCCTACTCCTGAGGAAGAGGACCCCACCCCTCATCAACCTAACTGGTCCTTACGTCGGGATTCGACATTCCGCAATGTGGACACATGTTTTGAATTTTTGGAGGAGTGTCTTCCTCACGGTGAAAAGGAAAGACGTCGCCTTAGTATTCGCCAAGAATTACTAAACTCTCATTCTTATTATTTGGCGAATACTATGTCCACTACTCATGAGATAACCAGGGATTGGTTGGCGATGAATGAGGAATGGGATGAACTGGCGGCTTCTGCTTCTGATGCTAAAGGAGAAGCCCTTAAAGCTATAAATGAAGCTAGGGAAGCCGGCCAGGCTCTGGAAGCGGAAAAGGCTGCGCGGTCCGTGGCTGAGGAAGCCAGGTTCGCTCTTCAAAAGCAATTGGATGAACAGGTCAAATTACTGAAAAACCCTGCAGGCTGAATCAGCGGCCAAGGACAAGCGCTTATCTGATCTTTACACCAAGAGCCAGAACCAATCCTTGGAATGTGCTCAGCATAAAATGGAGCTTGTCCGGGCCAAGGCGGACCAAAAATGGCTATTGGCGGAAGCTATTCCCAAGGTATGTACTTTTTACATGCTATAAATAATCTAAGTCTTTTAGAGATACTCATGTATGGTTGTTTTAACAGGTCATTGCTGATGTTCGAGCAAGTGATGAGCTTGGGAATTGTGTTGACATCCTCTTGAAGGCTTCTAAACAAGCTGGTCGTCAACTAGGTTTCCAAGAAGGTTACCAGTTCGGCTCAATTTCCCGGCTTCCTGAAGAGTATGTCTTAGCTGGTCAAGATACTGATGCCATCCTTAAGCAGAAATCAAAGGACTTCGACTCGTTGAAATTCTCTTTGACTGATCAGATATCCGAACTTGCTGATAAGGAAGGCAGTATCCAGCAGCTAAATACTCTTCTCGAGCTTGATGAGGAAGAAGAAGGAGTAGAGGAAGATGCGGGAAATGAAGATGCCGCGCCATAGATAGAATTTCCTTTTTTTTTGTAACTTGATCCTTTGTAACCCCATTTGTGAATATAAAGAAGTTTTAATTTGTATCCGCTACACTTTGTATATTTTGTCATAATATAAGTGTTTTTGTAGGATCTTCTTTGCGTGCCAATAAAGGATTACATAACAATACCAGTCTCAAATGACTTGAAACGAAAATTTTCATAACTAAGGCATAAGCCAACTTACAAGAAATGAAATTACAAAGGTTTTTAATGTCTAGTTAGGCGCGCAGGCCAAAAGAAAAACCAACTAAATGAAACATTTTTTCAGTTGGGCCCCATTCCAAGTTCTAGGGATCTCCGTCCCGTCTAACTTCTCTAACTTGTAGGCATCATAGATAAAACTTTCTGAATTTTATAAGGTCCTTCCCAAGTTAGGGCCAACTTGCCCGGAGGCTCTTGCCTTGAGGCTTCGTTATTGCGGAAGACAAAGTCTCCCGCGTCAAATTCACATCTTTGGATCCGCGAGTTGTAGTACTTTTGCAACTGTCGTTTGTAATTATGCTCGCGGATTGATGCCATTTCCCTTCTCTCCTCAAGGAGGTTAAGGTTCATCCGGAGTTCATGATCGTTGTCCTCGATCATGAGGACTCTGGCGGATGGGATTCCGATTTCGGCCGGAATCATGGCCTCCATGCCATAAGTCAAACTAAAGGGGGTTTCGGAATTACTAGAATTCTTTTGAGTGCGGAAAGCCCACAGCACGTGGGGCAGTTCATCGACCCAACCCGTCCTTTTAGTTCCTAGTCTGGCCTTAATTCCTTCTTTGATAGTCCGATTGGTTCTTTCGACTTGACCATTCGCTTGCGGGTGGGCTACAGAGGTGAAGATTTGAGAGATGTGCAATTCTTTTAACCATTCTTGCAACCCACTGTCCGCGAATTGTGTCCCGTTGTCACTAACGAGCTCTAGGGGGAGGCCAAAACGGCATATGATGAATTCCCACAAGAATTTTTTAACACTTGCTGCTGTTATAGAAGCAACTAGTTTGGCCTCCACCCATTTTGTAAAGTAGTCGATGGCTACTATCAGGAACTTGATACGTCCAGGGGCTTCAGGGAAAGGTCTCATTATGTCAACTGCCCAATTCTGGAACGGCCAAGCTGAAGTGACTGGGACTAACTCGTTTTTTAGTCGAAGCGTGTTAGGAGCATGGCGCTAACATGAATCACACTTTCTGATTTCATGTACAGCATCCATATGCATTCCCGGCCAGTAATACCCAGCATTCATTACCTTTGCTACAACCATCCGCGGACCCGCGTGAAGACCACAAATGCCTTCATGAACCTCTCTGATTAAGTAATTCGCGTCCTCGTCATCCACACATCGAAGTAGTGGTCCGAGGAAGGAACGTCGGTACAAAACACCATCAAGAATCTGATAGTTCAAGGCTTTGTTCTTTATCTTCCGGGCCGCTGCTTTTCCTTCCGGAAGTGCTCCAGATGACAAGTATGCCATAATGGGTGTCATCCAGGATTCTACTCCTGTTTGGATCACTAAAACCTGATGTTGCGGAACAGACGGGCGATTTAATACTTCAATGCGGATGTCCTTGGCGAAATGTTCGAAGTTCGTTGAAGCCAATTTACTAAGAGCATCCGCTGATTTGTTTTCACTTCTCTTTATATGAATAACTTTGCAAGAAGAGAACTGAAGCATCAAATCCTTTGCATGTGACACGTATGAAGCCATGATATCGTTTTTTGCTTCGTATGTACCATTGATCTGTCCCGCAATTAACATGGAATCCACTCGGGCTTCTAAATGTTTAACCCCGAGCTTTTTGGCTATCCGCAAGCCTGCCAAGAAAGCTTCATATTCTGCCTCGTTGTTGGTACTTTTGAAGTCCAGCTTTATGGCATATGTAAACTCATGGCCTTCGAGATTGACCAGCCTGAGGCCTGCGCCACATCCCTCATTGCTTGAAGCTCCATCCGTGAATAAGGACCAAATTTGTCCCAATTCCGGATGTACTCTTGGTTGTTGCTCGATTAAACATTCTTTTTCTTTGTGATGCAGAACTTTTGTCACGAAGTCCGCCAACACCTGCCCTTTGATTGCTGGACTAGGTTTGTATTCTATTGCATGTTCACCTAGTTCGATGGCCCATTTGGCCAGTCGGCCAGATAATTCGGGCTTACTGAGAACATTGTTGAGCTTGTATCCGGTTAAAACATTGATGGGGTGCCCTTGAAAGTACCTTCGGAGGCGTCGAGCAGCATAGACCAGTGCCAAAACAAGTTTTACAAGCATGGAGTATCTTGTTTCCGGGTCCGATAATGTTCTGCTGACGTAGTAGATCGGTGTTTGAATATTCTTTAGATCTGTCAGGAGGACGGCCCCAATGCCAATGTCTGACGCTGATAGGTATAACGTTAAAGGTTCCCCCGCACAGGGTGCAGTTAACGTGGGCAACTCCATCAAACATTTTTTAACATCCAAAAAATCTTGTTCTGCTTCCGCAATCCAATTGAAATGTGCTTTCTTAAGGCAATTTCTTAGTGTTGAGATAAATGGATGAGACTTGGCTGCATGATTTGCCAAAAATCGATTCAAAGCAACCAATCGGCCATTGAGTGTCTGAACTTCTTTGAGGGAAGACGGGGAAAGCATGCGGGCTATAGCTTGAACTTTATCTGGGTTAGATTTGAAGCCCGCATCCGTGACAATCACACCCAGAAACTTTCCCTCTTCCATTCCGAATGAACACTTGGCTGGGTTTAACTTCATGTTAATACCTTTCAATGTTTCGAAAGTCTCTTCAATATCTCTCAGCATCTAATCTTCCTTAACACTTTTTATTACAAGATCGTCCATATACACCTCTAAGTTTCGACCAATTTGACATTTAAATGCTATGTCCATCAATCGTTGATACGTGGCTCCGGCATTTTTTAGTCCGAAAGGCATCATTTTGTAACAAAAGGTGCCTTGATCGGTACGAAATGTTGTTTTGTCTTCATCACCCGCTGCCATGCGGATCTGATGGTAGCCTTTGTAAGCATCCAAGAAGCACTTGAATTTGAATGGCGCCACAGCATCGAATTTGAGATCTATTTCGGGTAAAGGATAACAATCCTTGGGACATGCTTTATTTAGGTCCATGAAATCGATACACATTCGCCATGCCCCATTGCTTTTGGGGACGATAACTGGGTTGGCGACCCAAGTCTGGTAACGAATTGGACGAATGATCCCTTCCTGCAAGAGGTCCTGGACTTGTTCATTCATTGCTTTTGTTTGTTCTGGACCCATCTTACGTTGTCTTTAACAATTGGCGTAAACAGCGGGTTTACCCTTAGTTTGTGTTCCGCAATGTTCCGCGGGACACCTGTCATGTCCGCAGGTTTCCATGCGAAAACATCAACATTCTTTGATAATAACTGTTTCAAGAAAGTCCGCACTAGCTCGGAGATAAAAGGTCCAATTGTTACAGTTTGATCAGGGAAATCTTTGTTCAAAACCCACTTTTCCGGTTCAGTCCTCAAAGTTTGTTTCGGGATCTTGCTGGGCTTTGAGCTCTCGGTTGTAAAGCAATGCCTATTAACAAGAATTATTGCGATGCCAGTAAAAGTTGGGACTCCCACTGCATCGTGTGCTCTGGACGGATGAGCATTGAAATCACCAATCGCTTCTCGCCCAAGGATAATGTCATGTTTTGATGTTGCCGGCCAAAACCAGGAATTCGACCTCCTCTGTTCTAGAATGAATTCCGTCACTTAGGGTGACTGGAAATGAAATTACGCCCCGAGGATGCATTATTTCCCCTCCAAACCCAGACACTGGAGCGTGAATGGGTTTCAATCTTTCCTTATCTTCCTCGTCAAGTTGGTCAAAACATTGTTCATACATGATGTCCGACGTGCTGCAGGTGTCGAAGAAGACATAGTGAGAACGATAATGTTCGAAGAGAGCAGTGATGATCAGGGGATTCTTATTGTTCGGGCCTCCTTTAATACGAGGGAAGATCACTGGTTCATTCTTCCACTCTTCATCATCAAATTCTTTCCTCTTGTTCCCTATGTGGGACTCGCTTTGTATCATATGAACATTCAAATCTTTAATTTGCTTCTTACTCGGGCCTTGAATGTCTCGAATGGGTGCTTTCCCGTTGTCCGGTTTCCAGTTTTTACCAAGTGTCTGAGCTTTCCATATTTCACAGCCGTCTCTATTTCATTTATCAATGTTCTACATTCATTTGTATTATGACCAATGTCGTCATGATACGAACAGTGCTTGGTAGCATCCAAGAATGATCTTCTTGTTAGTGGCTGTGGCTTTCTAAATTTTATATTCTCTGTGGTGAGAATTTCAGCGGGAGTCTTTGAAAGAGGAGTCCAATTGTTGGGACTTTGGTTTGTGGGTCCCGCTTTGTTCTTGTTGCCTATGAGGGATCTTGCATCAAATGGTTTTGACGCTTCCGTACTTGGCTGAAGCCTTGACCTTATAGGGCCTATCGCCTGTCTATTAGGTCTCGGATTCTGAAAATGCAACTTTAAATTTTTGCTTCGGGTTACCATTCCTCAATGTTTTCTCAGTACTAGCATACACCTTTGCCGCAGTCATCAGGTCGTCCCACTCCTTTGGCTTTCCATCTCTGCCTGTAAGTGTGCGGACTAAATCATCACATTTGACGTTTTTGCAGAAGGCACCGCGAAGCATGTCTTTACTGATTCCGCCAATGTTCAAGCTTTCGTCATTGAACCTGGTAATAAAATCTTCTATGGACTCGTTATCACGGCGGACGACGTCCAAAATTTCTGACTGGTCTCGCGTATGTTTTTTCTGCTGGCTGAAGTGTTGGGAAAATTTGTTCACTAGATCGTCCCAACTAGAAATTTCGCCGCTAGGTAATTTTTCAAACCACTCTCTTGCTGCTCCTGTTAGTGTCAATGCGAACATATGACAGCAATAAGGCAGCGTCCAACCACTAACACCACCTACCGCAATAAAGTTCTGGAGATGATCACTTGGATCAGTCATACCATTATACTTACCCACCGATGTAGGTATCTTAGCATTAACGGGAAAGGGTGCTGTGGCAATACTTGCAATGAATTTTGATTTTTCGGCGAAAGCCGCAGGGCGGTATGGTTTAGTAAAGTCTCGTTCCGCATTGCTACGGTATTCGGTATGGCAGACTGTGTCATGAGGACGGCTTCTTTTTGCCTGAGAACTCATCCTACTGTCTCTGGTATACATACTGTAATCTCCCGAGTGGTAGGACGAATCGTAATCATCAAACTCATCTAAATAAGATGGCATCCGCATATTTATGCGAGGAAGAGGACGTAGCCTCGGAAGTTCGCCAAACTCTAGTTCCGTCTGTTGACTGTAACGGGTTTGACTTCCTCGCACTGTTGGTGGAGGAGAAGGATATCCCCTAGGGGATTACTCGTAATCCAAAGTGCGGGCGTGAAGTTGCTCGTTACGCTTTCTACGCTCATATTCAGCCACCAAACTTTGTTGCTACACTTGGAACCACTTTTCCGGAGTCAAGGCTTTTCTGGATCTGGAATTACGTCTATGAGATCTCGCCACGTCAGAGTCACCTGAATCATTTTCTAGATCCAACACTGACCGCTTTCGGCGAGTTTCTTCCGTAATCCGTCTGAGATTACCCAAATTAGAACCTTCCGGTGCCGAGGCCCGTCCCATATCTGGGGGGGTGTTCTCTAGGGTAAAACCCCTAGGTGTTACATCAACGCCCTGTGACCCTGGAGCTATGACTCGCTCAAGAGTACGGCCACTTGGAGTCATGATGCGTGCAAAAACACCAAGACCCGGAGGTGCTTCTATGTTAGTTACACGTGACTCAGTTGCAGGGGTTCCCGTCGGCCCTTCAGGAAGTTTACTCATATCAAACGAACCAAAAAACCAACGAAAACTATTGTAGTTCTAACACAAATCACGGATGGCGCTAATGAAGAAACACTGATCCGCTCCCCGGGTATGGGTCCTGGATCCAGTGAGTCCACAGGGTACAATACGATAATTACTACCACGATATGAGTAAGGCTTCCTAAAGTCCAATGACCGGAACCTGCAAAACAAACACCGTGAGTCTCGTTACAGGAAGGACAAGAGGGGGGGTCTTCCTGTAACCACCCTCCGGCGTGAGAATCAGTAATGTTCGTAATGAAGAAAGTACTGATGTATAAAGACTAAGTGTAGTCAGAATATATGTGAGTGAATGAATACCTCATACCGTTTGACAAGGTATTTATAGCTGAATGATGATGGAAGATGATTGGGGCAGCTGTCCTCTTTTTGAAGATCTTTGATAACCGCCTGGACACGTGTCTTCTTGTGATAGGTTGAGCTATACGTCTCATGTGCATGAGTATAACAACCTTGACACGTGTCACCAGCTGATAGGATGGATTGCACCCTGACCATGTGCACGGTTATAACAACCTGGCCAGGTGTCCTTTGTTCATTGGTTAGTATGTCACGTATTCCCCAAGTAAGAATCATGAGCCTTCTTCTAGAAATTATTTGAATGGTGACAGCTGTCCTACTGGCACTATCCTCCAGTTATTTATGCGGACATGTGTCTTGTCCCGCGGACGACTTTTGAGGTTGTTCGGATGCTTTCGCGCATATTATGAGGACGTTCCTCCCTTATCTTGATAAGCGGGTGATCCGTTTGTCCCGCGGGTGGCTTATAAGAGCATTCTCTGTGACCCGCGGGTGGTACTTAAGGGTATTTGGGTCTTTTTGGTACCCTACCTCTACACACAGGCTTCCCATCATTTTTGGTCGGCTGAGGAATTCAGCTCGTCCAGCCTTTGGTATTGTTTGTCCACTAAACTGCCACATGTTTGGCTTGTTAGAATATGAGTGCATCCCTAAATGGAATCACAACATAGAGAATGGAAAGGCTTCAGCTGGCTGTTTTACAGGGAATGGAAAGGAAACCGGGTTAACATATGTGGCTAGGTTTTACTTCGTATACTGTCATAAACTTAGGTTTACATTAAATTTCAGTCACTTCAAGCCTCTATATAAGTAAACCTTAACTAACATGTGCCACCACTTCAATAATCATAATCCCTCCGCCTATAAGTAAACCTTAAAAAGCTTATTGTATTAATATTGTTTTGGATACTCTACATATGATTCACTAAGCATCTATATAAAGACTCGCGCATAGGGATAACTAACACAAGTGTGTTAGTTAGAGATCTAACTAACTCAAGTATACTGTAACGAGGGTGCAAACGAATTGAGCTTCTAGCGAGTTACTCAAGCTCGAATCGATAAAAAGCTTGAAGCGAGCCGGGCTTATTCAAGCCCGAGCCATATAGTTCGTTTAGTTATCGAACACGAGGTCGAGCCTTGTGTATTTCTAAGTTTTTCCTCTTTTGGGCATCTATTAATTTTACACTGCACAGCCAACCTAGAGCCGAGCTTTGGCTCGTTTAAGGTACTACACGAACGCGACCAAATCTTAGGCTCGTGTAAGGTACTATACGAGCTCAACCCAAGCTTAGGCTCGTATAAAGTTTTTCTCAAAATATATAAAAATAACCGAAAAAGTATATAAATTAATTAATATATACTAAACAAGCCAAGCCTGAGCTTTAAAAACCAACTCACGAGCTCGAGCCCTCGTACGTCAAAACGAACCTACCTGTTACGCCTAGTCGAGCTCGGACTTGGCTCGTTTAAACCCCTAACTGTAACTAACTCAGTCAACACCAAGGACTGCAAAATGTGTTATAATTCACCTGCAAAAGTTCATCACTGCTTAATGCACAAGCAGGAAGGTGATTATCCTTCAAAATCCCAATCTGAGTATCAGTATCAGACGGTATAATTTGAACTATCTGTCCACCTTTCCCAATAACACATCCAATCTGGTCCGATGGCACAAGTAGCCGAACTGTAACTTGTGGTGCTTCCTCATGATCAATTTCCTGATCATGATCGTCAGCAACAACTCTGTCGTGCACTTTGAAAAGAGCATCCATTGCTGACACACACGATCATCATTCATATCAAAGTCATTTGTTTCCTCACTCGTGCTGTGGATAGTGACCACACGTTCATCACACCCTTAAACCGTCTCACCAATTTTGATTTTAGCCTTGGTTTCAGATCTCATCTACTTAATAATGTCCCCAACTCTTCCCATTATACTTCCAATCTTTTTACTTGGGCATAAGTAGCTATAAACAGTATCATCTGATCTAATTGAGTTCTACCCTCTGTCATCACTGTTTGTTTCTTCTCTTGTTTCTTCCATGATCATTGTAATCTGGCTCCGAGCGTGAACGTTTTCCATGACTATTTCTTTGTCCACCCATAAGGATCCTGTTGAAAATTTGAAAAAATTGACACATTTATGTTTGTTGATTCTGTTGGAAACTTGAAATTAAAGAAAAGTTGTAACTTAAGCCACAAACTTAGCAAATACACTTGTATAAATATTTTTTTAGTCACTAAGAATTAATTAGCATATATCAGCAGTGAATACCATTTAGGAAACATAAATCATTATTCACAAATTATTTGAGCTAGGGGTGTGTCAGAAACCAGAAAAACCGAGGTGAAACAAAAACTTTTATGTGTTCTATAAAAACTGAAACCAAAAAAACCGAACCAAACTGAAATTCTAAGTTTTTGTTTTTTATTTTAAGTAATTTATAAGAACTTAATAAATAAATATGTAAGTAAATATTTTTGCCAAATGAATAATAATAATAATAATAATAATAATAATAATAAAGTATTTGATATATAACAGATTTATTTACACCTAAATTCATTATTTTCAGTTAAATTTTTTTCGTCTAAAATTTTCAAGCTAAAATTGCAAAAACCGAAAAAATCGAAACCGAACGGTTTCAAAGATCCAAAAAGTTTTGAATTTAGTTCGAACCGACACTCAATACGAAGCATATTATGCAGCCAGAAAACGTTTGTGACTGGCTAATACAAGTAAAACTATTTAACTGAAACGAAATTAAAACAAATTGAACAAACTGAAACCAAACCCAAAAGTAATTAAAAACTCAAAACTAATCTGAAACGAAACCAACAACCAAAAAATAGAGCTGAAACAAAACTAAAAACCGTAAAAAACCGAAAAACCCAAACCGAAATGAAATTAAAAATTGAATTCGAACCGAACTGAAACGAAACCAACATTCTAAAAAATCTTACCTGGACAAAACAAAAAACCAAAGAGAATGGAAAAAACTTGAACCGAACCAAACTGAAATTCTAAATTTTTATTTTTTATTTTAAGTGATTTATAAGAACTTAATAAGTATGTAAGTAAAATATATTTTGCCAAATGAATAATAATAATCAAGTATTTGATATATAGCAGTTACACCTAAATTCATCATTTTCGGTTAACTTTTTTTCGGCCTAAAATTTTCAAGCTAAAATTGCAAAAACTAAAAAAATCGAAACCGAACGTTTTCAAAGATCCAAAAAGGTTTGAATTGAGTTCAGAATCGACACAAACCGAACCGTACACACCCCTAATTCGAGCTACGGTCAAGATCTACAGCTGAAAATGATAATTATTGACAACCCAATTTCAATAACAACCAAACAACGGAAAAACACACAATAAATCTTAAAGATACAATCGAAAACTACAATAAGAAGCTAGATTTATCTAACAACTCGGTAAACTAATCCGAATGTCTACAGAATCAGAATAAGAAGAATATGTGTGCACAAACACGAACCAGAACAACTGGGAGTTCGTGTTCTAGTTCAATATTAGTACTTGCATTATAATTATAAAATAATTTAAACTACTTACAATCAAAACAAAACCTAATCGTATACCTAGAACAACTTAAATAAAGAGGAACAAAACTTAAAGGCTGCTTCAACATTGAAACCTCACGCCAAGATACGGTAAGTCTCAAGCCGCTCGATTCATGCTCAAAATCGTCAATTTCTTGACGAGGAGAGTTCCTGCTACTTTTGCGTTTAATTAGAGGGAGACAAATTAAGACCTAAAAACACACCAATGATGATGGGTTCTGACTCCACAATTGATGACATCAATGAGTGAAATTGAACGGTTCGTGGTCCAGCCCTAATGTAACGGTACAAGATTTTAATTGGTAATGAAAGAGTAGCAATGAAGTCTCCTAATTCCTAAATCAGAAGAAGTCGGCCGCGGGAAGATGTAATAAATTTAGCGGCGTCTACTATGAACCTATTAAAGAAGACCCTATGGAGTAAAGGGAAGTGCATGAATTCTTGGAAAAAGAGGGAGCGAGCCTATATAAAAATGGAATCAAGCAAATTCAATGAATAGATAGGGTCAACGGTACGACAGACAGCGCTGCCTACACGCGAATTTGCTTCCGAAGTCAAGCAGTCTCAATTTCACTACAGGATTTTAGAATGAATGCTGGGCTAGGCCACCTCGAATGGCGTGAGCCGCATGCGGGGAGACCCGCAAGTATGGTTTTTAGGGGGATCTGGTCGAAAGACCGGCCGGCGCCCACCCGACTAGAGGGACCGAGAAATTAATAGAGTACAAAAAGAAGGATTTTGGATATCTTTTCTATACTATGTTCATTGAGATCTTCTTTTTATAAAGGAAATAAACTTCGATTCTTGAATAATCCACATCACTTCTGCTTCTATTGTAACAAAAGATTCCCCTTTTATGTGGAAAATGCCCGTATCAATAATGATGATTTTACGTATGGACAATTCCTCAATATCTTGTTCATTCGCAACAAAATATTTTCTTTGTGTGTCGGTAAAAAAAACATGCTTTTTGGGGGAGAGATACTATTTCAGCAATCGAGTCACAGGTATCTAACATATTCATACATAAGGCTTTTCCACAAAGTGGTGACCCACTCCTTCAACCCGTTCTAAAAAAATGGGATTCCGTGTAATAAGCTTTTGATATTCAGCAATTCATGTTAAAAAATAATCGCAAAAATCCAAACATTTATCTATCCAGCCATGAGGTAAATCAGCAGCGACTCCACCAATACGAAAAAAATTGTGTATCATTCGCATGCCGGTGGCAGCTTCGAATAGGTCATATATCAATTCTCTTTCGCGAAAAATATAGAAGAAAGGAGTCTGTGCCCCAATATCTGCCATAAAAGGGCCAAGCCATAACAAATGCGAAGCTATACGACTTAACTCCAACATAATGACTCTGATATAACTAGCCCTTTTAGGAACTTTAATATTGCCTAATTGCTCTGGCGTATTTACAGTTATTGCTTCTGTGAACATAGTAGCTAAATAATCCCAACGTGTTATAGGATAGGTTGACGAACATAGTTTATGCGCCGCTAATGTAGCGGCTTGCCGAGCATTTGACAAACTCACATCATCCATTTCAAAAGGGATTTGTCCTGTGGACACAGGAGCAATCCAACCCGTAGGATTTCCTTTTCCTCTTCCCATTCTGACTTCTATAGGTTTCCCGGTAATAGGGAAATCTGCGAGAACTCTTACCCATATCTTACCATTTATTCAGAATTGTTCGCTGATTTCCTTTTCCTCTTCCCATTCTGACTTCTGTAGGTTTCCCGGTAATAGGGAAATTTGCGAGAACTCTTACCCATATCTTACCATTTATTCGGAATTGTCCGCTCATAGTACGATGGAATTGCCCAAATCTAGCTCGAATCGCTGCTTCAATAGCTCGAATCAAAGCATGGGCATCTGCAACTTATAGGATAGTGATTTCTATATCATTTTGGATATCTTTTCTATACTATGTTTTTTTATTTCCTTATTTTTTTTTCTTGCTCTACTTATTTTCTTGCTATCTTCGTATCTATTTATCATTGCTTTTATAGAATCTTTTTCTAAGTAAACATTATTTGATGGATCCTTACAAAATAGAAAATTCTGACATTACCTGCAGTTTTCATTCAAACTCTAATACCAAGTAAGAAACAAGGAATCGAAGTTCGTTATTCGACTTATTATATATGGATTCAATACACTATTGATTGCATAAATCTTTTTTTTACTTTATCTTTATTTATCCTCCACCTAAACTAAAAATTTTAGTATATATGCATATTCAGTGCCAATCCAACACAAGTCTTTTTTTTTTTACTTTTTTCAATTTTAGTTCTTGTACTCAAAACTACAAGTGAAGGGGCGCTATCCGGCACCCTTAAGGTCGGGGACAATCTGCTTCGATTGGGCCTTGCAGGCAGACAGGCTAACTTTTTTTGTGGAGACGAAATGGAATCCTATAAGAATTTATGTCGAGTCCCGAGGGTCTGCAAGAGGCTGAGCTAACAAGCTGGCTGAATATATCATGGGGATGCCCGATTTGCGATTGAGCTAGCCGATAAGTATGATCTCTCCGGTCTGGCATGAGCCACTCCATTCCTCCTCCCAGACCCCCTAATATAAGACCTAATCCCAGAAAGACTAAAAGAAAATCATGTATTAGTCCAGGTAAATCCATTATATATAAGAGATAAATAAATAAAAATCTTGCATAACTTTATTGACCCGATCAGGAAAAAGAAGTAACTCCACTTTTTCTATTTTATAATAGTTTTTAATTATTCAATTTGAAAAATTCCATTTTCATGGATCGTGCTAAAGAGCGTGGAGGTTCGAGTCCTCTTCAAGGCATAATATTGATAATGCTCATTCAATGAGCAATTCAATAAGAGAGCTCGGATAGCAATACCGATTCGATCCGAGCTCTCTTGGAATAAGTTCGACAGCGGATCACGAAATGTTGGTCATCTTCTCTATCTAATGAATGGGGAGTCTGCTTTAAAATTTCAAATCGTCCGCCCTGCACCCACCCCTCGAGTATATGCTTCAACAGGAATCGCACAAGGGTAGATTATAAATTATTGCTCACTAATAATAGTAGAATGAATGGTCCAGAGTCAAAAAGGGATTCTGGCCGAACACTATTGATGAACCAATCAAAAAAATCCATTTCAAAAATTTCTATATGATTTATAATCGGGAAAGACTAAACACAAGTAAAATAAAAAATCAAAACTACAAAGGAATGTTACTAATGGAACATCTAATCCGTTGTTACTTTACTGATTCATTCGAGGCAAAGACTCCCTCTTTGTCTTATTAGCGCAGGTGTTCGTCAACGATGAAAGCTGCTTAAGACTCGAAGGGCTAGGCCCCCGGGAGGGCTTTCAGGGACTGGGTAGGGTGGATTATAGAGCTAGGGGCTAAGGTTTGTCCATTGGGATTGGGCATGGACGACTGGGCCAGCATTGATGAAAAATGACAAAAGAAAAACTTCTCCCATCGCATCATTAACCGGTGTAGGATTAAAGATCAAGTCCAGGATTCGAGTCAAATCGACTTTCCCTCTCATCTCAGGGTGAGGCAAGGAATTCAAGCAAATGTTCGTTCTTCAATCTCTCGGCTGCTCAAGAAGTTGGACTAGCTGCTCCTCCGACCCGGAGTGGATTCTAGTGGAAGGGCAGAGCAAAGCCTTGCAGTAGGAAGGTGTTCGTTGCTGGGACGGGTTTAAACTGGACTGAAGGGAGGAGGAATTCAATAGTCCTCTCTTCCTGGGGATTCATCACTGGCTAGGGCTTTCGAATCAAAGCATGGGCATCTGCAACTTAGTTAATTTAACAGAGTCTTAACATGTTAAAATTACCATCTTGTCCATCTAAAATGTTTTATATGTAATATAGATAATTATACCTTGACCTGGAATTGAGATAAATGTGTAATTGTATATTCTCTCATCAACCAACTACATCCAGAAGATGTTAGCACACTTTAATACTTTATTACGCTCTTAATATCCGGTTTTTTCTGGCGACTTTTACTCCTTGCGGTTCTCCCATCAATTCTCCATTCATATCTTTTGATTTAAATTAATAACTGTAGGCCATTACAACTATTGTTGGTTATCCATTTGTATACGCGATTCTCCTCTGGTCCATCCACTTTCTCCCCCTTCTCGGTTTAATCCATATATGTTTCCTTGTCTGCTTCAGTATTCATGAATTGATGACATTGTTTGCAGCAAAAGGATTTTGTTATACAAAAATATCAGATTATACTACAATTGATTACATTCTTCTATCTTTAATGGTTTTGCTAATGTATAATAATTTGTTTTCTTTTTTATGGTGCACACCATAAAGAAATTTGTAAAACTGAGGGATTATTTGCTTTTTACCTTCTTGTTTAAGTCTTATTATGTACCCCTTGCACGCTAAATTCATTGTGTGTTACAACATTCAATACATATGCTTGAAATCAGGTTTCGAGAGTTGATTTACGGTTCATTTGGTTACTGAATTTCACATAGTTTATATTATATCTTATTAAAAATTAAAAAAAAATTGTCGTCGATGAAATTATATATGTTTCAATAGGAAATAGGAGATTTTGAGAACTAGATGAAGACAATGGAACTGGATTGTAAAAGTATTATCGCATCTCCAAAATTTGCACGTCGGGGAATTGTGCCAAACTAACCTCACTATGTTTCTTTATTCTATTTTCTTTTATTTATATGTGTCATTTGTTTATCTTCCCATCATGAAGGAAATGCATTTATGATACAGTCACCTTATCTACCCACGTTGCACTATCCTATTTTTCTGCATGCATACTATAGTTCTTATTACTTACCCTTGTTCTAATGATCATGACATAATCATGTAGTTGCACGTTTTATTTTAGTTATTTTAGTACGGCTAAGTTTCGGTGTATTTAAGTATTGTTCTTTTATTGATAAAGGAGAAGAAAATATGTCTTGTTCTCCCTATTTCTTTAGAGTCTAACCCGCTCAAAAAGTCACTAACTTGGGAGGTTAGCCATCTCGAATCGGCTTCCTACCAATTTATCTTATGTTTATTTTGAATAGTTTCGGTTGAAGCATGAAATTAATGTGTTCTAGGAATAGTTTTACGACCCTGCTATTTTGTAATGTCTACTTCATCATTTCATATGAACCTTTGGTTATCTTTTTTGTTATTATTTGTTTGATTATTGTTTTTTTTGGGGTGCAAACAAGAACCTTGGAATTTCTGTCTTCTTGAATATCATGTTGGTAGGATTACTAAAGTATGTATTCAATATTCTATATTGGTATGTTCAGAACTTCTTCCAAATACAAATTTTATTGCATGAAATGAGTTTGTCTTTTAAAAATTGATGACATGATATGCAATGAACTAAGTATACAGGTTAAGTCAAGTAGCTGTGTGAATTGGTGTGGTAGTGTTTTTAAATTTAAATAATGCAAATTTTAACATGTTTGTGGTAGTTGTTGGTTAGTCAGCCTGGTGATATTGGTTGAAGTGAATGCAATTTTATTGGGATTCATGTTCGTTGGGGAATTGGTCGGAGTAACTACAACCTTGGTCACTAAATTTATAGGTACTGAATACATGATTAAAGCAATCGAAACACTTATTCTTTTGGGAAATATCTTTATTGGATAAATTTTGAATGAAAAACCTATATGCTTCGAGTTCATAATATGTGGCGGCTTAAATCAGGTTATTATTATGTAGGTGTAAAGTAATGACTTTTAAATGCAACTACAAACAATTATTTTTTTTTAACACAATTAAAATCTTATTATTTCTTTATATCAGTCAAATGGGTAACTGTATTGGAGTTCATTTTGTAAGGTGGGTCAAAACGAGTCAATGGCATATATGCTTATAAACTAATTTCTCTCTAATGCAGAACTAAACAGCTAATTTTTTTAACACATGAAAAGTTTGCTACGTTTTATTATTTTTGCTGGTATCTTTAAATGGGTACATCTAGAATAGATTAAATTTATTTTATTTGAGTTATTAAAGGCAAGAGTGTTACATAAACTTTCAACAAGTAATGTTTGCATAAACTACCACTATCGTTGCCGGTTTACCACTAAAACAACTGCTTCATTTAAGCACTTTTCTCAACTAAAATATACACTAAACATCCACTGACACAACAATATTATAGCAACAAGTTTGTTTCACATGTGAGGTTGATACGGTTCTGAAGAAACACGGATCCAATTCCCAGGTATGGGTCCTGGATCCGATGAGTCCACAGGGTACAATACGATAACTACTACCACGATATGAGTAAAGCTTCCTTAAGTCCAGTGACCGGAACCTGCAAAACAAACACCGTGAGTCTCGTTACAGGAAAGACAAGAGGGGGGTCTTCCTGTAACCACCATCCGGCGTGAGAATCAGTAACGTTCGTAATGAAGAAAGTACTGAAGTACAAAGACTAAGTGTAGTCCAAATATAGGTGAGTGAATGAATACCTCATACCGTTTGACAAGATATTTATAGCCGAAGGATGATGGAAGATGATTGGGGCAGTCGTCCTCTTCTAGAAGATCTTTTATAACCGCCTGGACACGTGTCTTCTTGTGATAGGTTGGGCTATACGTCCCATGTGCATGGGTATAACAACCTGGACACGCGTCACCAAATGATAGGACGGATTGCACCCTGGCCATGTGCACGGTTATAACAACCTGGCCAGGTGTTCTTTATTCATTGGTTAATATGTTATGTATTTCCCAAGTTAGAATCGTAAGCTTTCTTCTAGAGAGTATTTGAGTAATGACAGCTGTCCTGCTGGCACTGTTCTCCAGTTGTTTAAGCGGACAGACGTCCTGTCATGCGGATGACTTTTGAGGACGCCAGGATGCTTCCGCGTGTGTTATGAGAACGTTCCTCCTTATTCGTAACATGCGGGTGGCCCAAGTGTCCCGCGGGTGGTTTATAAGAGGGTTCTCTATGACCCGCGGGTAGTATTTAAGGGTATTTGGGTCTTTTTCATACCCTACCTCTACAAGTCCCCCCAGTCCAGTGTTTCTTCCGCGTGAAGTCTTTGTGCGGGTGAAATTTTTGGACTTAATGTATGTTTTGGTGATTTTTGTTGTTCGGAGGTTAGGTAGAAAATATTTTCTGTTGTATGGATAGTCACCAAAAAGGACAAGTTGAGCACTCGCAGGCGCGTGAACAGATGATGGAACGTTTTTTACGGCTGTCACTGTACCCGACTGTGCAACTTTTTCTCTTTTTCGAATTTCCCGAGTGATGTGGCAGTCATTGGTTGGTTGGTGTTTTTCTCTCTCTACTGTTCATATCCCATCGCATTAATTGCGATGGGTATAAATAGTGGGAGATATCCTCTATTTGAAGTTTTATCGTCTTTATTCTCTAACCATCTTTTTGCTTTCTCTCTGATAAATTACCGATCTTTCTTATATTCTTTCCTTAAATCTTTCTATAATGTCGAATATTCAAACTGAGGTTGACGAGATAGAAGCTTCATGGGATTATTCTGAATACGAGAAATTGCTAGAGACTTATGGCATTCCACCAGAGTGGGGGCCGGAATTTCCAGCCCCTGGTTCCATAGCCAGTTTTCCACCGCCTGGGTAAATGGCTGTG
This sequence comes from Bidens hawaiensis, assembly GCF_021521415.1. Lineage (NCBI taxonomy): Eukaryota > Viridiplantae > Streptophyta > Magnoliopsida > Asterales > Asteraceae > Bidens > Bidens hawaiensis. The sequence goes on from NW_027493552.1 coordinate 146,137, forward strand.
TATGCTGACTATTTCGTTCATGGGAATTTCCGTTTACCCATAACGAAATTTTTTGAGAGGTTTTTAACTGCCTATGGGATCTATTTATCCCAACTGCATCTGCGTGCTATGATGCGAATTCGTCATTATGAATTTATATGTATAGCACGAGACATGGTGCCTCATGTTGATCGATTTCCAGTTTTTTATCGTCTTGCCAACCGGAACGGTTGGTATACGTGTCAAGAATTTTCCGATCGAAGCCTTGGGTATGAGGTTGAAAAGTTGTCCACTGACTGGCGTAACAAATTCTTTTGGGTGTCTGAGGATGTGGTGCCTCTGTCAATGGTTCGCCGCCCAGTAAATTCCGCCCTTCCTGACGTTGTTACCATTGCTCATGAGGGCCAAGAATGGTACCATGTACTCACAATGGAACCAACACCCATGCGAGCCTTACCGGAAGAAGCTCTAGTTTGGGCGGGCATGAGCCGTTTGTGGCAAAGAGAATTTATGAAGCCCATTTTTGTAGACTTGAATGAGCATAAGTTTCCGTTTATTGTCTCTTTGCTTGCTTGAATATTTTGATAATTTGTTTTCTATCTTTTTTCAGGCCGAAGCTCTATGTTCAATGCCCTTTTTGAAAACAGGGGTTGTGTCCGCAAAAGTATCCGCGAGGAGGGGGACCAACCTATTCTTGAGAAAACTAAGTCCTAGTTTTTGTTTCCGAAGAAAGTTCGGGCTGAACCTGTGACTTCTAACGCCACCTTTGAAACAGGTGCGTATATTCTAAACCCTCCTCCTCTTACTGCCGTTACTTCGGACGGGATAGTTGCCATCTTATCGTCAAGTGATGACAGTGGTAACGTTTCTAAGTCTTCTGCTTCCGAAGAGGAAAAGGATTTCGATACTTCTGAACCTTCCCCTGTCTCACATTTATTGGCAGAATTGGAGCAAAGGAGAGTTTTCTTAGCCTCCCAGACGGGTCGTACGAACGAGAAGGCTGCGTACACTGAGGCGGGACCGTCAAAGAAAAAACGGAAAATACACCGTCCCAAGAAGCCACAGTATAGCCTTGCTGACCGTCTTGACACTGTTGAAGGTACATGCCAGCCTTTAAATATTGTATTCTTTTTATTAGTATTTTGCTAAGTATAAATCTTGTTGTGTAGATCCGTTGATCTTCAGTGAGAATATATCAGAGAAGTTATCCACACCAACTCCCCACACTGAAAAGCCATCATCCTCTTTTTCAAGGGGAGGGGCGGAGGATAAACCATCTACTCCGCCTGATGCTGCTAACGTGGAGGATCGTCCAACCTCCCCTTAGGTTGAGGTTACTACAGACGAGAGGATGTCGACTCCTCCAACTGATGTTTCAACGGGAGGTCCGGACGATCAGTCCGGCCGTGATACCCGTTTTGACTATTTGTTTCAAGGTGGGGGTGGTAGTGGTTATCAGCAAGACAGTCCCACTGCTGATGAGGAGCATATTCAGACTGACGAGCTTCCACGTCAACCTCCTCCTGAACAGTCTTCTTCCACCCCGGCTCGCCTTAAACCCTCGGGTTCCCGTTATTACAGGGATACAGGCTTGGGGGACAAACACGAGTTTTTTGTCCCTCTATGGGGCATTACCAATGGTTCTCGGTTTTCCCAAACGAGAACTTGTATGGAATTTGTTGAACATTGTGCACCCCCTGCTGAGATGGCATATCAGCGTGATCTTTCCCACCACGACCTTCATACAAATGTTGTTTATCATCTGGCAAATGCCTTAGCCGGTAGCCAGGAGGTCTTAAGTGAGTGGCGTACTCTAGGCGGGAAGGTGGGGAAGCTCGTCGGGCGGCCGAGGTTGCCAAGAAAGAAGCTGAGGAGAAACGTGTTGCTGCCCAGACCGCTAAATGGAAACAGTCCGATGCGGAGATTGCTCTTAAGAGTGAACAAGATTGCAATGCTGAGGCTGCCCGTCGATGGAAGGAAGCTTGTGAAAAGCATAATTCCGTTCTTGAAGCTGCTCGAGCTAAGGCTCAGAGGGAAAGAGACAAGTTGACTCGTGTTCAAGAGGCTAATACTTCATTAGAAAATTAAGTAGCCCTTCAAGGTGCGCAAATTCACGATCTTGAAGCGAAGCTAAAGCTGCAGAAGGAGCGAGCTGAACTTAAGGATCAAAGTGTTGTTGAAATCCAGACTGTTTATGATTCCCTCCTCCAAGCTCATGAGGAAGCCATCGCGGAATCAAAGAAGTTCCGAGCGCGGGCCGAGAGTGCAGAACAGGACCGTCAATGGTTCCTTACTCGGGGAGTTGATGCTGTAAGTCACACTTTATCATTTGTTGTTTCACTCGTACCTTTTGATATTGGGAACTTATGTTTTTGTCTTAACAGGTTGTTCGCCATATCAAAGGAGGTAAGGAGCTAAATGACAGCTTTGCCAATGCGATGTCTGCTTCTTCCTCACATGGGCGTGTTGTGGGCTTTCATGAAGGGATGAAGTATGCTCAGAGCAACCGCACATTCAGAGATCATCCTCTTCATGGAGTTGATGTTAAGCAAGCCCGAGTTACGCGGGTAAAGGAACATGATGACCTAGTGTTTCCGCTTCAGCAAATGCTTTCGGAGTTTGCATCCGCAGATGATGGCCTACAACTTTTGAAGGCCTATCTTGGGGAAGACTCTGAGGATGATTCTTCGGAAGATACGTCTGTAAAGGCTCCGGAAGACCCGTCCGCTGCAAACCCTTAGGATAGATTTACTGTTTCTATAACTTGTAAAAAGTTTTCTTTCCTTCTTGTAATGTTTTTTAGATCATTAATGAAGAATATTTCTTTTGACTTCTTGTGATCTTTTTACTGCTTTTAATACCTTCTAAGAGGAATTTTCTGAATCCTTCAATTTGTTGAAATATTTGAAAGTTTTGGATAACTATAGTGACGTGGCAGAGAGAGAAACTTCTTGAGGGTAACTGACAGGACGTATATGACGCTGCCGACAGTCTGTTTTCATTATCTTGAATTTCCTGCCTGACGTGTCAGTCATCTGTCGGTCCACGGTTTCTCTCTCCTCTGGCGCTTTATGGATCGCATTAATTGAGATGAGTATAAATATGGCCCTTGTATCTTCTATTTGCTCTTTATCACTTTCAGATTTCTTTTCTTTCAAACGTTTGAAGTTTTTCATTTTTCTTTGATATTTCTTCCTCTTTCTTTGATTTTCTTGATCTTTGTGAAGTTAAAATGGCTAAAGAGAAGAAGGATACCCCTACTATTACTGAAGTTGAGGTTTGCCTTAAAGAAGAAGAATATAACGATGTTGTCAATGTATATGGACTGGCGCCGGAGTGGGAGCCAGAACGTCCGGCTAGTGGTTCTATTGCCACTAGTCCGCCTGAAAAGAAGATGGCTGTGTATATAGACCATTTTACAACGGGGAATTTCCGGATTCCGGTGACGGAGTTCGTCCGGTCGATCTTGACGACATATGGAATTCATCTCTCACAGATCCATCCCTTTGAGATGTTGAGAATTCGACATTTCGAATATTGCTGTCAAACTCACAATTTTGATCCCTCTGTTGGCATGTTTGCCGTATTTTACAAAATGACCTTCCGTGACGGATGGTATAGTTTTGCATCTATTGATAAGAAAAAGGTTTTTGGTACGGAGTGGATCCGTAGTCTTCATGGCTGGAAACCAAAATTTTTCTAGATCAGAGAGGATGTTATTCCATTTTCAATGACGAAACGTAAGGCGGAGTCTCCTATGCCCATGGTTCCTGCTTCCGCTCATGAGGATCTTCCATGGTTCAAGACTCTAACCTCAACTCCTACTCCCATGCGTCCCATTCATGAGGGGGCAATGGTGAGCGCGAAGATGAGCCGTTTATGGCCGTTCCCTGAATTGGAACCATATTACGAGAAGACTGATAAGAGTGAGCTTTGTTTATGGCCTCCGTCTTTGATATGAATAATTTCTGACTTTCGTATATTTGTGTAGGTGAAGGTTCTGCCTTCAGTACTTTGTTGGACAAAGAAGGGGGCATGATGGTGCGGCGTCCGATTGACCCAAAAGATGGTCCATTTCTGGATCGGACGAGCGATAACTTTCTGTTCCCTGTTGCCCTTCGTCCGGAACCCGTGGTCTCTGAACCGATGTATGCCAAAGGTGAGAAGCATGTTGAAGAGGCCATACTTAAAGGTGAGGGCATTCTACAACCCCGGCCTTTAACTGCCATTACTTCTGGCGGAGCGATTGTACTCTTTTCATCTAGCGATGATTCGTCACTCTGTGAAGAAGTTTATTCAACTGATGCTAATAAGGCTGTGGACTCAACTGCAGGTCTCACTCGTCAACGAGCCGCAACTGCTCAAGCAACGAGCCATGATGACGCTGAAACCACTTGTGACACTCGTCAATTTCAGGTTAACTCCGTTAATCCAAACTCCGTCAATTCAAACTTAAGATCACTTGATCTATAACGCACATCTCATTACATTTAAAATAGAGTTTTAAATGACGCTTGACAATTACTACATGTGTAGTCTTTCGGGATTGCACCGAAACGCAAACGAGTTGACGCAAACCATTGGTGAATAAACGAAAAACAACCAAACAATAATTATGTGATAATTATGTGTTAGGCTTATGTGCTATTTGATAATATTGTTTAAAACACTAACTCAAGATGCAAACAAGTTACTTTAGGCTAGAAAAGTAATACTTAAAAGTTGAGGGACCTACGTGTAACATATTATTATTAATAATAAACAAAACCCTAACTCTCTTTCTCCCTCCCTCACACCGATCGGCCCCCTCCCCCTTGGCTCCCTTGGCTGCCGTCAATCATACACACACATACACACAAGATTTTTCAAGTTTGGTTGAAGATTAAGGTGCTAGGAAGGTATAAACAACTATCCTATGTATTTTACATGTTTAATTTTGATTTTGAATGGGTTAATCTAAAACCCTAGGTCACGAAAATTGATGAATAAGATGAACTAGGGTTGATTTATGCTAGATGATGATTGATTATGTGTTGGTTATTGATATTGATGATCATATGTGATTTTGAACGGTGAAATATTGTTGAATCATTGATTGTTTGTAAACCCTAGAGGGTTACTACTGATTTTTGTGATTAATTATGTTTATTGCATGTTGGAGTTATGTCGTATGCTTAGGATGCATGTTAGACGATTGTTTGTGCTTGCTGAGTTTTGACAGCAGAGATTGTTAAACTTGAACGACATGTAACTTGTTAAATATAAAAGCAAACTGAGCTATTTATGAGTCTAAAAGGTAGTACTCTGAGTCTAGTATCCAGAAAACCCAACCACGCCTAATTTGGAGGTGTTTTGGTTGTTCAAACGATTTAAATGTGATTAAAGGTCTAAACTGGTACTGGACAGATTGTAAGTTATGTTTAGACAACTGTAACTAAATGTTAATGTGGAAATTGGTGGAGGTTGTTAACACTACAGGGTACTATGTTGAGTCTAGTTTCTATGAAGTCCAAAATTGTAATTTTTGGACGAGTAAAAGTTAACTTTTATTATTTTACAAAGCTGAAGTGCAAATCTAAATTGTAAGACCTGCTGTTAGGTTGTTTTGTAATTATCATATCTCATGAACTACAAGACCAAATGGGTTGGTTCCACTTCTGGAAGTTAACTTGTTAAGTTAAGAACCTAACCCAATTGGTCTTGCATTAGTTGGATTTTTCATTTAACGGGAATAACAAATAACATTCTGTTGCGCATGATTTTGACTGCTATGAGTTGCTGTAATGTTTTGATCATTGTGAGAAATCTATGAGGAATAAAAATACAATAAAATATGTTCTGGAAACCTAACTCATGTATGCTTTTGTGACGATTTTTGGTGAATTAATTGAGATGCTATGATCTGTTGAATAGAGTAATCTTTCAAGTAGAATTCTGTCTTGATGAAACTAGCTGCTGAACTTTGTGAAAATACATGAAACGTGCTAAGTAATTGATAATTGTTACGTTTTGACCAAATTGCCCTTGCGGGGAATAATTTCTAGTAATGTACAATATTAATACATGATATGTAAGTAGTTGTTCACACATGTAACGTATCACAAATGTGTTCGTTGAGACACACACAATTCACAAACGAAACACGAAACGTATCTTGTGCATAGATATTATGTGCCGAGTCTAGAGACTCGATAATAGTTCCAACACTTAGAAAATCTCCTTGTTGTTTTAGAACGCTAGTGAGGGTTTTCTGTGACGCGCATCACTTGGGTGCCTTGTTTTTGGAATTCTTCACAAACAGTGAGTTTCACGTCCCCTTTTTACTCTTTTTAAACGCTTTTATTTGGGGGAGATAACATACTCCAACGCTGTAGATTTTGTTTAGTTTTTATATATCACTTGTAAGGCTAAGTGGCAAACAAACCAACCAAAGTCCTTCATAACATCGAACCGGTTAATATTTGGATAATAGCGAGTCACTGTTGAGTAGTACTACTGGGTTTGACAAACCCCACCCAACTCTAAACTCGACTGGAGGTCGAGTGGGTGTAATTTTGGCTAACACATTACCATGGTCGGGATAGACCTGGTGGCAAGGCACATGATAAACAGTCAGCTTCGGTGTCAAACACTTAGTAATACTTGCTTTATAGGCTATCTACCTATAGATATATAATTGATTTAACACTATCTGGTAACGCAAAACGCTAAACGCAATACGCTAAACGCAAAACGCTAAACGCAAATGTAAACGCAAACGCTTTATTTTATATACACTTGTGAACTCACCAACCCCGTGTTGACACTTTTAGTATGTCATTCTCAGGTAGCCGAGGCGGGCGCGCGGTATAGGATCATGCATTACTTTTAACGCTTATGTTTATGCAAACTCATTTTTAAACTGTTATTATTAATTGGGTTTTAAGTCGTCCTGCGTGACGCAACACTTGGTTTATGGTTTTACGCTTCCGCACTTATTTACACTTAAATGTTTTCGTGTTTTGAAAACTTTATTTATAGTTTGATTTTAACTAATGATTCCGATCCTGTTAGTTCACACCCTCTGACGGTAAAACTCAGTTAGTGGATTTTGAGGGTGTGACACCACTGCAGAAGTTGAGGGTCTGGGACCTGATGATATTAATGCTGAGGGTAAACGCCTGGCCGTTTATGCGGGCGCCTCCAAGGCGGCGGGCAAGCGGAAAATTCATCCTGTAAAGGATGTTCCCAAGAAGAAGAAGTCAAAAAAGACCAAACCTTCCGCCTTGGAAGCACGATTGGAATAACTTGATGCGGAGGACCCTTCCCTGGGTATGCAAAGTTCCTACTTCCCTTTTCTCTTTGTTTATTGTGATGTTAAATCATTGTTAGTGTTTTTCAGTGAACTTGGATAATCTTTCCGAGGGTATTTCCGGATTGAAAGAGTCACCTGTCCGTCCGTCACAACCACCTCCTAACACCGTTGAAAATCCGGTCGTTGTGACGGATGATTCTCCATTGAAGAAGGAAGGGGATGACACAAATGATCATACTAAGGTGTCACCCTCTCATAACGTTTACCGCTTCAGGGATCAAGGGGGCGTGAGCACATTTCCATATGCTTCCCCGACTTCTCCCTCTCCTGGGGAGGAAGATCCCACCCCGTGCCAGCCTAACTGGTCCTTGCGTCGGGATTCAACATTCCATGACGTGGACACATGTTTTGAATTTCTGGGGGAGTGTCTTCCTCATGGTGAAAAGGAGAGACGTCTCCTTAGTATTCGCCAAGAATTAATAAACTCTCATTCTTATTATTTGGAAAATACTATGTCCATTACTCATGAGATAACCAGAGATTGGTTGGCGATAAATGAACAACGGGATGAGCTGGCGGCCTCTGCTTCTGATGCTAAACAAGAAGCTCTTAAAGCTATAAACGAAGCTAGGGAGGCCAGCCAGGACCTGGAGGCGGCAAAAGCTACTCGGTCCGCTGCTGAGGAAGCCAGGGTCGCTCTTCAAAAGCAATTAGATGAACAGGCCAAATTACTGGAAACCCTGCAGGCTGAATCAGCGGCCAAGGACAAGCGCTTGATAGATCTTAACGCTAAAAACCGTGATCAAGCCTTGGAATGTGCTAAACACAAGATGGAAATCATCCAGGCCAAGGCGGAGCAAAAATGGTTATTGGCGGAAGCTATTCCAAGGTATGTGCCTTATTCTCATCATAAATGTTCCAAGTATTTTTAGAGTTACTTATGTGTAACTGTTCTATCAGGTCATTGCCGATGTTCGGGCTAGTGATGAACTTGGAAATTGTGTTGCTATCCTCCTCAAAGCTTCAAAGCAAGCTGGTCGCCAACTGGGCTTTAAAGAAGGTTATCAGTTTGGTTACACTTCCAAGCTTCCTGAGGAGTACGTTTTGGCTGATCAGGATACTGTTACCATCCTTAAACAGAAATCAAAGGACTTTGATTCTTTGAAATTTTCTTTGGCGGAATAGATATCCGAACTTGCTGACGAGGAGGATAGCATTCAGCGACTAAAGACTCTTCTTGAACTTGATAGAAGTAACGAAAAAGAAGAAGAAGAAGAAGAAGAAGAAGAAGAAGACCATGCTGAAGATGTTGGAGGTAACGATGCGGAACACGAAGATGCCGAGCCATAGATAGAATTTTCTTTTTTCTTGTAACTTGATCTTTTGTTGTAATCCCATTTGTGTATATAAAGAAGTTTTAATTTTGCATCTGTTACACTTTGTTTATTTGTCATAATATAAGTGTTTAGTAGGATCTTCTTTGTATGCCAATAAAAGATTATGTAATAATACAAGTCTCAAATGACTGAAATGAAAATTTTCATAACTAGGGCATAAGCCAACTTACAAGAAATGAAATTACAAAGGTTTTTAACATCTAGTTAGGCGCGCAGGCCAAAAGAAAAACCAACTAAATGTAACATTTTTTTTCAGTTGGGCCCCATTCCAAGTTCTAGGGACCTCTGTCCCATCCAACCTTTCAAGTTTATAGGCACCTTTAGACAGAACTTTCTGGATTCTATAAGGTCCTTCCCATGTAGGGGCCAACTTGCCCTGAGGCTTCGTTACTGCGGAAAACATAGTCTACCGCATAGAATTCACATCTTTGAACCCGCGAGTCATAATACTTTTGCAACTGTCGTTTGTAATTATGCTCACGGATCGATGCCATTTCCCTCCTTTCCTCGAGGAGGTCGAGGTTCATCCGGAGCTCATTATCATCTTCAATCATAAGGACTCTGGCGGATGGGATACCAATCTCGGTGGGGAATCATGGCTTCTATGCCATATGTTAAACTGAAGGGGGTTTCAGAATTGCTGGAATTCCTTTGAGTGCGGAAAGCCCACAGCACGTGGGGCAGTTCATCGACCCAACCCGTCCTTTTAGTTCCTAGTCTGGCCTTAATTTCTTCTTTAATGGTCCGATTGGTTCGTTCCACCTGACCATTCGCCTGCGGGTGGGCTACTGAGGTGAAGATTTGAGAAATGTGTAATTCCTTTAACCATTCTTGTAGCCCACTATCCGCGAATTGTGTTCCATTATCACTAACAAGTTCCAGAGGGAGACCAAACCGGCATATTATGAATTCCCATAGGAATTTTTTAACATTTGCTGCTGTTATGGAAGCCATTGGTTTAGCCTCCACCCACTTTGTAAAGTAGTCGATGGCTACTATCAAGAATTTGACGCGTCCGGGGGCTTCAGGGAAATGTCCCATTATGTCAACTGCCCATTTCTGGAACGGCCAAGCTGAAGTTACTGGAACTAACTCATTTTTTGGTCGCAGCGTGTTAGGAGCATGGCGTTGACATGAATCACACTTCCTGATTTCACGTACAGCATCCATATGCATCCCCGGCGAGTAATATCCATCGTTCATTACCTTTGCTACGACCATCCGCGGACCCGCGTGAAGACCACAAATGCCTTCGTGAACCTCTCTGATTAAATAATTCGCGTCCTCGGCATCCACACATCAGAGTAGTGGTCCAAGGAAGGAACGTCGGTATAAAACACCGTCATGTATTTGGTAATTCAAGGCTTTGTGCTTTATCTTCCGGGCCGCTGCTTTTTCTTCCGGAAGTGTTTCGGATGACAAGTACGCTGCAAGGGGTGTCATCCGGGATTCTACTCCTGTTTGGATCACTAACACCTGATGTTGCGGAACAGACGGGCGATCTAATACCTCGATGCGGATGTCTTTTGCAAAATGTTCGAAATTCGTTGAAGCCAATTACTGAAAGCATCCGCTGATTTGTTTTCACTTCTCTTTATATGAATGACTTTGCAAGAAGAGAACTGAAGCATCAAATCCTTTGCCTGTGACACGTATGAAGCCATGATATCATTTTTTGCTTCGTATGTACCGTTGATCTGTCCCGCAATCAACATGGAATCCACTCGGGCTTCTAAATGTTTAACTCCGAGCTTTTTGGTTATCCGCAAGCCTGCCAAGAAAGCTTCATATTCTGCCTCGTTGTTGGTACTTTTGAAGTCCAGCTTTATGGCATATGTAAACTCATGGCCTTCGGGATTGACCAGCCTGAGGCCTGCGCCACATACCTCATTGCTAGAAGCTCCATCCGTGAATAAGGACCAAATTTGTCACAATTCCGGAGGTGCTTGGGGTTGTTGCCCGATTAAACATTCTTTTTCTTTGTGATGCGGAACTTCTGTCACGAAGTCCGCCAACACCTGTCCTTTGATTGCTGGCCTAGGTTTGTATTCTATTGCATGTTCACCTAGTTCGATGGCCCATTTGGCCAGTCGGCCATATAATTCGGGTTACTGAGAACATTTTTGAGCTTGTATCCGGTTAAAACATTAATGGGGTGCCCTTGAAAGTACCTGCGGAGGCGTCGGGCAGCATAGACCAGTGCCAAAACAAGTTTTTCAAGCATGGAGTATCTTGTTTCCGGGTCCGATAGTGTCTGCTGACGTAGTAGATCGGTGTTTGAATATTCTTTTGATCTGTCAGGAAGACGGCCCCAATGGCAATGTCTGACGCTGATAGGTATAACGTTAAAGGTTCCCCCGCACAGGGTGCTGTTAACGTGGGCAGCTCCATCAAACATTTTTAACCTCCAAGAAAGCTTGTTCTGCTTCCGCAGTCCAATTGAAATGTGCTTTCTTAAGGCAATTTCTTAGTGTTGAGATAAATGGGTGAGATTTGGCTGCATGGTTTGCCAAGAATCGATTCAAAGCAACCAAACGCCCATTGAGTGTCTGAACTTCCTTGAGGGAGTATGGGGAAGGCATGCGAGCTATAGCTTGAACTTTGTCTGGATTAGCTTTGAAGCCCGCATCCGTGACAATCACTCCCAGAAATTTTCCTTCTTCCATTCCAAATGAACACTTGGCTGGATTCAATTTCATGTTGATACTCTTCAAAGTGTCGAATGTCTCTTCGATATCTCTCAACATTTGATCTTCCTCAACGCTTTTGATTACGAGATCATCCATATACACCTCTATATTTCGACCGATCTTACTTTTAAACGTTATGTCCATCAATCGTTGATATGTGGCTCCCGCATTTTTTAGTCCGAAAGACATCATTTTGTAACAAAAGGTGCCTTGGTCGGTACGAAATGTTATTTTATCCTCATCACCCGCTGCCATGCGGATCTGATGGTAGCCTTTGAAGGCATCCAGGAAGCACTTAAATTTGAATGGTTCCACAGCATCAACTTTGAGATCTATTTCGGGTAAAGGATAACAATCCTTGGGACATGCTTTATTTAGGTCCTTGAAATCGATACACATTCGCCATGCCCCATTGCTTTTGGGGACGATAACTGGGTTGGCGACCCAAGTTTGGTAACGAATTGGACGAATGATCACTGCCTGCAAGAGGTCCTGGACTTGTTCATTCATTGCTTTTGTTTGTTCCGGACCCATCTTACGTTGTTTTTGAACAATTGGCGTAAACAATGGGTTTACCCTTCGTTTGTGTTCCGCAATGTTCCGCGGGACACCCGTTATGTCCGCAGGTTGCCATGCGAAAACATCGACATTCTTTGATAATAACTGTTTCAAGAAAGTCTGCACTATCTCGGAGATAGTAGGTCCAATTGCTACAGTTTGATCAGGGAAATCTTTGTTCAAGACCCAATTTTCCGGTTCAGTTCTCAAAGTTTGTTTTAGGATCTTGCTGGGCTTTGAGCTCTCGGTTGCAAAGCAGTGCCTGTTAACATGAATCATTGCGATGCCATTGTAAGTTGGGACTCCTACTGCACCGTGTGCTGTGGACGGATGAGCATTGAAATCACCAATCGCTTCTCATCCAAGGATAATATCATGTCTTGATGTTGCTGGCAAAACCAGAAATTCGACCTCCTCGGTCCTCGAATGAATTCCATCGCTCAGGGTTACTGGAAATGAAATTACACCCCGCGGATGCATTATTTCTCCTTCGAATCCCGATACTGGAGCGTGGATGTGTTTCAATCTTTCTTTATCTTCTTTGTCAAGCTGATCAAAGCATTGTTCATACATGATATCTGATGTGCTGCCAGTGTCGAAGATGACGTAATGAGAATGATAGTGTCCGAAGAGAGCAGTGATGATCAAGGGGTTCTTATTGTTCGGGCCTCCTTTAATTCGAGGGAAGATCACTGGTTCATTCTTCCACTCTTCATCATCAGATTCTTTTCTCTTATTCCCTGTATGGAACTCTCCTTGTATCATATGAACATTCAAATCTTTAATTTGTTTCTTACTCGGGCCTTGGATGTCCCGAACAAGTGTTTTTCCATTGTCCGGTTTTCCATTTTTTACCAAGTGTTTGAGCTTTCCAGATTTCACAGCCGTCTCAATTTCATTTTTCAATGTTCTACATTCATTCGTATTATGACCAATGTCGTCATGATACGAACAGTGCTTAGTAGCATCCAAGAATGATCTTCTTGTTAATGGCTGTGGCTTTCTAAATTTTATATTCTCTGTGGTGAGAATTTCAGCGGGAGTCTTTGAAAGAGGAGTCCAATTGTTGGGACCTCGGTTTACAGGTCCGGCTTTGTTCTTATTGCCTATGAGGGATCTTGCATCAAACGGTTTTGACGCTTCCGCACTTGGCTGAAGCCTTGACCATATAGGGCCTTTCGCTTGTCTATTAGGTCTCGGATTCTGAAACTCAACTTTAAATTTTTGTTTCGTGTTACCATTTCTCAATGTTTTCTCAGTGTTAGCATACACCTTTGCCGCAGTCATCAGGTCGTCCCACTCTTTTGGCATTCCATCTCTGCCCGTAAGCGTGCGGACTAAATCGTCACATTTGACGTTTTTGCGGAAGGCACCACGAAGCATGTCTTTACTGATTCTACCGATGTTCAAACTTTCGTCATTGAACCTGGTGATAAAATCTTCTATGGACTCGTTATCGCGACGGACAACATCCAAACATTCTGATTGGTCTCGCGTATGTTTTTTCTATTGACTGAAGTGTTGGGAAAATTTTTTCACCTGATCGTCCCAACTAGAAATTTCATCGTTAGGTAACTTTTCAAACCATTCTCTTACTGCCCCTGTTAGTGTCAATGCGAACATGTGACACCAATAAGGCAGCGTCCAGCCACTAACACCACCTACCGCAATAAAGTTCTGGAGATGATCACTTGGATCAGTCATACCATTATACTTACCCACCGATGTAGGTATCTTAGCATTAGCGGGAAAGGGTGTTGTGGCAATACATGCTATGAATTTTGATTTTTCGGCGAAAGCCGCGGGGCGGTATGGTTTAGTAAAGTCTCGTTCCGCATTGCTATGGTATTCGGTATGGCGGACTGTGTCATGCGGACGGCTGCTTTTTGCCTAAGAACCCATCCTACTGTCTCCGGTATACATACTGTAATCTCCCAGGTGGTAGGACGAATCGTAATCATCAAACTCATCTAAATAAGATGGCATCCGCATATTTATGCGAGGAAGAGGACGTAGCCTCGGAAGTTCGCCAAACTCTAGTTCCGTCTGTTGACTGTAACGGGTTTGACTTCCTCGCACTGTTGGTGGAGGAGAAGGATATCCCCTAGGGGATTACTCATAATCCAAAGTGTGGGCGTAAAGTTGCCCGTTACGCTTTCTACGCTCATATTCAGCCACCAAACTTTGTTGCTGCACTTGGAACTTTTCCGGAGTCAAGGCTCCTCTGGATCTGGAATTACGTCTATGAGATCTCGCCACGTCAGAGTCACCTGAATCATTTTCTAGATCCAACACTGACCTCTTTCGGCGAGTTTCTTCCGTAATCCGTCTGAGATTACCCAAATTAGAACCTTCCGGTGCTGAGGCCCGTCCCATATCCGGGGGGGTGGTACCGGTTGGTGCTGTGACGTTCTCTAGGGTAAAACCCCCAGGTGTTACATCAACGCCCTGTGACCCTGGAGCTGTGACTTGCTCAAGAGTACGGCCACTTGGAGTCGTGATGCGTGCAAAAACACCAAGACCCGGAGGTGCTTCTGTGTTAGTTACATGTGACTCAGTTGCAGGGGTTCCTATCGGCCCTTCAGGAAGTTTACTCATATCAAACGAACCAAAAAACCAACGAAAACTATTGCTGTTCTAACACAAATCACGGATGGCGCCAATGAAGAAACACGGATCCAATTCCTAGGTATGGGTCCTGGATCCGATGAGTCCACAGGGTACAATACGATAACTACTACCACGATATGAGTAAAGCTCCCTTAAGTCTAGTGACCGGAACCTGCAAAAAAAACACCGTGAGTCTCGTTACAGGAAGGAGAAGAGGGGGGGTCTTCCTGTAACCACCCTCCGGCGTGAGAATCAGTAACGTTCGTAATGAAGAAAGTACTGAAGTACAAAGACTAAGTGTAGTCCGAATATAGGTGAGTGAATGAATACCTCATACCGTTTGACAAGGTATTTATAGCCTAAGGATGATGGAAGATGATTGGGGCAGTTGTCCTCTTCTAGAAGATCTTTTATAACCGCCTGGACACGTGTCTTCTTGTGATAGGTTGGGTTATACGTCCCATGTGCATGGGTATAACAACCTGGACATGCGTCACCAAATGATAGGACGGATTGCACCCTGGTCATGTGCACGGTTATAACAACCTGGCCAGGTGTCCTTTATTCAGTGGTTAATATGTTATAAATTTCCCAAGTTAGAATCGTAAGCATTCTTCTAGAGAGTATTTGAGTAATGACAGCTGTCCTACTGGCACTGTCCTCCAGTTGTTTAAGCGGATAGACGTCCTGTCATGAGGATGACTTTTGAGGACGCCAGGATGCTTCCGCGTGTGTTATGAGAACGTTCCTCCTTATTCGTAACATGCGGGTGGCCCAAGTGTCCCGCGGGTGGTTTATAAGAGGGTTCTCTATGACCCGCGGGTAGTATTTAAGTGTATTTGGGTCTTTTTGTACCCTATCTCTACAGGTTCATGTAACCAGCTTCTTCTTAGAATCGACCCTTTTACTTCAAAGGGTCAAATGTAATTAAAAAGAAGACATGTCAAACAAAAAAGTTATAGCATATAACTTTTTTTGTATAAATTATTTACGATTAGAGAGTGACGCTCGACCCGAACCATTATTCAAAGTTTAGTTATCATTGCGAGGAATGAAAAATTAAAACGTCGTAAAAGACGTTTCTTTTTATTTTAGATTTTTACCTCTATTTCTTCTAGTAATGAAAAAAAATATATATAAAGCTCTTATCATTATGAAGTTAAGATATCTTTTGTTAATATATCTGTTTAGTCACATTTTTTTAAATCAATACTTGATTTCCCATAAACCCAAGAAGATGAGGCAGCCAAAACAGCTCAAGTTCTACGGAAATTATGATGTGAAAATTTTGGTCACTAATTGATTGATAGTGAGTGTGTGTTGGTTTATTATGTCATTTACCTTTGTTTTGTGGTCATGAGATTATGATGTGAGTTTAGTACAGATGATAGTTGTTAGTTAATGAAGTTACTTAATTATCTAAACATAATTATCTCATTAGGATATCATGGTAGACAAAACTGGAAAACTCGATACTGTTGATCAATTACAGGAGAAGAATTGAGAAATACGTCGACGGGTTTCTGGTGGTGTTGTTATATGGGAGGTACATCACTATCACTAATATTTAAACCTTGTAAACTTATTTCAGAATATTGAAAAATAATATTTCAATTATGGATTGCAGGCAGTGGCGAAGCTTGAACATAATCTTCGAGGGGGCCGAACTCAATATGTATAAAATAATTCATAGACTAGAGTGGGGCGGACTCAAAATTTCGGTCGGAAACGGGTGAATTTACACCATGTATAAAAAAAATTTCGGTTAAAAAAAAATAAATTTACACTGCTGAGCGAAAAAACGGAGAAGGCCGGGCTCAAATTTTTGGTCAGAAACATGTAAACTTACACTATGTATAAAAATTTCGGGCAAACAAGGATAAATTTACACTACCGAGCAAAAAACCGAGGGAGCCGGGCTCAACATTTCAGTCGGAAACGGGTAATTTACACTATGTATAAATTTTTTTAGCAGAAAAAGGATAACTTTACACTACAGAGCGAAAAAACAGAGGGGGCCGGGGCCACCCCTGGCCCCAAGCATGCTACGCCATTGATTGCAGGGTCTTGTACACTTGTTAGATCTTATGCTACGGGATACAAATGCTCTACCAGACTATAGCCCCGGGCAGCAACAACAGCCATTGATCAGCCGCCAAACACTTCTGCTACAGTTTTTCCCGGTATCGACAACGTTTGAATTCCTGTATGAGCTAAAATATAACCCAAATCGTCTGTTCGGTTTCTGTTTCCACAATGGATTTGGTTTGATTTTGATTTTGTTTCCCTATTTTATCAGTTGCGCCTGAAAATTTTACACCCAAAGAAAAATGCCCCCAAATAATGAATTTATAACCGAAATTTTGGACCTTAAGTTTTTACTAATTAATGTTTAATTGGATATTACACATCAACTACACCATTTATAATTTTATTTATCAATTACTTAAATTCGGTTATTTAGTTCGGTCTGGTGTGATTTTGGTGGTTTTTGGTTGATTTATTTAAACATAAAACCAAACCACTGTTTTTTTTTTCTTTCTATCTGCATTATCCTATCGGGTCAAAAGGGTATGTTTTGCTATGCGTGAAAAGAGTATGGTTGGTTTGAGCCGAAAGTCAAACGGGCCTTAATTGAATCTTTTTTAATGTAAGTTATACTGATGCCTTTTTTTCTACTAATAACATATTTTACGCAAATTGCAGGACAACTTGTTTGTAGTAGCAAACAATAAATCTTTAATTCCCAATACTCAAGTACATATAAGGTCATACTTGTTTGCTATGCAAGACCATATTCGCTTACTTAATTTGTTGCAGTCTTGCAGATAGCTTTTGGTAATTGGATGATTAATCTATCAAATGATAATCTGTCACGGTTAACTCATTCTAATTAGGTGACTTAACTAAAATTTCGGTGGTGTCTGTGCTAAGCAACAGACGTGAATACTATAGTTTTTGTTAGTTATGTATATTTATGCTTAGTATAAAGAACATATCTCCCAACTCAGAATCCTTGTATAGTTTTATGTGTGTAGAGTTTTCAATTTATAAACACTAATGGGTATAAATGTCTTTTGTGTTGACCTTAAAGACTCCTCTCTCACTTTGTCTTATTAGCTTGTTTTCACCTCAACCTCCAATCTCTTTCATTAATTCAATAATGAATGACGATACTGTAACGAGCCAGCGTGCGTTAACTTTAAACAAACAAATTAAAACGTAATTGTGTTTAACTTAGATTTTGTAATAATGTTATATAAATTTCTTATTTTTGTATCGTAAACTATACAATCAATCATACCCAGTTGAATCCCACCAATAGCGAAGCTATAAGTAGGGTCTGGGGAGGGTGTGATGTAAGCACACCATACCTCTATTCAACGGGATAGAGAGGTGGCTTCCAAAGAGAGTACTCTCAGCTCTAAAAAAAACATATGTATGAAGGAATATAAGAGGGAATCAAAGTTCAACAGTAATATAATTAATAATAACACGTAGTAAAAATAACAATACTAATACATAAATAGATAAAATACATAATATATGAAAAGAAAATAACATAATGGTGTATCGTAAACTATACATACTACATATTTGACTATGCAAAATATCGGTACCATAACGAACCAAAACTCTTATGTCCCCGCCGCAAAGCACGGACTCTCCTACTTGTATATATATATATATATATATATATATATGATATTGCATTCTTAGTATATTTGTAAGCAAAATATAGCTCAAACCCAACACGTAGACATTAGAACGGTATAAACATATATTTCGATATATATCTGACTTGACACTTATATCTCTATTAAAATAAAAATGATAAGTCTCATCTAGTTGGGTATGCTTATGATGGTTTACGTGTTCACCTACCACGTCTCAATATATCTAACGACAACAAACCGTAACATTATCAGATCATGGTCAATGTACAACAACATATGATACCAGTCAAGAAATGCATGCATCTAAGTTTAAAGATTCAACAAATACAAGAAGCATGAAGTTCAGTAATACTGAAGGACCAAACGATTATATTAAGACAATGCAAGTTACAAAATTCAGATAACAGAAGATTACATCAAATATCAAGTCAAGAAATCGCAACAAAATATCAAATCCTACGTATTGAAAGATGTGTATTGGTTTGAGGGGGGAGCATTATACACGTTGCACTCTTTTTCCTTAACTATGTTTTGCCCCACTGGGGTTTTTTTAACAATGTTTTTAACGAGACAACACAACTGAGTATCAATTTATTCTCTAGGTCTTGAAATACCGATTAACATCATCCTGAAATATATGTTGTTTAAGTGTATGATGAGTGCTAATATGATTGGAGGGAGTGTTATGAAACAATCCATTTATCACCACATTCATCTCCCTAATCAAGTACTTTGGAGAAAATTAATGTTTCCGTCCCTGTGGTTGCAGTGCGGAGTCACATTGAGTCCTCGAAAAAAAATTGAACTGGTTAAATCCATGTGGTACCAAAAGTGACCCAAACGAGTCCTTCAGTTATCTTTTAGTTAACAACACTGTTAAAACGGGGGGTAATGTAGTCTTTTCAATCTAAAAAACAAAAACAATACATATTTAAATTACAAAAATACTTAAAAGAATAATTTGGGTCCACAGTACCAACTCTCTTCCATCTCCATCTCCATCTCCATCTCCACCATCACCCACAAGTCACACCAACTCATCTTCCATCTCCATCAATTGAAGATAAATTGGAAAAAATGATAAACAAACACAAAGAAGTTAGGGTTCCATCACCTTATCCCCCGTCATCTGAGCATGGAGCCTCAACATACGTCACCTGAGAAACGAGGTTACTCGCCGAAACCCTAGTTCAGTCATCGTCGTTGCTGAATCTTTCTTTAAAAACCGTCTTCTGAACCGGAGAGCAAGGCGGAACCATAGCCGCCGGTACTAGATGTGGAAGTTGTCGCCATCATATGGAAGTTGGATGTCAGGTCCAGATCTAGAACCGTCAACCACCACCAAGGCCAGTTTTGTTTTGGTTTAAGTGAGCACCAGTTGAAGGAGCGAGGATTACCTATTATGCCTTTGCTAGATGTGTCGCCGGAAAGGCAAGGGTCACCGGAATGTAATTAAGATGATGCAATGTCATCTTCCTCTGTTAGATGTAAAATAAATCTATTTTTACATTTTAAATATGTATTGTTTTTGTGTTATAGATTGAAAGGACTATATTACCCCTCAATTTAACTGTGTCGTTAAAAGAAAGATAACGGAAGGACTCGTTTGGGTCACTTTTGGTACCATTGGGATTCAACCAGTTCATTTTTTTTCAATGACTCAATATGACTCCGCCCTGCAACCACAGGGACGGAAACAGTAATTTTCTTATTACTTTGATCAGGTGTTGAATACCATTTATGATATTGTTATTAAGTTTCTTACGCGTATGTCTATATAATGTAAACTAGCTCATTAAGCAATGCACTCCAATTTCTCTCTACAATCTCTAGTTTCTAATGAATACATCATTTTAATTCAATTTGTCTTAATTAAAACGAACCGAAACCGTCACCACTTAAATATATATTTTCACTTGTTCGTTAGTAAACTTTATACCAATTATTAACTAATCGTTTAAAACTAATTATCGCTCTTTTAAATCTAAATTAAATTGTTAACAAATATTATTTTGTAATAACTATTAAACCATTCTAAGTTGTTATACAAAGTCATCAAAACCGCTAAATCACTAAACGAATTTTAGAAATCCCGAATCAGTATCATAACCCATTTCGTTTAGACTTGTAATTTACCCTAGCGTATGTATATATTTTTATTAGGATAAATCAGCGTGTTTCTTTTATTATTTCAATTTGCCTAAGTCTGATTATGTTTTCACATTTATGTGAGTCATAATACCCCTTTATCCATTTGTACAGGGCCGTCTCCAAGGATTTAGATACCTCGGCCGAGCCGAAATAAAAAGGCACATAGCTTTAACAAGTAACGAAATATATAAGCTAATTTTTTTAAATGACGCTTAATGTTATAACAAAAAACATAGAAAAATATATTATTAAAATCAAATACCGTAATAACTAACGATTAACCAATGATTCGTGAAACTCTCCTAACATTAGATAAAAAAATAGCTTGGTCCTTGGTGGCTGGCTTGGACAACTGCGGAGGAGCCTGGTGGCCAACAATGAACCAATAGTGGTGGTCGGCTGGGTTAGTCATTGTTCAAGTTTTGTTCAGCATTCGCAAAGAATGAAGGAAGCAAAAAAGGAATTTCAATCGACAACTATTTCTTTTATTTTGCATTGGGAGTTTATTTAATTTTTTTAGTTTTTAGTTTTATTTTGGGCCCAATAATTTAAACTTGATCAATGGATTATGTATACAAAAGAATTTTGGGCCCAATAATTATAAGATGGTAAACATCAAATCATATTTTATAAGTTTTATATTTTTAAATGTATATATATATAAATATAAATATAAAAAACTTTGGCCCCCAAAAATTACGTGCCCTGGCCGACGGTCCGACCGGCACTACCCTCCAGCCGGCCCTGCATTTGTACATCACGTTGAAGCATGGACTATGAGAATGATGTGTGTTAGAAAGTTAAGGCTACTAAAATATCCAACTAAAGAGCAACTTTGGACGGTGTTGCCTCCTGATTTTTACGATAATATGAAAGATGAGAAGTTCGTAAGTGTCAGATGGTGGGAAGAAAAGACCCATAACCTCCATTTTGGGAGGTTGACTGTTTATTTCCCCTTATGAATTGGAGAATCATACAGGCTTATTGTCCGTATTGATATGCGGACAAGACAATGGTAATTACTCAATATCGGATCGATTTGTTAAAATAATTGATTACTATTGGCATTTACAAAAGTAGTCAATTTCTAGTAACAGGTACCTTACATGTGTTATGTTGATATTGGTTTATTTTGTTAAACTTGTATTTTCTCTTATCTAGTCATTAAACTATAATGAAATTGAAATAAATACTAAACTACGTTGAATCATGTAGTGAAGAGATCATATTGTTGGTAATTCGGTTCGGTAAAATCAAACGGCTTTTGTCGGTTAGAGGAAGTTTGTTCAGCCTGTTTGAATTTATAAAATTATATCACAACTCGATGATAAACACTTGAAAATAATTGTGACTTGCAGATGCTAAGAAGGGGGGATCAAGGACCATGAAGGAGTGTGGAGATTCGTTATTGTGCCCAAAATACTCAAAACGGAACGGCGTAGTGGATGGATTAGAATTTGAGGGGCGAATGTATTTGAGGAGGTTACAATTTGTAATAATATAATATTATAATTATAACTAACGTAAGCAATTTAATGACAAATTAAAATTCACGTTTATAAAGTAAACGAAAACCCAAACCCGTA
This sequence comes from Bidens hawaiensis, assembly GCF_021521415.1. Lineage (NCBI taxonomy): Eukaryota > Viridiplantae > Streptophyta > Magnoliopsida > Asterales > Asteraceae > Bidens > Bidens hawaiensis. The sequence continues at coordinate 168,079 of NW_027493552.1, forward strand.
CACAAGTTGTTTAGTGATTCCAAACGTTAATCACAAGAGCAAAAGTCGTGGATTCTGATCAACGTAACCCCAACTCTTTCTTAATACCTAGTAACTTAATGGTACATTTATTCGATATTAATGATGTGAGCTAAACAGTAGTTTGATCACTTGATGTTTTCAGTTTTCAAAGTTGTGGTCGCTTCTTTTTTCTTTTTTTCCTTTTTGTTTAATGCTGAAAAGAAAAGATAGCTAAAATTAAAAATTGTCGTTAACTTTTAACGAATTAATGTGAAACAAAGTGTGATGCAGTTTCGGAAGCGATCAATGGCTCGAGAGACTCATGATTAATCAAGGACGATAAAACGAACCAAAGGTTCCAAGAACAATGTTCTTTTATCAATAAACTTAATCAAAAACTAATAATCTAAACAACCTTGGATCCCTATTTATACTAAACATGGAAAACGATAAACTATAAAACGAGATAACATAAAAATAATAAAAGATATTAAAAATCAAAATTCAAATAAAGAGATTTGCATCATACTCCCCGTCTTCAAAAAAACTCTACCTCGAGTTTTGTCTTCGAAACAAAGTCACCCGGATCAAAAGGAACATCAACGCGCTCCTTATTTATTAACTTCATGACATGCCCAAACAATTCAACTTTGTAAAACACCTCGCGCGAATCTGAACTTATACCACCTGGGTCCCATGGAACATTGGACCGACTCATGTTCACTGTCGAGGTAACCTGCTCATATATCTCAGCCCCAATTAAACTTCCATTAATTATAGAAACTCTAGTATTGGAACATATCAAATTATTAGCAATATATGAAGAAAGCGTATCCATATTTGTTTTAATTTTAATCTTCTTAATTTGAAAAATCAAATTAGGGGACCCATTATTTTTGTAACAACCTCCAAGATTGGCGGCTCTATTGTTGGAGACATGGTAAATCCTTTATTAGTTACATTGAACTCCTCATCGATATCCTTAGTAACATTGATCTCGTTATTAATTTGAACCGAAGACTTCGCAATCAGTTCCAAAATCTGTGGCTCTCCACGTAAAGCACCATTATTCTTTGCATAAAGTATATCTTCAATTTTTGAAAATTCATTATTTTCCTTATTTTGCAAATTCTGTTTCGTATCACACATCACAACATTCAAACCTTCCTCAATTATTGACGGCACTAATGGAGCTTCCAAACCAAGATTGTAATTCTCAACGCCACCAGTATTCAACCCATCACAACTAGTAGCCACCACCGTAGAGATTACCACTGACGGAGTTTGAGACCCTGAGCAACCGCCGCACCATCTAGAACCATTGTATACTCTTCCTCATCACTGTAGTTATCAAACATGGGTGATAAATCATAACTAAAATCATCGCCAGAAGGATCCGCAAATAAACACTCTTCTTGATGGATCAGCTCATAGACCCGGGGTAGGTGACGGCTGAACGGCTGCTGCTCTCCGTCGCAACCTTCATCGCAGACGACGGTGCTCGACTCGGTTTCCGTCTTGCGCATCTCCCGTTGTAATTCGAGATCGCGGACTCGTTTTTGGAACCGTTTCGCGGACTTTTTGTCGGAGTCGTTGGATCTTCATAAGATCCCGTGGGTCGAAACAGACTCCACCGCTGCCTCGACCGGCGACTCTGCGAGTAGGACATCGATCATCTCCACGAGCACGTGAATAGAAAATACTTCGATCGTTGCCTCGGTCGGCGACTCTACGATCAAGCAAGTATTCAACACCACGTCGAGCCATTTGAGAACCAGAAGCTCTGATACCAACTGATGCAGTTTCGGAAGCGATCAATGGCTTGAGAGACTCATGATTAATCAATGACGATAAAAGAACCAAAGGTTCCAAGAACAATGTTCTTTTATCAATAAACTTAATCAAAAACTAATAATTAAACAATCTTGGATCCCTATTTATACTAAACATGGAAAACGATAAACTAGGAAACGAGATAACATAAAAATAATAAAAGATATTAAAAATCAAAATTCAAATAAAGATATTTGCATCGAAGTGGTGTCTTTGGATCACATGAAATGTATTGGTGTTCGATGGTAAACCGATGAATCTTAGTGCATTTCTAGCGAAGCAAAGGTTCGCTGGCCACTGCCCTCCGTTCCAAGCGAAAAGACTCGGCTAGACTAGAATAGAAGACTCAAAAACTCTCGGTATCGGCTTTATTGATTGGCTAGAAACCTCTTTTAACCTTAAGAAGACTTTGCAATCTCATTTAGAATGAATTGAATAGTCTGTTCACATTAAGAACCTAACGGCCCAAAATAACGAAGAAATCGTCCCCAGCTTGAATCTCGTTCAACCCATAAACACGTGTAATCCCATCTCCAACTGAGACCACTCGACCAATCTCATGCATTTGAAAATTCGTGTAAAAGTTGTTAGTTCTACTTTCTAATAGAGTCGTTAGTTCAGCAGCTCTCGGAGAGAATTCCATGATTCTATTTATTTTGGATATAAGGGGGTATACCGCTTTCAATTTCAAAGAGCTCTATTTTCGCTATTCTTATAGATCATATTCGAGCTTATACTACTAGAACTAGGAGTTGAAATAGTGCGCGGAACACCAACACAATCCTTTGTTAAATGTATGCGAGCTCCTTCTTCTTTCGTGAAAGCAAACGAGTCGTTATATTAAGCATCTAATTATAGTTTTTAATTATTTATGATAACTGTGTTAGAGGAGTTAGATGCCCCTCATGTTGAACAGTCTGACATCAATCTGTCAGTACCTGAGTCACTATGCGAACACTTAACACAAGACTGAAATCAAGCTAGAGTGGTTTATGAATCGGTCATCAAGGATCTTAGCCAAACGGTGACCGGCTATGTAAGCACTTTGGGCGCATGTTTCTCGATCGGACTTGACGAATTGCCATAAATACATCACTCTACTTTATATATATATATATATATATATATATATATAATTGGATTCTAAAATAAGATTCAACGAATTAGAAGCGTTTGCAGTTTTCAGTTCGTTTGTCATCATCTTTTCTCCTCATCGATAGCCTGTTTCCAAAAAGGGGATTAGAATGTCTTTCAAGTTGGAGAGCATATGAGTTTCTCCATCGCGGCATTGCATCTATCGACTGGACAAAGTAACTTTCGAAATGGATTGGGAAGGAATGTGAATAGGTATTTCAATTGTTGGACTAAATGAATAGGCAAGGAAGGCAAGGCACTTGACTGAAAGGTCATACCCGACTCATACTTAGGATAGGCTTAGCTCTAGCTATCTAAAATGAAGAAATTTTACAAGGGAGCAATCCTATTTCACAAAGTAACTTCTCAAAGGGTGAAGGTGTAGTATCGATTACTTGTGTTGGACTACCTTTATAGGATAGATCTGATATACTGTTAGGTTTTGGTTGGGCTACTTGGTACGGAATTCACTGAGATTGACTTTAGATATCACATTTCCGGTATGGCATTTACTGTTCGATATTTCCGGTATGTCATTGACTCATATATAAAGAAAGAAAGTCTTTCATTTCCTAATTCGATATTCCAGATATTCCATTAAAATCTTTGGGCTTTTTGTGGACCCGGAATAGATTAAATTTGGGGAGATCTCATTGGAGAAATGGTGTTCCTTTGGTGTCTAGGCTGGGGTGCTTTCTTGAGAGACTGTTTTTCTTGTGATTTTTGTCTTTTTCATTTGTTCCTCTGGTTTGTTCCCGGTTTGGTTAGCTTCTTACTATGCCGTTTATGTGATTAATAAAGTTCTTTTTGTCGTTCGAAAAAAATCTTTTTCTTAGACACTCACAATTCACTATTGTTCTACTGCTCCAACATTTTATGCATGGTTTACAAGTCTATAAAGCATCTTTAATATGTGAGCTTATGTCACATGTTTCCTTTTTGAGTTAGGAAATCGAAACGACATGTTTCTTAACTCGTCCCCTCCCCTCCATATTAGCTCATAACTCGTCGCCTCCCCTCGATGTTAGCTCAAAACCTATCGTCTCCCCTCCATGTTAGCTAAAAACAAATTCTACATTATCTTTACTAAAAACATGAATCCAAAACTTAATTAAAAAATATTTAAATATATTAAATTTTATTGGTTTTTAAGTTCTTATATATTGGATTTGGATAATAATATGATTTAGAAAAGTTATGCATACCATCAAATTATTTTATGTGTGCCTTTCTTATATATATATTTTTTAAGTAACAAGATATTTTTTTAGCTAACATGGTGGGGAGGCGACGAGTTTTGAGCTAACATGGAGGGGAGACGATGGGTTTTGAGCTAATACGGTGGGGAGGCGACGGGTTATGAGCTAAAATGGAAGGGACGCGACGAGTTTTAAACTAACATGAATGGGAGACGATGGGTTTTGAGCTAACATATGGGGAGGCGACGGGTTATGAGCTAATATGGAGGGGAGGCAGTGAGTTAAGAAACATATCGTCTCGATTTTCTAACGTAGAATCGAAGACGAGTTAATAAAGGGACAAAGTGGGAATTTGAATTTTGAATGGACATATTTGGAATCTCTCTCTAAAAATTGAATATTTTAATAATTTTTCCTTTTTATTTTGAATTTAAGTTTTTGGCAGTTTCCAGCAACAAATTAATGGTTAGTGTTTCCTGCATGATTTTTCATTTGTGTTGGATAAAAGTCATAATGTATGTATTCTGATACTATTTGGTTAATTGGTTAAGTGATCACTTTGCTCATATTATATGTGGTCTATTTGATAGGCATGCCCTCTGCTTAGTTGTCACTTACACCACTCGTAGTGGGCGCCATGTTTGGGTGACAAGCGGCGAAGAAGGGCGAAAACAACCCCCCCCTCCCCGCGATTTTAGGGGCGATAAGGGGGGAAGGGGTACTTATCGCCGTTTGTGTTTAAAAAATAATATAAATGACCGTTGAACGGTCAAATTTAAAAAAAAATTAATAATTTAAATAATATATATATACATATACCCCTTCTTCTCCAAACTCATATCCATTTCATACACTACACATAATCAAATTCTTCAAAAACACAACAAAAATGAATCCTAGAAACAACCCGAACCAACTAAACCATCCATTCCCTCATTTCGGTCAATTCCACGGTTCACAAAACCAACCGAACGTAAACATGCAATGGAACTCGAACACCTGAAACCAACCGAACCAAAATTTTCCGTTTGTTTTTGTCGACCCGAACCTAAACATGTATGCCAACTACCTCATGCCTCAAAACCTCATGCCGGCGTTCGGGTCTATCCAACAAGAGCCGGTGACGGTGTCGGAGACTCAGACGACACGGGCCTCCAGTTAAGCTAAAAGTAGGCCCGTAAACACAAAAAAAACAACCGGGTGAGCCGATGGCGCTACATAATCCATACAAGCAATGGACCGAGTAGGAGGAAGTAGCCCTCGTAAGGACCTGGATCGTCGTTTCGGAGGATCCCGACGTTGGTAAGTTTTTTAATATTAACTATTTATATAAATTTATATAGTGTTTATTAAAAATGTATACTAATTGTGACAAATAATTTTAATTTGTAGTTAACCTTCAAGCCGTCGGGTTATTAGGGAGGAAAGTATTTGAAGCTTTGCTTCCGCTAACGGGTAAACCCGAAGACTACCGGGTAAAGAATAGGTTCAAGCCCACTGGAAGGGCCTTAATTCCGATTGTCAAAAATTTTCTGGGATATACAACCACTTGCGCAGGGCCGGTTGGCATAGCGGGCAAAACGACGTCGACATCCAATCCCAAGCGTTAAGCGACTTTCAATCTCAAGGGCACACCGAAGGACGGCTCGAGAAAGCGTTCAAGCATCTAAAATGTTGGGAAAAACTAAGGCTATGCGTGAAATGGAATGGGGCACCCACCGTTCCAGTCGCTTAACAAGCCGGCGCATCATCCCGGCCTTCAAAAAAGTTGAGGACATCATCCTCGACAAATCCGAGCACACCAAACACACCCTCTGATGCTCGTGATTTTAACATTGTTGACGAAACGACGCGGTTAATTTAGACGACGACGACCAAGTACATGAGTTGGCTCGACCTCGCGGGATGTCACACCACAACCTAAGGCGGAAATGCCGGGGCGTGAACTGATTGTCACAGCTCTCAAGGTACTATCATAAATTTATAAAGCGACAATATCTAATTAATTTATGTATTATCAAACAACATTTAAATACAACAAAAATAAAGAAAATTACAAATACAAAACCAACTACTCTTGTATATGTTTATTATTCTAAAATCATCTCTACGTGAGCTTCAGTTCAATAAGCAATCCAATCTATAACCTGCAAATGCGTACAAAATATATATTTGTCAACAACACATGTTGAGTGAGTAGATCACCAGTTCAAGACACAACAATAATAATATATTATAAATAAATAAAGAAGCAAAATGTTCCTGTGAGATTAAACAGTTAAACCATAGCACGTAAACAAATCACACAAATATAAAGTAAGGGCTAAACCGTTGCCATGCGAATGGGCATTGATTACCAAAAAATGAGATGTCGGTGAAACCATTGTCAATGGGTCGGACTCCGGCCACTACGACGGTCGTATGATCATACTAGACTGAGAATATGTTGGACCTCTACGAATGCGATTCAAGTAAGCAAATAAGCAAATAGCAAGTTAGGCATAAAGTGATATACACATAAGGATTAAACAGTTGCGGTTTTTAATACTAGATAATAGATCAATAATTTGATAAATGGTTCGCAAGTGTCCCCAAAACATTTGAAAACAAGTAAAATAGGGGAGTGATTAATCACCTGATCGTATGAACGAAATAAGTGACAATAAGAGAGAGATGAACCCTTCGGGATATACCGTCAAGGATTCCTAATTAAATATAATAATATAAATCAATTATAAATGATATACTCGATTTAATGAATTAAGATTTTGTGTGATTTGCGTTATGTTTGTGATTAATATGATTGTTGATTGAACGATTGACTTCTACGTATTATTGTTATTGCGAAAACAATAGTATTGTTTATCATTAAATTACAAGAATCATTGCTTATCATACAATCGAATTTATGAATAGTTAGTTTAAATAAATATGAGCCGGGATAAATGTTATCGTAAAATATATTTTAAAATCTTTAACAAAAGATTTATCGACATAAATATAGCTAATACGTTTAACACGTTTGTTATATATATAGGGTTAGCTTCTTTAGAGAACTTCAATTTTATAGAGAACTCTAGGAACTCTTTATAGCCATTGATTTGATTAATCAATGGTTGGAAATGAATCATGGTATAATTGTAATTAGTTAGTAGTTGAAAGTCAAATTTGTAGGTTATAAGGGTATAATTGTAAAAATGAGAAATAAACTGTCCCTATTTTTACTCCTAATTCCTATATACACGATTCTTTTTTCTTTTTCTTTTTTTTAATTATTTTACACTAGATTCAAGAAGTCTGCTTTAATTTGTTTTGTATTATTTTACATGCTTCTAGCTATTGTGAAACGAAAGAGTTAGTATTCTTATTTAATGTTTAATTGGTGAGTTATTACGTGCGTTTTTTTACACTATAATTTTTGTATTTACATATATGTAAAAACATATTAATTTATTGTTACATATATGTACTATGTAAAAACTGATTGTTTTATATATTTTAAATACTGTTACATGTATGTAAAAAACATATATACTAGGAATTCTTGTTCTTGTGTATTACCCATTGAAGTTAGTATGCAGAATCTACATTAAAAATATAACAAAATTTACTGTTTACATTTATGTGCATCAAAATTTAGCCATTTACATTTATGTAAATTTGTTGTTTGAAAAAAAAATGTAAATATTTACTATTTACATTTAATCCGAATTAACTTTACATATATGATATATGTAATCCAATAATTTTTTTCCAAACTGATGTAATCCAATAACTTAATTGCTATACACAAATTATTAAATTACTACATATGTGGTGACATAAGCCTGCCAAAATATGTAAAAAGAAAGCAAGGTACAAAAATTGTGAAGAAACAGACGGTAAGCTAGATGAATTATTAAAATATATATAATTGGTGGGTATATTAAAGTTATCTTCAACGAGAATGATCTCACTTAATAAAGTTAATTTAATCTGAAATATAATGTACGTTTACATAGAGGAAAAATAGGAATAATCTTCAAACGATTGTTGACTGAGTTATTTGTGAATATTTAATAATACAGTTAAGGTTTAAAAAAGGTTAAAAAAACCCTAATACCCTTATCCTTAAAAATATTGAAAAACAAATGAATTAATCTGATTGGTTAAAAGAAGTTCTCAAAGTTCTTAATAAAAACATGGGTTCTTAATCGATACTAGCCCCATATATATATATATATATATATATATATTAGTTTTTATCCCCCGTATTATGGGGGCTGTTTTATATGTTTGTTCTAATATTTATTTATTTTTTTGAATTTATATTTTTTTATTGTTTGAAAGTTAATAATATACTTATGGTTTGATGATAAATTTTTTCACAAATAAATGAGATGTTATAACCCGGTTTATAAGCTATATGGTTTTGATGATACCCAAGACCCGTTTATTTTTTTTACTATAAAATTGGTTTTTTTAATTATAAATAATATTTATGAAAGTTAATAATATACTTATGGGTTGATGAGACCCACAACCCGTTTATATTTTTTACTATAAAATTGGTATTTTAATTTAAATAATATATATCTATAATATATATAAACGAAAACATAAAAATCTATATATATATTTTAAAATAAATAAAATATTAATTTTTAGTATATCATATTTTATAGGATTTTTACATCAATAATTTGATGAGAATAATTTTTAATGTAATAAGATGTTATAACCCGTTTAATGAATATATGGGTTTTGTAAGACCCATACCCATGAATTCGGGTCAAATGCATGAGAAGCCTTCATTTAAAAATCAAGCAAATCTGGTGACTAAAAAAAAGGGGAGCGACCACTTCACGACACGTAGGATTTTTATGTTTTCGTTTATATATATTATAGATATATATATTTTAAAAAGAACATACATATATATATACACACACGAGAACTCGTAACGAGATTAATTGACACGAAACGTTATCTTAAAAAAAGTCAGTTTAAATGAAAATAATGTTTTATCTAATAATTAGTATAATTTTTCACTTATTAACATTAACTAGCTGTGTGTCCGCGCGCGGCGAGGTATGCATGCAAACATGACATTGGATGCGTAACACGTTAAGTTTTTAAAATGAAACAAGTATAGCAATATCATACTCAAATTAAAGAGAATAAAATTCTCGTTTTTATGGTATATATATTTTTAAAAAATATTGGTGTGTGAAAAAGTTATTAACGTTTAAACGTCGTCGGGGTAGTTGGTTTAAAATAAGGGATATATATGTAACTATTATATAAATTAACAAAATGTGATTAAAGTTAAAGGGTCATACTTGTAATTATTTTAGAATACATTAAAAATAAACCGTAACATGATTTTACTTTTGCTAAAAGACAAAATTGTCAAAAGACAAAATTACCCCTAAAGTGTCTTAATTTTATGCATTGAAGATTGTAAAGCAATGAGTTTGGTACCTCTTAAAAATTAAGAGGTCCTTCACTCATGCTTTATATATAGTTTAGATATAGATTATAATAATTAACAAAAACAATTAAAGAAAACAAAACCTTAAAATCGGGTGCCCGGGTTTGAACCCACGACCACCCAGTTCTAACGCACCAATAAAACCAATTGGGCTAACTGCTTGTTTGATTAATAAGCCAAAACAGTTTCATATATACAGGATTGAACAGAACCCTCCAAACTATAAGCCCTAATTCGCAAACTCGTTCAATCCGCTTGATTTGGTTTAATCAACATTAGGGCTTACGTTCAACACATTAGGGAGACTGTATTACATGTTTTAATTACCTGAAAGGATGAATAATTGACGGGGAATGACGAACAGCAAGCGGCGGCAATGACGGAATCAATACAAGCCATAGCAGAGTAATATAATGCAATTAAGGTTGGGGTTTAGAGTCGTCGGGTTAAGACGAAGGTGCAGAGAGTTTTAATTTGATTTTTATCAACTGTTAAGGGTATATCCTATTATGAACATAGACGGGTTGGTTATAAAAGACCATACGTATAAATTGGTTGTTATTTTGTAATTCGTAGCGTTCGGTGAGTTCGTTTTATACATATAAAGATTTTGTATAATCAATTTCAGTTATAACAAGAAGATTAAGGAGCAAGAAAACCATCGGGTTACGGGTTTGGGCATAGAACGGGTTGAATCTTGTTATATGGGTTTGGATTAAGGTAAACGGGTCATAACAATATTATTAATCAGATTTTGAAATATGGTCCTTCAAGTATTTTGGTTGGATACAAAATGGTTTAAACTAGAGTTTAAGGGGGTATTTTGCTTATAAATCAAAGTTATAAAGATATTAATAGAATATTTATTTAAATAATATAACAAATAAAAGAAAAGATATAATATAATAATTTAAACATTTTATAATTAAAAATTACCCGAAAACGAAAACGGTCGGGTAAACTAAAATGGAAAAACCGAGATGTTACACGGGAGAGCAAGAAAAAATAATACAATAAAGGGGAGGGTTCGTCGTCGTCACGATTCAACCTCGCAGCCAGTGAAGAAGTCGAACATCTAAACGTGGTGTTTAGTCGTTTCGAAACACATGTCGTGGAAATTGAAACGACATGAAAGCATCCAACAAATATCACGGAATGCTAGCCCAGACGATTCAACTACGACAAATGAAAGAAGACTACGAACCCCTCAAAGCGGATGGGTTACACGAAGAGATCACGTTATTGCAACAACGACGAGTTCAAAAAATGCACGAATATTATGGATATTAGTTTTTTTTGTTATGTATTTTTTTAATATTTATTTTTTAATTTAATGTATTTTTATTTAATTATTTAATTTAATGGGTTTTTATTTGTTTAGTTTAATTATTAAAAGAAAATAATAAAAATGGTGACGTGGCACTGGAGGTGCTACAACACCATTACACCCCAAAAACAAATTCATACTCTTTGCTGACTGGGTGTCACGTGTCGCAATTCACCCAATTTGTAGCACCTCCGCTACACATAGCCTTAACACAAATGAATTGATTTTTTTTTTCAGAATATTGATTTTACTCTTATTAATTATAACTAGTAAAATTACCCGCGCGATGCAACGGGCTCGAAAATGACTTGGAAAACCACTTCTTTTAAGAGATTAAGATACCATACATATATAATTTGTCATCTCCATTATCTAATTGCTGGTATGGAAGTAAAATAATACAGCAACTTGTTTATAAATAATATTTGCCCGAGACAACACACTTAAAGGTGATGCATGCCTTTGTTTGGCATTTGTACAAAGCATTCATTTTCTAAGTTTCAGATTCTCCTTTACATACTTAAAAGTAAGAAAAAAAAATAGTTAGATCTTACAAAGCATTCATTTTCTTGTCACTTACAAACTGCACAACTATTAATCCATAAACGACCACTCCATGTATCAATCTGCACATGATAATCCTTTGGTGGGTGTCCAAATCCCAATCCAAATCTTAGTGAAATACAACCTGCATAAACACCATATAAATAAAGTTACCCAAATACATAGCATTGATTAGTCAAGAAGAAACATCAAAGTTACCCAAATCAAGCTCTGTGATCAATTATTGATGCAAAAACAAACCAATCAAAAACCCCCAATTGATGATTACACAGGAATAGCATACTACTAACCAAGAGGAAGCTGTATACTAACCGATTGAGGAGCAAAGCAAGAAAACGACTCCGGAAAAAGCAAAAAAACTAACATGAATATTGTATATAGTAGAACTAATGTTAGATCGTATAATATGCATAACATAAATATTGTTCTTCCTCATGAACTTGATTAATATTCTTTATAAAATATAAACTTACATTAAGAAACATCTATATGTTATTAAAGAAAGTGTGGCAAATCTATTAACAACTTAAGATGACGACTTAATTGATAAAGTTAGTGTCTGAATGTGGAACACCGGAATGTTTAGATCACAGACCATGGCTAGCGTCGTTTCCGTCGAGCAACGCCGTCGATTGCAATGAAAGTGAAGAGCAAGGCCCATCATGTCAGACAAAAAAGTAAAAAAGCAAGGTGCAGGAAATTGAAGGGTTGTTTATGTGAATGGAGTAGATTATTGTAACTGTCAATGTTGAAAATCGTGTGTGGTTGCAATGTGTAAAATGATAAGTGGATGATGCCATGAATAGTGATTTATTGTGTGATAAATGCAATATGCCCTTTTAATATTTATATAATGATATAAGGAGAATATTTGGTGTTTGATGATTGATAATCAAATGGCGTATGCTAGGACATACATCACAATGTTGGTGATTATCCCATATATGGGAATGGTGCTATAATCGAGAAATTATTCATTATGGACTTGCGAAACTTAGTTACAAATATAACATAATTTGTCTGTGAAATTTAGTTAAAGGTATAACATAATGAGCCAATTACCTGTAACAGAATGTGCCAATGACGCGTACCAACAATTGTGAATTCCATGTCCGGGTCATGAAGTGCGGGTAATTTCACTAGTTTATTTATTAATTCTCATTTAATCACTTAAATGTACCCAAATCACCAAATTGAATGACATATATATATTTTTTTTCTCTTGAACAGCAAAAAAAAAGTAAATAATATTATAAAACTTTAAAAAAAAAGAACAAATACAAATACAAATGATTTAACATGTAAAGTTACAAAATAAATTACAAACTTAAATTTAGAGATTTTACAAATATCCTCTTTTTAACTCCCCTTATTACATATTTCCTCAATACTAAATATTTAATTACATATTTCCTCTTCTATTATGCAATTACCATATTACCCTTTTCAATATAAAATGCTCAAATCTCAATGACTAGTACAAAAAACCAATCGTCACGAACATATCAGCGAACATAACACTCATTGGTTCCATTCACGGCTTTCATCTTCGCAGCGTTAATCTGACGTTCATCGTCTCCAGCGTTCATCTTCACGGCGTTGTTGTCTCTTCCTCCGGCGTTCATCATCTTCGGCTGCCTACGTCGCCGTTCCTGTCGAATTTTCGGCAAGTTTACTGCTTTATTTTCCGGTACAAGAAGGCTGCTGCAAACCCTATATAATCATGGCTTTATAGCTTTTGGTTTAGATTTGTATACTTTACGATTTATTTGTGTTTTTATTTATTTGTCTTGGAACTTTTCCGTTTTCAAACAACTACTATCTATACTTTGTTATTTATACAAATATTTTAAGTACTCGTACATATTACAATTTAAATGAATGTACATTTAGGGGCGTAAACGAGCCAAACTGCTCGCAAGCTAATCAAGCTCGAAACGATAAAAAGATTGAAACAATCCGAGCTTTATCGAGCTGGCGATTAAAAAAATCGACTCCAATAGAATTAGATTCGATATATTTGTCTTTGGGTTTAAATTGAGAATATATGTAATTGTTACTATTAAGAAGGAGATATATGCAAATTAGTTCATTAAGGGTAAAATGGTCATTTAGTTAGATAATTTTAATGAAAATGGGAGATATGTAATATATTTGATTTAGAGAGAGAGAATATGTAATTAAGTGTTTAGCATTGGGAAAATATGTAATAAAAGAAGTTAGGAAGGGGATATGTGTGAATTCCATGTCCGGGTCGTGAAGCGCGGGTAATTGCACTAGTTTATTTACTAATTCTCATTTAATCACTTAAATGTACCCAAATCACCAAATTGAATGACAAATATATATATATATATATATATATATATATATATATATTTTCTTTTGAACAGCACAAAAAAGTAAATAATATTATAAAACTTAAAAAAAAAAGAACAAATACAAATACAAATGATTTAATATGTAAAGTTACAAAATAAATTACAAACTTAAATTTAACATGTTTATATTAATTACAAGCTTTGTATCTATCTACATCTATAAAGGAAAATTAATATAAACTTATAATTCCAACTATTAATTTCTAGAACACTGAATTTAATATAAATTGTTCATAATCAAAAAGTTATGGATGATAGAGTTTTCGAAAAATCACAAAATACATCATATTATCCAACCAATTTCACTTTCAAATATAATCAAACCTCAGTCTTGAAAAAAAAAGTAATAAATAATAATAACAATAGTAGGGACGTGATAATTCCAACTAGAGATTTCAAACATTAGTTAACTATTTTAAAAAAGCTAGATATCATTAAAAGATAAAAGCATTACAGATAAATCCTCATCACATCATATATATTAATAAAAGCATTAGAGGTAGATCCTATTATAGTAACCACCAAATTAACAAGATAACTCATGAATAACTTCTTTCATCATATAGAAACATAGATATTACATTAACATAGCAGGTAGGCGGGCAACAAGCTGCGCCGTCACCCCTTTCTGAATTGTAAACCCTAACCTGCTAAAGACATACCCCTGCCCCTTTGGAGTCGACACATTGCTATGCACAACCCGTTGGAATTAAATTTAAATTTAAATACAACATTAACAAAACTTAAAACTTTAAAAAATAAAAATAAAATATACATGGAATTGATTGCAATAACAAACATTATCAGCTATCTATCAATCAGTACACAACAACCACCACTCTCATTGAAAAGTATACATTCTCCTGGATGATGTAATAAAATAATTACCGATAGATCCTAATCATAGTAACTACCAAACTAACAATAAACTCATGATTTAAATTTAAAATATCAAAAGTAAAACATTAACCAACTTTAAAAATAAAGATAGAAGATTCATGAAATTGATGGCAATAACAAACATTATCAGCTATCAATCAGTCCGCAGCAACAACCACTCTCATTGGAGAGTAAGAGGTCAAAACAGTCACCGAAGTATGGATCAAGTAAGTTACGAACCCACGATGATGGTATTGATTCTTGACTCATTTTAGCTAAGCTAGAATTCAAGTTCCAAGACCACCGATTCTAACAAAGAGAAGCATATTAAAAGCTTCAAACACAAACACACCATGAAATAGATATGCGGGTTCTAGTGTCCATCCAAAGACTTTCGATGCAAGTGTTTATCATCCAAAAGATAATAGCTAATCCAAACTCAGATCTTGCATAAAAAAAATAACAAAAGAATATTTAGGTGACTTAAAAAGCGAAAGATTTATGATATGAATGCATGTGCTATGCTATTATTAGATTTTTTTTCAAATCCTAAATACATGACAACTGAAAGCGTAACCCAACACAATTATAAACTTCCATTACCTGTGTCGGTGAGAGATGCCGAAGTTCCACCGGAAGTGAGATTGAGAAAGAGGTGCGTGGGGAATAAATGAGGCTATAGGGACAACTCGGGTCGGGTCGGGCGAAGAATCTGGGATCTCTGTCTCGTGAAATTTATTTACTGTTTAAGTTGCATAAATATGGAAACGGTCAAACCAAAAGTGTTCTGATTTCATGCCATTTTCTGATTGATTTTCAATATTAATTTGAAGATACTTTGATTTCACCTTTAGTCCAAGACAAGTTTCAAATATTATGATAAAAAGAAAAAAAAATTAAACTATTAAGTATGGTATTGTATGTTTATAAAATTAAAATATATAGCAATTTATGTAATAGTATTTAAAAAAATCTTTCTACCAGTTCAATAATTTTTTTAAAAGATATATCAAAGAGAAAAGTTATGAAAAAAGAAAGTAAAGATGTTAAATATTGATAAGCGTAACTATAATATTAGTCGAGAAAAGTTAAAATAACTATTAAAGATGTTATATGTCGATAAACTTGACTATAAAGAAAAGAAGTTAAATAAAAAGAAGTTAAATAATCATTAAATATGTTATATCAATAAACTTGACCCAACCCGAACCCAAATAAGCTTATTAGGGTCGGGTTAAATAGGGTCAAAAAATGTTAATCGGGTTATTCGGGTTGACCGGACAAACCCGAATTATTAATAGGGTCGGGTTCGGGTTTCTTTTTGAAAAAAAAATCGGGTTTCGGGTTAACCCGAACTAGTTTACCAAAGACCAAATGCCCACCCACCAAGCCTTCTAGTTATAATCTTGTTTGATTAATCACACGAGTTTTGACTTCTGATAGGCTCAACAACTTAATCACATATATCTTTTGCACTTCTTTATACTAGTAGTATACCCGCGCAATGCTGCGGTGATGACATTATGTTTAACCAAATTTTTAGTAGTGACAACCTTTTAAACATATGGCACGATACGGTTTTTTCAAAAAATGAATGTTGTTTTTTGTACGTTAATTACTATACGAATCATAAAAATCAAGTCTTATATGATATAAACTCATTTTGCTAAGCATTTTAACCCGAACCAAATCTATTATGGTAGTCATGGTTATTTGGAAAGTCATTTGAAACTTTCATGCACAATTAAATATTTAATGTTCACCCATAGGCAAAATTAATATTTCCTTTAAATGACCCAAATTAGTTTTGCATATAATTATTATGACGCAAACCAAAACCTATTTTTTTTTAAAAGATGAATCGAATTCATTATGCTTATAACATGTTTTAACCAGAGTCATAGTTGACAGTTTATTTTTAATGTCCCAAACTCATTTTACTTATTACGCATCTTAATCTGAATAAAAAGTTATTTTTTTTATAATGACCTAAACCCATTTAGCTTACATCCCATTATAACTCGAACGCATTTTAACATATTAAAGTCCTCGATCGTTAACCCGAAAAAATAAAAATATTAAAAAAATGATAAAACCTCATTTTGCTGGGCATTTTGACCTGAATCATATCTACTATGTTAGTCACGGTTATTTGATAGTCTTTTGAAACCTTCATAAACGACCAAAGACTTAATGTCCACCCAAAGCCAAAATTGATATATTTTTTTAAATGACCTGGATTCATTTTGCATATAATTGTTTTGACGCAAACCAAAACCATTTTTTAAGATGACTAGAACTCATTATGCTTATAACATTTTTTAATCAGAACTAAAACTGACAACTTTTTTTTCTTAAATGACTCAAACTCGTTTTACTTATTGCCTGTTATGGCCTAAGCAATATTTTAAACTTTTTTTTTATAATGACCTAAACTCATTTGACTCACATCCAGTTATAACTCGAAGACGCTTTGACCTGTCAAAGTCCTCAATCGTTGACCCGAAACAATACAAGTATTTTAAAGAAAATGATCAAAACTCATTTTGATGTTATTTTGACTTGAATCAAAATTGATATTTTTTTAAGTGAAATGAAATCATTTTGGTTATAAGTTTATAACATGCGCACAAATATTATTACATTGGAACACCGACAAAAATTAACACATCGTGATTGCATGTTTGAAATTTATTAAAACGTATTATATTCAAAGATACAAATGAAAAACAAAGAAAAAGAATATAGATTATTATATGGGTAAACTTAAGGGGATGAAAGAGTAATTATTGATTAAATTTACAAAACTTGAGTATAGTTGAAGGGTTAAATTTGTAATTATATTTTAGGTTCATAATTGCATATTTGAGTTGTACTCTTATGCTTAAATGACTTGTACATTATAATAAACACCTCAAAATAAAACAAAAGTTACATCGAAACGTCAACAAAAACAAGCATATTGCAATGGTAAGTTCGTTTTTGTTTAAAACACAATATATTAAAAGATATTGAAGAAATAAAAAATTTAAATTAATTTGTCAATTAAATGGGTAAAGATGTAACTACTTTACAAATTAACAAAGTTGTATTGAAGTTGAATGACCATTTTTGTAACTATTTTCTAAAGGTAAATATTGTTAACTGTACATATGATGTCAAAAATACTATATTGTCCTCAAATTATCAAAATTTTATGCAGGAGTGATTGTATATTATGCATTAGTGATTGTATCTCTTAAAATTTAAGAGGTATTTCACTCATGCTTTATATATAATATAGAAAATCACAAATTAAAAGTTACGGGTTAGTTAATTTTGTTTCTTTTAAAAAATAGACATGTCATTATTATATAAAATAATTTATTACATTAAATATTAGCTTATTGTTTTTCTAATTAGTCCAGCTTTTAAATAATATTAATATAAAACAATTTATTACATTCATTCAAAATATATAACTGTTGAATTATTTTAATGAATGCAGAGGTTTTTTTTTTTTTTTAAATAGACATGTCATTATGAAACAATTTATTACATTGAAGGTTGATATTTTGTTTTTTTAAATTGGTGTAGCTTACTTCAATGATACCCGTAATTGCACGAAGGCACAATACGAAGATGCTGCTATCATCGGTCGTTTGAATATTGCCAAAATCATTAACGAGATCAGGTTAGTAGTGATATTTTGAAAAGAAGTGTTACATTGATATTAATAAATTTTTATTTGGTATATATTGATATGTGGATAATTTTGTTATTTCACAATTGAATAAGTTTATGTGATCATTGAGTTGATTTTATTTTAAGGGTTTTTTTAATTTTAACATATACCAAAACTGAATTAGTATTATGTGTATTTTGGTTGGGCGGATTTTATAATTTTATAATTTATAACTTAAAATAGAACAATGGGTGTTTATAAACATTTTGTAGGTTTTTATTTGCATATCTAACTTGTACTTTAATGCTTAATTGACTTGTACATTTTAATCTACAAATCTGTTTTGAATTTTTTTTATATCGAAACGTCGACAAAAATTAGCACGCCGTAATGGTTGGTTCGGTTTTTTTAAGAACATTATATATTTAAAAATATAGACGAAAGTAAAAAAAAAGTAATTTTGTCAAATTTGTTGATAAAGATGAGAAGTAAAATGTGTAAATATTTCTAAATATTACAAAAGTAAACTAAAGTATAAGGATATATATTGTAAGTTTCAAGGGATATATATTGTAAATTTTAGGGGTATACATTGTAATTATAAAATCACAAATTAGAAGTTACAAGTTAGTTAATTGTGTATAGACAAAATTATCCCTAGAATCTTAAATTTTAATGCATTAGATGTTGTACCTTATGCTATTTATTGGACCTCTTAAATATTAAGAGGTCCTTGACTCTTACCTTATATATAGTATAGATGATAGGGATAATAACCTTATAAAGTTTTAAAAATCGAATATGGCTTCTTACTAGTTTATTTGAAAACACAGCAAACAAATCTTTCATTTAATGATTACTAAGTAAAAAAAAAGAAATAAAAACCTTTAAAAGACAAACTTCAAGAAAACTTTTAAAACGCAGTGTAAATATTTGGATGGTACTGGTAATTACATGTTTTTCTTTGATCGTATTTTGTTGATATGTTGTTGAATGCTATTCTTGATGTTTAATTCATAATTCTTTGCACAGCTAGAAAAACGTCCATTGTTACGAACTAGGACTAGAATTTAATAAAAAAAATATTTTACTTTTACTTTAAGTGATTCACTAATTTGGATTTCGAATACGGTGTTGTTTGTTCTTTTTGTTTCAAATCACATACAAGTGTTTGTTTTTTGTTTGTTTAAATAACCTTGATTCAAACACCAACAGCAGCTCGAAACCAAACAATTCATAAATGACATTTTCATATTCGTTATTTAACCAGAAAATATAGTGTAACCCGACAAACCCGATCCGAACAACCCGAAACCCGATTAACCCAACCCCTGTGAGTTAGTTTTAATTTTTTTAAAACCCGATTAACCCAAAACCCAATCGGGTTGACCCGATTAACACCCCTAGTTAGAATATGATTTCTTCTAGATATATATTGTATAATAATTCATTTATTTTCCTCTTTGACACGACCCACTTTTTACCCGGTTCATTTTATACCACTCTAACGAAAACTTTTGAATTCGCATATACTTTCGCTCCACTCTCATTTCCATGATCATTTTGTTTAGGTCATGGATAAATAGTAAGAGCTAGTTATCACGCTACCACAACCACATAAGCAGTGAGGGAATTACTTATTTTATATGTTGTGAGATAACTAAGAGCTAGTTATCGCGTTACGTGTCACTTATACATTAAATTTAAATATATATTTTTTAAATAATAGTTTTACATTAAACAAAAATAAAATAAAACACAACTCAAAATATTAAAATTAAACAAACTATCAATATATTTTTTTAAAGATAACAGTTACTACTCGTCCTTCATTTGGACCATTAATTATTTCAATTCCATCATAAATGTTCTATCAAATTCGCTCGAAAACTAGAATATTCCTCCCTATTTTGTATTTACATTAAAATACCGAATTTCTCGTCACTGTTTAGTAGTTCTGCTGCCTGAACCGAAGCAATTATTACTTCGTTATCCATATCTAAATCTGAGGAAGAGTCGACGTGATAATAGTAAGACGACGATGAGCCGCAGTGTGAGTGCACTTTTTTTAAATGTGGACAGTATTTGGTAGAAGTTTGAAGAAGTAGTGTTAAATTGGTGTGGTGTAGAATATAAATGTTATGTGCGTATGTAATGTCTAAAAATTTAATTAGATTTATTTTTATTAAAATAGGCGTTGTGAAACGGCTAGTAGCCTAGGAGAGCCACATTTTGTTGCATCAAATTCAAAAAAAAAAATTGTTGCTGTTTTGTAAGCAATTTCTTCTTGTGTTATTATTAGCATATATACGATATATCCACTGTTTTGTTTATTAGCATATACTCATGCTAATAATAGCTTACACGTCCCTCTATTGTATATAATTTGTAATTAAATCTTTTTCTTTTCAATATAAACTTAGCATGGTGTTTTTGTTTTTATTAAAAGCTTAATTCATAGAAACATCCAAACGATTTACAATAAAGTGTTCTTGTTAAATATAAACTTAACATGGTTTTTTCTACTCGTGAATGCTAAAGACAAAATAAATACCTTTTAGAATAAACATTAATGCATGTATCTGCTCAACCAACTCATTTATTTGTATGGTCAACAATTTTAATGACGTATCTGCTTTTTCAAAAGAGAAAAAAAAGGCTTTCAACACCCACGAGTAAAAAAGAAAGAGTTACAATAGGCGAAGTGATAGGGCCGGCAGAAATGGCTGTTGCTAACGGTGAGTTGCATATCGTGACGAAGCTTTGACGAAAACGTCGAGGGCCGAACTCAAATTGTATGGAAATTTTCATAAAGAGGAGGGTCGGGCTTAAATTTATGGCCAGGCCAAAGTTAGAATGTCTTTAAGTTATCATAATAAAAGAACTTATATGTTTGCCAGATTTTTATTTGTTTGATTTCAATTTACTTGTAACATGTCAAATTTATAAAATGATATGAATAAATTATTATTACTTTGATAGTGTCATTGTGCTAAGAACAATCAACATTACGCCTCATCGTATGATCGGCCGTCGGTCGGAGTGTGCATCATACCCATATCTAACTGTACCCATACTAAAAATCAATAAAAACGTGTACCGAATATATATGGTAAACTGGCACGGATACATGTACAGATATGGGTACAATTCGGTAACATGTATGGGTATTCCGGACAAAAATTCCATCCCTGTGTTGGTGAATATTGTGAATCCTTGTTTGATTGTAAAAATGGGCCTATGAACTGATTGAAATAACAAGGCATATGGAATAAGCTTATAACTTGTTTAGAAGAAATATTCCAAAAGGATCATGTAACACCATAACAAAATTGTTATGATATTAGCCTATTAGGTGATACGAAAAAGGTTTCAATACTACAAAAAGTTTATTCAAACAAAAAATAAATCATTACATGTTCTGCAACAGTATGGGCTCCAAACACAAAATAATTCACTTGGTTGATAGCAAGCGCGTTAAGGTAGATGGTGATTTGGTTCGGGTGAAGGCGGCTTGGGGATGTAAGGCATAAGGGGAGCATCATGTTGAATGGGTCCATGCCTTACCGATGCCTTTGAACTTGGAACCGGATCGATCTGGCGATAATCAAGCAAGTCAATGTTGCTTGCATTGCCCTCGTAATGTTCAACATTCGGGCTTTCCTGTGCCATTTAATAAAAGCAACTTAAAATGTTAACATGCATGACTTTGAATTCTTGTGTCATAATCCAAACGAAAAGACTACGCTCTAAACTTTCTTTTGCAAACGGTACAAATTTGTTGGTCACTAAAAGTTTTTTTCTAATTTTGAGCGTTCCAACTTTAAAGTGAATACATGTTACGAGAAAAATCATGGATTGTGCTAAACACAACCCCTCGTATTGTTTTTCTAGTATCATATTTCTCGTATCAAATCAATCACATCATCTCTCTACTTTTACTTATAAGAGGTTTGTTTGTCGTTTTGCATCACCCAAAATTGTAGATCATTTACCTTGAGTTTCCTACAGTTGTGTACCTTTACTTTCATTCTTGCATCTTCATAGCCTGAAGCAAATGGAAAAAGTAAAAATCTTTGTATATTGGGTTTTTAAAACAGTTAGATTATCATTTTATGGTCAGTCTCCTACTCATACGTCGGGCGCAAGGTCAGTCCCATCTCCGCCATTGCCAGGCACTAGCATCCCCTCACATTTTACACCACCGTGGCTTTTTCAATATATCCAAGTACGTATATGTATATACTCATTTAAGAACCACAATAATATCATATACCATGTGTGTGTCCCTTGAATGAAGAAACTAAATTTAAGAAAACAATGGTTTATTGATATTGTCCCACTCTTTCTTTGATTTTATCTCCTCTATCCTAAATGCCTTTTTTAAGTATAAAAATGCGCACTTGTACTTTGTACATATATATGTTCGTGTAGTGTATATTCATATATGCATTTAGACAAATAAATTATCAATACCATATTTTTTTTAAATGTATATTATTGAAATCTACATACGTCGAGTAAATTTACAAAATAATCTGTGTAAGTTTAATAAAATTCTCGGAGTTCTCAACATGTTATTGATTATGAAAAGGTAGTCTCGTATCTTTAAGGCTGCTTATATTTATACACCAACTCTATATAACCAGACACAACTAACATCAATATGACTCGCATTGATCTATATTGCCCGGATTAGTGTTAGTGGTGTCATATTGTGTCACGCTAACAAAGCATCTACTCGTATAGCATAATGATTGGTGGAATCTTGTGTCATAGAATACTTGGCGGAACCTTGATTGATATCAAATAACAACACATGTAACAAGAAATACCTTAACACTAATCTAAATTGTGTTAAACACTAGTGATATACAATTATTATGAGGAACATCAAATATAAGAGAAATTACCAGGAAATGAAGAAGAAATCAGAAACATGAAGAACAAGACCCATAATCCAAAACCCTTCATGATCAAATTTAAACACTCGAAGACCACAACATAAAGCCTAAGTTGAGCATATGTGTGATGGAGACAGCAGTGGATGATGCTCCATTAACGGCAATTGGAGGTAGCTATTTGCAGAGAGAAATGAGTCGGCAATAGTAGTCGAATTTAATGGCTATGCTACTGAGTGAATAGCATGCATCTCAACGTGTACAGGCAGGCTTTGGGCACTTGAATTGTCACCTCTTTTATAACTATTTTAATTACTTTCATATTTTTATTAAAACAAAAGGATTCACTTATTTATATTATCACAAATAACATTTAATGCCTTTCTACCATAAACTGATATAAAATTTGGTCCAACCATAGTACAGTTGGATTTTGATAAGACAAAAAAATCTGGAACAGAGTACATACATACATGACCATACATGGATGTAACTATAGGGGCACTCGCCGCCGGAACCGTCATTCATCCAACCAGTTCGACAACTCAGCCACCCCATTTGAACCCGCTAGAACCCTCTACCAAATATATTACCAAACAAAACCAAGCATAAAGCAAAAAGTCGCTCTATTACGAATTTAGAAACATTTTAACTCGTTGAAAGCTATTATCAAGCAACTTGATGGTCATCTACTTATAAAAAAAATTAAGCAAAAATATGGTGGCACCATGGATAATAACTTGTTTCTTTTCCAACACATGAAAAGTGAAAAGTGCATACAATCACATAAAAGGACTCAAACATACGACCCGATCTTATATATTACTATTGCATCCGGGAACATCTGAAGACATAGGCCGGTAATAAAAACGAGATAATATTATATAACATATTCCACAAACTGCATGTCACACAATCATTTCTGGAGATGAGGGAAGCAAGTTAAGACATCAGCTTTAGGGTGTTTTGCTTCAGCATGTTCCCTGCATTTCACCTCTGATGTTGTGCATATGAATGTCTGCATGCATACCTTGCACTAAAACATCAAAAACAAATCATCACATTAATGCCCCAAAATTTATTTACAATTTTACATTTTTAATACAAACTATGGCATAAGAAAACCCAAACATGTAAAGCTAATTTGGTGGTGACCCTCATATATTGAACAAGTTCAGGTAGTTGCCTATAACTACTATAAAACTTGTTTTCTGCTAAAGCTGATTACGTAATGCTAGAGAGCACATCAAGTACAGAGTGAAGCTAATTTGGTTAATCCATGTCTAATGACATGTTTGTAACGTTGTTATTTGCAACCTTAAATGACATGTTTGTAATGTTGTATTTGTGGATAAAGAAGAACTCGCCTTACACGTTATGAATACTTATGATGTTAAGGAATACAAAGTAAATGTGTGTCTGGTGAAATTTTATTAAATCGATGTTATTAGGCATATAATATTACAATAGGGGACCAAGGATCTATGTACATTGAGAGACGTGTGTGATCATGTTGTTTATCAATCTGAATAAGTTGCATCACCAACTTGATGTGAATGACCAGATTCAAGAAAGATAGAGATGATCCTTGATTTTAAGACAGTCAAAGTCTAGGTTCTATTAACATCAATACATCATATTGCTCCACCAACGGTTCCATTAGTCATGAACAGAAATGGTAACTAATTACATATCCGGCAATACGTGATCAACCTAATTACCAGCATCACTAATATCTTGTGAAGAACACTAGAAAAGATGGTTGAAAAGACTCTGTTTAACTTACTACAAAAAGTAAAGATTTCTTTGACCTCAACCACCCTGACAGGCCAAGCCAACTCGTGAGCTACTCGAGATCGGCTCTTTAAAATCTCGAATAGAGAGAGGCTTTAACGAGCTCAAGCATTAATAAGCTTGTTTAATGAACGAGCCTGATCCCAATCTTCACTTATCATTTATCAAGCTCAAGCTGGCTTGCGAGCTTATTACTTATATAATTTTTATTAAAGTAAAAATATATATGTTTATATAACAATATTTATTATATATTAAAGTAGGATAAAATTAACAAAATAGTACCAAGTTAAATACAAAATTCTAATTAAGAAATATATAGAAAAAACTAAAAATGTGTATAAATTAATTAATAAATAATAAACAAGCCGAGCTTGAGCTTGAGAAATAGCTGACGAGCCAAGCTCAATTTTTAGAAAAAGAGCTCGAAACAAGACAAGCTCGAGCCCAGTTAAGCTTGGTCTCAGCTCGTTTATGCTCCTATCAAGTGGTTGCCACCTCAATACGGTCCTTCCCTGGGGATGTGTTTCATATTTTTTTCTAGATTATATTATTCCTAGATCCTTTGATACGACCCATAACACAAGAAGGTCCGGGTTGACCCATCTAAGTCAAACCCTTCTCGGTTCAGTTATTTCTTGGACCCAATCAAACAGGAGCAAAGGTTTTGGGCTGAATGTTAGGAAGTAGACAAGTAATAACTGTCAAATTAATATTCCATTTCCTCTTCTAGTTTTGATTGTCTTGTTTATTTTGATTATCAAGTGTTCTTGTATTTGAGCTTAGCCCCTCTCAAATTGGGCCAACTATCTTAGTTGTTCCATAACGCCCAGGTGATGAGGCAATTTCACATGATGTGATCTCTTGCCTAATCTGGTCTAATGCAGCGCATAATGCGATCCACCAATATTTGAACAAATGACTAAACTGGGTTGAACCTTTTCAATTTGGGTCGGGTGAAAGAACAGCCTATTAGTCCATGTACGTCAGTTAAAAGAATAAACAACTTAAGATGTATTATTTATGTTTTGATGTGGTTATTATTTTTTAAGAATAAGCAACTTAAGATCTATTAAACAATTTGGATTATGTTTGATGATTATTGATTAGAGACTGTTATTTATACCGTATAAACAAGTTTATTTATAACTATGTTTTGATGTTTAATGTTATGTTTTAGTTTTTAAGTTGGGTCATATCACGTTTGTTCACATGTGAAAAGAAAACAAGTTTGAAGGGGTGTCTTTTAGTTTGGTATGCTGTTTTCTGTTAGGGTCGATTAAATTCTGTTAAATTAAATAATTTGGTATTTTATTTGGTTTATTTATTGTTGAAGTTTATCCTGTGGTTTTAATTAATTTAAGTCATAATAGGATTGAAATATTTGGGCCTGTTTAACAGGTCGCAATTTTCATTCTGTTAAGTTAAATTTCTTGTTTCATTATTAAAGTCGGATCAAGTTTGTTGGGTCAAGACATCTGCGCTTTTCTATTTCTTCTTTAAATCGTGTTCTTTGTTCTTACTGCTGGGTTTTGTTGTGATGCTGCTGTAATATATCAATATAATCCAATATCTATAATAAGTTTGTTTAATTGTTTTATTATAAGTATCTTCATATGTTTAAATGTTCAAGTAGTAACAATAAAGAAATTGTCAATGTAGTCTTCAAGTGAGTTCTAGCAGAAGACAAAAACTAAATAGAAAAAATACTTTTAAGCAAGAGATAGACGCATACACGAGTAATAGTACAAGACAAAACAACCTGTAAACCTCCCCTTTTATAAATAAAATCATCCACCATTCAAATCAATAATCAAAATCTATTCGATCTAATAGTTATAAACTTTTCTTGAAAAAACATCCTAAATAATAATAATAATAATACTTGCAACTTCAATATAAGTTTTTATTTACCAAATTTATATAATTGTATTTTCTTTACTTCAACTTTTCTTCTACAGCTCTTACACTAATTAATAATTACTACAACTTCAACATAATTTCCTAATTCATCAAAAAAGTTTCAATTTTTATAATCAGAAACCATTTGTTATAAAAAATTCCCATATAATTAGAAAACCCTAAAGGGATTAAGATAGTTAGTGGGTAAATGAATGAAAAGGAAGTAACCTGAATGTTCATAGCTTTCTTGTTGGCTTCAAGTTGACTACCTGCATACAAACATATTAATCAATCAATCAGCAAAATTAGATTGAATGAATCAGACAGAAAGCAATTCAATTCAATAAAATTAGGGTTACCTTTGGAAGCAGCTTTAGCTTTCTCCAAATTCCTTTCACGCGCCGTCTTGGATTTCTGCGCGTTTCCTCCACCCATCGCCGCAGCCGGAACCCTAATTAGTTAATTCGATGAAAGAAATTGCAATTGGGGATTTTATTTATGAGACGTATGTATGTATCTTCTTTATATACCACAAAACATTAGTGCTTTTTTATTACATTTTTTATTTAAACTCATAACAATTTATTTATTTCAACAATTTAACATTTTTTTTTAAAAAAGACCATCACGTTCGAATAGATACGTAACTATGGTTGACTGGTTGTCCATACGCATCTTTAAAGATTTAGAGATACCATTAAATTATATATACATGTTGGTTTCACGCGTCATAGAACCGGTTCACTTTAATCAACAAAAGTCAAAACTGATTTATGATCGGTTTTTGTTCATGTTGAAACGGGCTCTTGACTGGTCACTATAGGTTTTTGACCGGTTTTGGTCTTTTGTTTACCGGATTTCAGTTTGATTAACCAATTTTGGTTGAGAGAATTACAAATCGGCTCCGAACCTATGATTTCAATCGATTCCAAACTGGTTTTTATATAATCGGTTTCAAGCTGGTTCGATTTCGATTCAATTTTCAAGTTAGTTTATTTAACACATCTTCTTGCCCACCTCTAACACGTCATATGCCATGTTATTTTAAATTTTTGTTTTAAAAATGAGATTACTCTTGGCACTAAGATTTGAGGTCCTAATTCATTGTCTAAAATAAGTGTATGTATATCTTAATTTTTAAAAGTTTATATTTGACATTATGATTTTTTTTGTTCATTATATATGACTATGAAGTCGTTCATAGGCTCGACACAAAAACACGATAATATAGTAGCATAGCATGATGGCTATTGCTTTGACATAGAACCTCCAAAGTATAAAGCATGTAATTAAGGAAATTTTGATAGAAAAATAAATGAAACCCCAAAATAATTTATTAAAGCTTATAAACTGTATTAAATTTTAGTAATCCAAATAACTGTATTAAATTTTAGCAATCCAAATTTTGTTAGAAAAATAAATGAAACCCCAAAATAACTATATTAAATTTTAGGGACAATGATGTAAATTAGGTTAACGTTAAAGAGTAATATTTAAATAATTCTTTTTTTTTTGAAAGATAAACTTCATTCATCAAAAACAAACCACAAGCAAGTCCTCAAACTAAGGACCGCATGCAAAACCAAAAATTACATCAAATATAATGGGAATCGTACAAATCCTTCCATTCTATACATTTGAATTTAGATCTATTTCTAATCCAAAAAAATAAACTAGCTTTAATCTTCGTGATAACATCCATCACTTTAGAGTTCTTCCTTTGAAAAACCATCTCATTTCTAGCAATCCAAATACACCATAAAGTCGTTAACACAATCCTGTGAACCGTCTTCGTCTCATGTTTCCACAACTTCAAACCTTTTGCTAAAGAAAGTAAATCCCTGACCTCAAACACATATACATGAGGTAACCTACACCATCTCGCGACCCGATCCCACACCTCCAAAGCAAAAGAGCAAGCAGTAAATAAATGGGCCGATGATTCCGTAGAATCGCCACACAACGGACAATTTATATCTTGTAAAATAACACCTCTCTTCGTCAATTCCACCCTAGTTGGGAGTCTATCTAGTTCCGCTCGCGAAGCCAAAACATTGCACTTCAAAGGGATCGATTCATTCCATCTCATTATATAAAAATCGCTATAATTCCGAGCCGAAATAAATAGTTGTTTAACCGAATATACCGTAAAATTAGCTGGATCACCACCTACCCATTTCCACGAATCCACTCCCTGAGCCCAAACGTAATCATGGATCTGCTCCAAAAGCTCAAAAGGTTCTCCAACCTCCTCAGTTGTCGTCAGCTCTCTTTCCAATTCCATTTCAAATTTTTAACGGTGCTTTCAAGGGTGATTTTGCTTTCAACCATACAATCTTTACATTTTTCTAATCTAAAAAGATTAGGACATGATTCTCGAATAGGCGTTTCCCCAATCCACAAATCACACCAAAACCTTATAGACTTGCCATCTCCAACCGAACCATAGAAAAAAGAATTTAGCTTCCTACCATTCGAAGTGCATATTTCACCCACCTTCACAATTTCGTTCCAACAACCAGAAGAATTATAGGCGAGAGGAAGCGAAAACCATTTGTTTTTACTCTTGTGACATACTACAATGACCCGCTTCCACAATGTGACATTCGTCAATTTCGGGTCCTATTTGTATTCGTTTTGTATTCGTTTATCATGTAAACCGACCCTTTTTTTAAACCGAAACTTATGATTTAATCAAAATGATGGATTTTATGTTACAATATTGTTTTACACTTGT
The DNA here is from genome assembly GCF_021521415.1 of Bidens hawaiensis. Classification (NCBI taxonomy): domain Eukaryota; kingdom Viridiplantae; phylum Streptophyta; class Magnoliopsida; order Asterales; family Asteraceae; genus Bidens; species Bidens hawaiensis. The sequence continues at coordinate 197,867 of NW_027493552.1, forward strand.
TGTGTCTCGAAAACATCCTTTTTGGTCCTTAAAACGCCTTAAAAACGCTTAAAACGAACTCTAGGGGCCATAATTGTCATTTTTCAAACTTTAAATATTTCTAGCTCCCACCCCATCGCGCTACGCGATGGGGGACACCCTCCACCGTCGCGTATCGCGACCCCGTGCAGATCAGCAGCTGATTTGTTTTGTTGTTTAGCTCATACACCTTATTATCCAATCCGATTTTTACACTCTAGATCACTTGTTAAACCCTTTCAATCCCCCTCTATAAATACCAGACCTCCTCCTACATCCATCATGCTCATAATTCATTTCCTCTCTTAAAATCAAGTTCTTTCAAGGTTATTTTCTTTGTTCTTGAAGGTTTGACTTTCAAAAGTCAAACAAAGTAAAGTTTTTCATTTTACTTAGCTTATATAGTCTTATTAATATTTGAATATGGTTATACAACATATATAAAAACCCTCGTTACCTTTGGTGGTCACTTCTCCGGTCTCGGTCAGTGGAGTGTCGGGCCTCGTAAGGTAAGGCTACATGGAGGACTTACGTTGTTCTTGATATATATATATATATATATATATATATATATATATATATACTTATATAACTTGTTTATACATATTAACCATGCTTAACTTCTGTTCATTTTAGTTTGTATATCATATTTATGAAGTTCCATGGTTATGGGTTTGAAGAGACTAGCCTCGGTTTAACCGTAAATAACTCTAAACCATAAACCAAACTTTGTTTACTAGTTTTGCTAAATAATTGTTTAAACATGCTTACTTTTAAATTTAAGTTTCTAAAATCATTTTTATAAGTTCTATGGTTATGGGTTTGTAGAATCTTATCTCGGTCTTAACCCGAAACAATATCCAAACCAAAAACCGAACTTTCGTTTAAAGACTTTATTGTTAACTTTTTTGTTGTAAAACATAGGTATCATCATTTATAAATTATTATACAAGTTCTTTGATATTTGGGCATGTGGCAACCATCCATGAACTAATTTTGAGATGAAAACCGAATCAAACTGATGTACATAGAAATATACATCTTTTCGGCATCAAATAATCTCTAAAAACTGCAATTTCTATCTAATAACATAGCATAAAAGGCTACTTATCATAATAAAACATAATTTCAGGTGAAACCAAGCCCCAAACAAAGAAACAAGCAAAAATACGAAGAAAAAACAGAAGAAAACAAAAGAAAACAAAGAAACACGCCCCCATGCCTCAAGAAACACGCCCCCATGCTTCTAACACAAGAAAAGACAAAATCTAGAAGCAAAAGCACGGGGCCGTGCTCATCATGCACGGGGCCGTGGACGAGAATGCAGAAAAGACAAAGAAGAATTGAGCACATGTCACTAAAAATCACGGGGCCGTGCCTACCAACCACGGGGCCGTTGCCACCTCACAGAAAAGACAAAACAAATCTGGCACATGTCATAAAAATGCACGGGGGCGTGCTCATCAAGCACTGGGCCGTGCCTCATCATCCAGATTGCCTATAAATAGTGGCTTATGTTGCATTCATTTGGTGTGCCTTGAAAAGAGTTCTATCCGGTTTTCACTTATTAAAACACACACTAACACTCACTTTGAAGATCTAGTGAACAGTTTGAAGGCTTGGAGGTCATCACCACTAATCATCATCATCAACCATCATTACCATCATTAAGAAGAAAGATTCATCTACATTTGGTTAGATTGTTCCAAGTTTAATCATGTATTTGTTATTATCAATCATCTTAATGTTTATCATTATGCTCATTATGAGCTAAACTCATTTTACCATCTAAAATCTATGAAGAAGCTTTGTTTTACTTGATAATTAATCAAGACATGTGATGTAGTCTAGTAAAGTACATGGTTGTATTACAATTATCTTTTGATGAGAAATGTTTCACCATCTTAAATCACTAATTCAAAGTTGGTGGTTGGCAATTTCATTGGCAATCGTTCATGATCGATTCATGTTCTTGAAAGACAGAAATACTTTGATATATTATCGAAACATGGATCCTTATATTGTACTTAGAAATGATGATATATAAGTTATGGTGTATTTTTCTAAACCTTGGTAATCCGAAAATGGCTTTGCTTAGGATATCAAATTAGTTGAAACCACATGTTAACGGAATGTGTAATTATAACCTACATAAATCAACCAAGGGGAGGTTGTGTGATGAACTACAACCACCCGAAGTTGTTAGAATTGGTATTTGAGAAATCAAAGTCAATCCCAATCTTTCTACTTTACGAAACTACTTGCCAACTTAAATTGACATCATTGAGATGGTATGACATTAGGAAAGGGTGGACTTTAAAATGCGCATACCATCTCCTTAGTGCCAAAGATGCTCACTTAAGGTTTAAGGAGCTATCTATCATATATTGCTACGGCAAGTTTATCACATGTCTACATATTAATTATCAATGCTAAAATGGAGTGGATTCTTGATCTTAGATGGTTACCTTCGCATAATTGAACAACTCATTTAGAATTTCTTATCTTGGTCACCTACATATTATATATAAGTATTTATATTTTTTAAAAAGTTCAAAAATTTAACCCCAAAATGATTAAAACCTACGATTGAAGTAAAACAACGATTTATTATTAGAAACATTTGTGTCCACGGATTGATACTTGGTTCTTACCAATACTATTCTACATATACGATAGGTACACTTGCCTATTTTGTGTGTGTTTAGTCTTTGTAGAAATCACTTTTATAAATTTAAAACACGATCTTGTGCAAAAGCAAATCATTCCATCTTCTATATTTTACGCCACGCGTAGCATACATCACAAACCAACTAAACGATTTCACTCGCTTAAGACACACAAGTGTGTTTCTAGCTATCAAGACTTGTATATTTCTTTGAAAATAGTTTATAAACTGATTTTGAATATTTTCTTAAAGTACTTGGAATGTTGAATCCCTTGATCTTATAACAAAGTTTGGACCGACAAAACCGAACACCCGCTTAACGGACGTTGTTAGTTCTAAAACAATAGAACTACATGCTTGGTTAAGTCTTATTAAATTTTATTGAGTTATCTCATAACATTCATTATTTTGGAAAGTTGACTTTGGGTTTGACAAATTATCAAGACCCGAACCAACAACCCGAACACTCGTTAAAACCCGTTTTTGTGACTTGCATTCTATCATTTTTACCCACCTTATTACTTAACATAGGTTGAGCAAATATTAAGGCTAGATACTTTAACCCGGTTTCGAGCAAACTTGTATTTTTAAAGGATTATTGTTATAATTCCTTAAATATTTACATTTTAAACCTTAAACTTTAATTGTTTACATTTCTTAACATTTATTTTCATTTAAAGACTTCAAAGACAACTTTTCTAATATAAGACTTCTTTTCTTTTAGGCTTTTTTCGTTAAACTCATCGTTCCGGTTAATTTTCAAATCACCAATCTTTCAAATTTATTACTTGAACGTGAGTACTTTCATACCCCATTTTGCATCTTTCGTTTTGGGGGTGATATTGCATACTTATTCAAACTAAATGCTTTATACTTGAGTCATAAACCACAAACTTTATTCTATATTTTACTTAAATAAATGCTCGATTTGGTGTTCTATGCTTACATGCTAATGTGTTTACCGCTTTTGGAGGGTTGATTCATAAATCCGAAGCTATTTGGTATTCTCTTATAGCAAGGTGTCGTTAATGTATTCTTATTAACGATTTCATACAAAAATCCGAGTATATTTGGCATCCCCTTATAGAAAGGTGTCGCTAATGTATTCTTATTAGCGATTTCATTATCCTAATTGTTGCTATTATTTATTGTTTTGTATACAGGTTGTGGAATTTCCTATTATATACATATTGTTCAAAACTATGAAATTGATCACCAACCTTTGTGTTGATAAACTTTATTTTATGCAATGTTACAGGTTTGAATTTAGGTTGACTCGAGATCATGGGGAAAACGCTATCAAGACCTTTAGGATATTAGTAAAATAAACAATATATTATTTGTTATATTTTGTTATGATTATCGTATGAATATTGTTATGTGACATTTATGATTTGATGAAATTAAATGAGTTGACTAAATATTGTCACTCTAAATAGTTTCATGTGTTTATGGGCAATCCGTCACATCCCGGCATGTTTCGCCGCCTTTGGTCGGGGGGTGACATTCGTCATTTTCGGTTTAACTTGTATTTGTATCTGTATTTGTATCGGAAACCCGTCCCATTTTGTCTTTCGGATCCTTCGTTATTAATACAATATTGGGTTTTATGTTTCATATATGTTTCACAATTGTCGAATCAAGAAAGAACCCTTTACTTAACGGCGCCTTAAAACACCCTTTTAATATTAGAAACGACTTAAAACGAATTTCAGGGACCCAAATCGTCAAACAACCAAAACTAAATGGGTGTTTTAAACTAATGGATAACCCTTACTTTTTCCACCACCATCCACCTTGTTTGACCATTTTAACCAATCAAAATTCATGCATTACTCTTATGGGTAACATTTGTTTTTTCCACTATAAATACAAGACCAATGCATCCATTTTTGGTTGCTCATCTCACCACAAAACTCATCTAGATCTAAGTATTCATCTTTCAAGTTCTTGATAGTTTGACTTTTCAAGGTCAAACTAATGCTAATCTTTGTTTTTAACTAATTCTTGTTAATTAAAGCTTGTTATTATAGCTTGTTAAAACATACTTCCCTTGTTTCCTTGACTTTACTTCTTCCGGCCATGGTCGGTTTAGGTGTATTGCTAGGCAAGGCTACATGGAGGACTATTATAGTCCTTGTTAACACTTTAAATTTGTTTAAGCTTATTATTATTGTTTAGTTTCTAGTCATTTTTGTTTCCAAATCATTTTTATAGTTCAATGGTATTTGGGTATGTGGCAACCATCCTCAGTTTCATTTCGAGTCAAGGACCGAACCAAAACCGAACTCTTGTTTAAATACTTTATTATTAACATGTTGTATGCAAGACTTGAGTATGATCATTTCTAAATTTATTTTAATAAGTTATATCGTATTGGGCATGTGGTAACCATCCTCGGTCTTATTCCGAGTCAAGGACCGAACCAAGACCGAACTAAACCGGGTTCACTAGCTTAAGACTATGTGTGTTCTTCGGGTTCGTTTTTCGGGTTTCAAAGTTTTAAATCTTGACCCGAAACCCAACCCTAATCTCTCATAGGTTTTTCGGGTTCGGGTAATTCGGGTTCGGATTTTTTTGGGTTGGGTTAATCGGGTTTCGAGTATCCTATAAAAAAAACACACAAAGCCAAAAAAAATTAAAAACTACAATGATAAAATTATAACAATGTATTCTTCTTGGCTTATAACACAAATAATTAAATAGCAATTCAAAAGAAGAGTAAAACTAACTCGAACCATAATCATATTCTATTGGGCGTGATTTGGTTGTTCGATTACGGATGCTATTAGTAATAAAAGGAATACATAATATAATAATAACCAATTGATCCATAATAGTTAGAATGACAGCAGTCGATAAGAGCCGGATTCTGAAAACTTTTGTGGCCAAGACTTAGCCTATTATACATAAAATATATTTAATTTCAAAACTAAAAGTTTATTCGGGTTTTTCGGGTTGACCCAAATCTTATATATCAAACCCAAGAATCAACCCGAATTATTTCGGTTCGGGTTAGTGTTTTCTCAGGTTCGGGTTCTTCGGGTCGGGTTAGTTCGGGTTTGGGTTCGGGTTTTTTCGGGTTAGGTTTCGGGTTTCGGGTAAAAGTGACAGCCCTACTTAAGACACACTAGTTGTGTGTTGGGCCACCGAATCTCATATTTTTCTTTAAAACTATATTATAAACTAATTTTAATTATTTTCTCAAAACACTTGGCATGTTGGATCCAACTTGGTCTTATAACAAGTTTGGACCAACAAAGCCAAACACCCGCTTAACGAACGTTGAGGTTCTTCTTAATAGACCTACACATTTGGTTAAGTTTCTTTTGATTTCATTGAGTTATCTCATAACATTTGTCACTTTGGAACCTCGGCTTCGGGCTTGACCAATTATCAAGACTCGAACTGACAAATCCGAACACTTGTAAAATCTCGTTGTTTTGGCATATATTTAACAAAGGGTTTTGCAATATCATAATTATACCCAAATATTTACTTAACAAAGGTTAAGTAAAACTAATGAATAGAATACCGAGACCCGATTTCGAGTAAGCTTACTTTTCAAAAAAACCATGACTTTAATTTCTTATGTATTTACACTTTAACCCTCAAACTTTAATTATTTATCTTACTTGTTATGTTATTTTACTTTAAAGCTTTTAAGATCCATCAACTAACTTAAGACCCTTTTTAATCTAGGTCTTACTCGTTGAACTTACCTTTCCTTTTATTCGCAACTAATCCTTCAAGTTACTTATTTCACATTAGTACATTTCATCCCCCGTTTTTCCTTTTCATACTTTGAGGTTAACATGCATACATATTCAAAACAAGAATGATTTAAGATACTCGATCCTCAAACCACAAACTCTAGGGTGTATGATACTTAGAATACTTGCTCTATTGTGTGTTATATGTCTCATATGTTTTACGTGCACGAATGTTTATTTTGTTGTTGTTGAGCCTCAATAAATATGATCATACGCTCTCCTAACTATTTTAGCATTGTGCTAGTAGAATAGGGCCTCATTATCCGAGTATGTTAATTATTACCAATTAGAAAGGATCCTCATTCATTTATGAATTATATACCGCAATTGTTGCTTTTATTTATAGTTTCATATACGAGTTGTGGATTTTGCCTCATATTATATATACTCAAAACTATGAAATTGCTCACCAACATTCGTGTTGACAAATTATATTTTATGCATTGTTATATTTGATTATTGGTTGATTGGAGTTTGAAGTCACTATTTTATATTGAGACCGTTTAGGTTATTAGAAGAATGAACAATTTAAATTCTTGCATTTGGTGTTATTTTGTATGAACGATGTTGTGTTACTTTTGATGATTAAATGAAGTTAATGAGTTGTTTAAATATTGTCACTTTAATAGTGTCTTGTGTTCTTGAGCAATCCGTTGCACCCTGGCATGTTCCGCCGCCTTTGGTCGGGGTGTGACAGATTGGTATCAGAGCCATGACTATAGGATATGCAGTTAGATGTAACGGCTTAGTATAGTTTTTGCTTTAGGGTCCTTTACGTGTTGCTTATACGTGTTACCTTACTTGATTATAATGGTGTTGTAGCCTAATATATATATATATATATATATATATATATATATATACATATCACACACACATAATAATATAATAATACACACACACAACCAACGGCGATAAATAACCCCCCCCCCCTTATCGCCCCTAAAATTGCCGGTGGGCGGTGTTCTCGCCCTTCTCCGTCGCTTGTCACCTGGATTCACTGCTCACTATCGGTGGCCTTAGAGGATTTGGAAAACCAAAAATGAGAAGCCCTTTGAAGGCAAAGATGTTAAGATTAAAGATATTATTAGTCATATTTAATTCTTTGGTTAAAAAATAGATCAAAGCGCGGACCGTTAGAATGATCTAGTTTGATCTAGTTTGTTATATTTTTATGCAAATTTGTTTATGATGCGGCTTCCCTTCGTAGTTGTGCAGAGGTTGTTGACTTTGTTCTTTGTTTATAAAAGTTTAAGGCTAGATTTTTTTATATTTAAAAAAGTTCTTATTTCCCATGTTAGAATTGCATTTAGTAAAACTTAAACTTAAGGGGGTGTTTGGTACAGAGAATGGAATTGTAGAGAAATGGAATAGAGAAATGGAATTGCAGAGAAAGGGAATTGGTCTGGAGAATGAGAATTGACTGTTCTGTTTGGTAGTACAGAGATTTCAGTAGAGAAATATAGTTGAGAATCATTTCTCTTGTTTGGTACATAGGAAATAAACAGAGAATTATATCAACTTTATCATTAGCACAAGTATTTTTTTCATAACAAATATTTATTAAAAAATAAAAAACATATAAAAAGATGCATAAATTCCAACAAAAATATGCATTGATCAAACCAATTCACATACAACACATAGTTTTTAAGCCAAAAACATCAACCATAGTTAAAACCAATTCACATACAAAACATACTTCAACCATACACAACTATCCCATTGAACCATCGGTATACAATTCGACCATCTCAATTTTCTCTTCTATTGTCAACGCAAGAAAAGAACGTCCTAGATCCACATCTTTACCAATCAAATGAGCTGCTTTGAACCGTTTTTTCGTAGTGATACCTGGTAAAGCTTGTGAGGGCTCGATCATAGAAATAACATTGTCATGGTCATTTGCAGGTTGTGTGTGATTTACTGGGATTTCGTTATCAAGAGGGTCTTCACTCATTGTTGTTCGTATAAAATTGTGCAATAAACAACAAGCAATGATGATACGTGGCATGGACTAAGGAATGCAATGAACATAAAAATATCATATAATAATAATTAAAAAAATAATGTATTTATAGCTAACTGACCTTAACACCTGAGCCAAGAAAAGGGCAATCATATATGGCTTGAAGAATCGATGTTTCAATGTCGTGACCGACCCCATATCCAATTTTTGCCTCCTTATAGCTTCCTAAAATCTGAAAATAATAAATTCATTTGTGTTCAGAATGGTGTAAAATTCTACAAGTTCTTGTTATATCAATAAAAAATGATACCTTTTTGAGGTCTTGTTCTTGTTCAGAATGGTGTAAAATTCTACAAGGAATGTACAAAAAAGTATAAGCGCTTTTGAGCATGATTCCATGAACATCCGCTTTTCCACAGCTGTTTTGCTCAAATCTGAGAAATGAAACATCAAACATAAGTAATAAAATTCACATAGGTATGAGTTTCACTATATGACAAACGAGTAGAATTTTCAAATGAAAATAGATGCTGTCGATGATCAGACTTATAAGAATCTTAACATTCAGTTCAATACATACATAACAATCTCTCAATCAATTAGTTGTCCCTTTAGTAAACTCTTAAGATTCAGTTCAATACATACATAACAATTTCTCAATCAGATAGGTGTCCCTTTAGTAAACTCTAGAGTCTTGATTGTACTTGCATTATAGTAGTTTGCATGATGTTGCTTCCAACTTTATATCAAATTTTGAACAAAGAAAATGTGGAACAATGGCATATATGTCAAACCTGACCAGCAAACAAATAAATGTTTTATCTCAGTATAACTCTATACTAGTCAGTAAATAAACAATAACTCACCATCCCCAAGTAACCGTTGTTGTAATTTCACCTTAGATGTTTCATCCACAATAATATTCCTGCCATAAAAAAGAAATACACATACATAATAAACATTTACCCTCCTTATAGAGATATCCAATATCTTGCTTAAATACAACAGGCATGTAACACGTTAATATCATCGAAATGAAAGCAAGATGTAGTAATTGACTATGGTAGACATTAGCTAAAATGATACTCTACAAAAGTAACATCAAGCAAACAAAACAAACTATTACAGGTGAAAACAGTTATGCTGATGTCACCAGAAACTTCAATTACCATAACTTTTATTGAAAATATATATATATCCCGATTAATCACTAGTCGGTACCCCACCGCTCAACTAGCGCCTGCTAGGCGAGTTTTACAACATTGATTATACACTTATACATGAGCTAGCTGCTTCTTGAATTCACCAATTAGTCATTTGCCATCACAAGTAAGCATATGATTCTAAAATCTACATCTAGCATACACTTTTATCTCATAACATAACCAATGCAAAGAAAACTAGTAAACCAATGCACACTACAAACGCATCCAAAAATGCCGCATACCAGAACCAATACACAGCTCTATTCCATCACAACTACACTCTATTCCATCACAACTACACATATAATCCTAAAAATCCTCATCTAGCATACATTCCTATCTCACAATTTATCCAATACACACTACAGACACATAATCAGATCAATAACCAAAAACGCCGAAAATCAACTGCATACCAGAACCGAAACTGAGGCGAAAGCAAACAGAACTCGAGAACCGCATCCTTCCGGCTTCCAATGCCAATAACTTCCACAATTCCAGTTTCTTCCAATTTATTTCCCTCTCGGCGAAGGCGAAGAGTACCGGTTACCGAAACTCGATTCGATTAGACGCGGTCGTTTTGAATTGCCGCGGATTGTTAATCGTTTTCAAGGAATGTGGCGGATGAAGTTGTAATTGGTGTCAAGTGAACAGTTAGGGCACAGTGAAGATGAAGATAATGTGGTGCGTGAGATGTTAATGGAAGCTCCGTTGAGTTCTATACACGGAGAGAAAAGAAAGAGTTTGAAAGGAAAAGGAGGAAAATGGGAGAAATGAAACCCTGGAATTCCAATTCTTCTATTTTTTTAGAGAAACAAAATCAGAGAAATGGAAATGGTTTATTTCCATTTCTCACCTCTTTCTTTCATAAACAAACAAGAGAATTCTTTCCAATTCCATTTCTCACCCCTCAATTCCCTCTACCAAACACCCCTAAGAATATGCATAATTGGTGATTTGGTGGATACCTAACAATACATTTTTTAGATAAAGCAAATACAAAATAAATTATAAAAGAGTGAAGTTTTGGTGGCATTTATTGGAGGGCAAAGTGAAATCGATACAGCTGGAGAGCTCAACTAGAAACCGAATGAATTGAAATTAGCGATTCAAACGATCTACTTTGCCTACTCCACTCCCCATCTGGTGGTCCCACCGTCGACTTTTGTTCCTTTTTTTCAACAGCCCCACCGTCAACTATTTTATAGAACATATATGTAAAATATAAATTTGATTTAAATAATCTTAAGAAACTACCTATAGGCTCGACTCGTTTTCCATGTTAACATCTAACAGATTTATTAAAAACCCGTTCTAGCAAGACGCTAGCTGAAAAGATTACAACTACACAATAGCATCTATCTATTCTCCGCTTTATTATACTAAAAAATAAAAACTACATTATTCATGTATCACTAAATAATCCACCAAATCACATAAATGATCCATGTTATAGAGCTTTTAACATGTGTTACATGAAGGGTGCTTATAAGGGTGCAAAGGACATTATTGTGGCAAACTAACCACAAAGTTTGGGAACACGAACGCAATTGAATTTGGTAATTTTTATAAATGTTGTAAACATAGATATAATAATCCGAAACATTATATTTATGATTTAATATTCACTACGCCACTAATTAGGTTATTTAAATTTTTCTTCTTACTTTGTCAATCGTCTATTCCTACCTTCTCTTGACCTCCTCCCTCTCTTGTTTGCTCGATTTTACAAATTATAGTGAGAGATTTTACAAATTCACATATTGAAAGTTAGAATTTTGGATATCCATTTATGTATCCAAATCTAAATCCTAATCCAACATTTAGAATATTAAGACCTCTATATATTACAATAATCATTTACTTTAAACCTATCGCTTTGAAAAAAAAAAAAGAAAGAAAGAAAAACTTTGTACAACTTCAATATATTAGTTGATGTGTATAATTAAGTAGCATATTAGGGTTAGTATTAAAAAAAGACATATAAGCATAATATCTCACAACAATAGCGTATTTAAAAAAAAAGTTTATGTTTTTCCTTATCAAGTATAACTTGTGAGTTGTGACCATTAATTGATACCAAGAGATAAGGCCTTTTTTTCCAACTTGGTGAGTGGAACTTTACACCCATTTATATGTATGTGCACATTTTAGGTTTTTGTTAATAAAAATGGATGTGATATCTTAAAAAAAAATAAACATAAAAAATCCCAGTTAGAAAAAGTAAATATATGTCACTAAGACCAAACTAAAACGGATTATAATTTGGGTAGCATTGTTTAAATAAGGGTTAAAATCCCATATAAGAAATCAATCATCATGATGGATATTCACTATATGTTTTATATAATTTTATATAATGCATTTCTCATCCGTTTCAAGTAAAATGCAAGACAACACAAAATGAGTTTATCGCTAACTACTTTTGTGTATAATCATGGTGTATAAGTATTCTTTTGTTCGTAAATCGTACACAATTTAACTCACGTAATATATGGTGGGCCCGAGGACCAAGATTATATTAAAAAAACAAGATTTTCGTTGTCATTTTTATATGCTTGTACGTTTTGTAAACCGATTCAAGTTTTTTATTTGTTCACTTTCCTTTAGATGCATGCTTCTTCCCTTTGTGGGCAACTGCTTACGCCTTAATTTGCCACAATTTAATGATAATTCAGGAATACAAGCTAAATTCAAATATTGTGGATTTTCTTTTAGTGGAAGAGTAAGGTGAAATAGGTAATGCAACAAGAGAATATTAGGTATGTTAAGGGATTAAAGTTGAAATAACTTTTTTTAAAGAAAAGTATATTAAAAACGAAATAGGAATAACTCACAACTAGCAAAACCCATAACATGATCTTTCATCCCTAGTTAAAAAATTTGTTAATACATTTTTGTCAGATTTAATTATTTCTATATCAAAATTATACTAGGCAGTAAAGTTTTGCCATCTAATTAACCTTTTATACTCAGGTTTAGAAGGTAGATTGTTTTTTATAAAAACAATTACTTGTGTATTATCAGTTCTTAGTAAAAATTTAACTGGTAATAGAAAACATGATAATGGACCGTACACATATCCTCTATAAAGGGAAATTAACAAAGTTAAACTTGCATCACTTCTCTCACTCCAATAAAGATTGTTTGCTCCTATGTTTCACCCATATAAATGAATTAATTTTAATTCTAATTATCACCTTTTCCACCGAGAAGACTTTGTCATTAAAGGTCCTTTCATTCATCGCCTTCCAAATCATCCAACACGTAACTATCGAGACAGCTTGCACCGCATGTCTTTCCTCCAAGTTAATTTTATGCTTTCTTGGATAGCCTAAAATTTCTTGAACCGGCTCAAAGCATACCGAGTTTGGTACTTCGACCCACTCGTGGATTATGGCCCGAATTACCCTTGACGATGAGCAATTCACCATCATGTGCAAAGTTGATTCATGATGCGCTTCACAATACAATAGGCATCTCCTTCATCCACCGCTCTATATGCCAATGCCAATTTAGTAGAGATCCGATCTAAAAGTAAACTCCAAATGAAATAATTTATTTTACTCGGTACCCACTTTAACCAATAACTGAAGTCGGTTACTTGATCAGGGGTTGCTAAAATGTAGTGGCAAAGACACCCTGTTTCTGGTTGTGGGTCGCTTAACAAAGTATAGTCTTTTTATGGCTATGAATCACCCCTTCTTAGTAGCCCAAGTTGTTCAAATTTACCCATACAACGTGTATAAATTGCATAGATGTCTAGTCTTAATCGTGATCAATCGAGACACCATAATTCTTAGCACTATGTGGAGAGAATATGTGCATGCACAAGGAGTTACCTTAGATATGTCTACAACTGACCATCCTCAGACGCATGGATGAATTTAATAAAGGTCGTGCGGGCGAAAAGGCCTCATTGACGAGCTAGCATAATATTACAAAAATCAGTATTTAAGTAGACCTCATGGAGTTTGGGATCTAATTTGTATGTTTATTTAGTTCACTTCCATGAGAACATATAAGTAAAATCTCAAATATTATTAGAAAATAGAAACAGGAAAAGAATTGATGGGTAAAAGAATAATTAACAGAAATATCAAACATTGTCTAGGAAACACAAAAGCATGTAAGTTCACATTTAAGTTATAACTTCAAGTGTTATAACTTTAAGTCGTTTTTTCCGGTTATAAATGCGTTTTTTGAATTTTTGCACTCCCCCAATACATAGCCGCTCCAACCGCAAATTGAAAATGATGGCCGATTTATTTAAAGTCGGTTGTTGATCCAAGGCAACATAGCATATAATCACTACTCAATGTTCTTCACAAGACAAAGATGTAACCCCTTAATATCCTAGTTGATATGTTATATGGTCTCTTTTAATTGACTCATTTACAAAATTGAAAACTCATCGTAACATTCTTTGTTGCTAATTAAAGGCCTAAAGCTATCTTCTTCCTTATTTACGTCGTCATCAAACAAATATGTATATCTTTACATGTAATCTATATTTATTGTTAATTAATTTTTATTGGAGCAAAAACAACCGCGGTATCTTCATTCTTCCCATCCTCGGTTTGACCATCAATGTGGTCATCAACCGCTAACCACATTTGTGCGTCGTCATTCAGTATTTTTAGATCTTTAATTCTACCAAACCCTTCTTCATGATGTTCCAAATGAAATCCAAGCTCCTTATAGATCATCAACTCTTCTCCAATCCAATTAGCACCGAGATATACCTCATCTAAATCATAACTAATAGGTCTAAACATTTGTTTCTTCGTCGATCTCTTGATGACGCCTAATTTAACGAGCTTATTGTTAATAACAGTGGCTATTTGATCATGAACCGCAAATTTAACCTTTTTCTGAATCATACCCTTGCCTTTGCACTTACTCTTGCACTTGCTCTTGTGTTGGGTACGATTATCCTTGGTAACACAAGCAAGCTTCTCAATTAGTATCGAGAATACAAAAGCTACCATGAACAATTGTTGAATCATCTCCATATTTTCTTGGTCAATTTTTATGATGAGAATGAGGAGATGGTTTGAGAGTATATATAGCAAGAAACGAGTGACAATGAGCATTTTTAGTTTGGGTGTTAGGTTCATAGGTTGAGAAGGCAAAGAACAAGGCATATTCTATGTGGGGTTAAAACTTTTTTGATTTGTCCAACACCTAGTATTTATCGAATTATATACAATTATAAGGATCAAACATAATCCCTTAGATTATTATCAAAATATCCCATATTCTCATATTTACATTTGATGTTTACTATGTTGTCTTTTGTTTCATTTGTGGTTTTTAGTAATCGGATATTCGGTTTAAGATTATGAATATTGGAAGGAACGATTTTTAGTAGAGGGGAAGCATGATGGGCTGATGGCTATTGAAAAATGAAGAAGGCCATTCGCTAATGGACTGGGGTAAGCTAAAGCCCCAAACCAAACCTAACCAACCCAAACGAAGCCTGTAATTTTTCAATATTAATTCTCTTTTATAAAATAATGCATATACAAAGTAAATTACTTGGTTGACTATAAATCAGTATATTATACGGGATGGATAACTAATATATTAAATACTTATAATTAAAAAGGAGAGAAGAAAAATAAACTTATTTATTAGATGAAAAAAGAGAGGCTGGAAAAGTAAATAATAGTAAAGATTTAGGAATTAAGAAAGAGAAACGAGAATCGGTCTTATTTATTTAGCGAAGAACGAGAAGCAAAAAAAGTAAGTAGGGCTCGGAAAACTGTAGACGCTCACATCTACTTATTTTTTGAAATAATATATAGATTATTATTATTATTATTATTATTATTATTATTATTTGTTGAAAGAGGATTCGTCAAATCAATTATTCAATTTAGGAACCAACGTAAAGAGTTCCTTAGGATCGTTTTAAACCTTACAAGTTAAGATCAAATTCAAATCCTGCTTACACATCTTATAAATAGTTATACGTTGTAATTCATAACAATAGTTAATTATATGGCATGAATATAATTTTTGAAGTTTAAATGTGACAAGAATAGAGATTTCTAGATTTTAAAGTTATCTAAGTTTTAAGGTTTTAGACTTTGGAAAGAGACATAGCAAGCTTCAAATTGATTACTGAATCTAGTCATCTTACAATACATTTAAGAACTCAACTCAACTAACTAACATAACCACATATTACAAAATACCCCTCATACTATCAACAAATGACGTTGCGGCCCTTATTTATTTATCTATTTAGTTAGTTAGTTATTTATTTAATACTGTCAAATAACACATCACAAATTCACAATTGTGTATCCCATGAGATGTTTAAGTATATGATATCCCCATATATAATGATATATTCTTTGACATGATTTTTATTATATTTTAGAGTTCCCTAATTGTTATATTCCAATACACTTGGTACTGGTAGACGTAGAGATTAACAAACGTCTCCTGCACTTTATAAAGAAGTATTTGTATACATTTGATCATTATTTGATACTGCTCACAACTTACTTCAATTCTTGCTATATAAGATACTGATCAATCTCGATTATAAGACTTGTAAGAATGTTTATGTAATATAGACGTTTGAATGTATACTCATTGTCTTGTCCATACACAAACACGTACACGAACCACTTTCTATATAAAAACGTGCGAAAGACTATAACTAAAAATGGGTTTTGACTATAACAATTATGCTTAAATTCAAAGGTAGCTGGGAAAGCTAAGTTAGCAAGTCAAGAATGAAAGCTAGTAAGATGCTTGCCTCATTTGTTAAGTTTTAACCAATTTAATCCCAAGTGTTTGTATCATGAACAGATTTTGTTGGCATTACTCCATATATGGAAGATTCCTTTCAACTCATGATAGAAAAAAGGTCTTTTATAAGTTTTCGAATTATTTTATAAAGTTTGGATGTATTTACAAACGATTGTTGGTTTATATCACTTAAAACTAAGTTGATTCTTACGTGATCAATCAAAAGTCCTGAGACGACTCATTTACCCTTTACTTTGAACGCGCAAGGATTAGTGGATGACCTTGCTTAAAGTTGATTTTGAAACTGAAAGTTGACTCAATAGGTTTAGTTCAGCCCTTACACGCGTGATATATTGCTGAACCCTTTACCAATGTCGCTTTTGATGTGCACCAACTTTGCCTTTTTCCGGTGTTTGAACTATTGGTATCTTTTGATGTTGATATTCGCTTGTGTGCATAAACTAACATGTGAATATTTATAACTATCACGTGTCACATATTTTCGGTTTTTGTTATCGTGAACATATATTTTAATGGTATATTTCATACATTCATTAACAATACAATTTTACCAAATTTCAGAGACTCAAGATATACCACAAGCACACAAATAAATGACATAAACGAGTTACATTATATTCATGAGTTATTTGTAACCATAGCACTTTAAACAATTCAATGAAGAAACCTTAACACTTTGAAAACATTCCAATTTTGGACAAAAACTTTCTACTACAATGGTTAAATATTCATATTGTACCTAATTTGATATCATATACAACATAAAAGACTAGTAATAGTGCTTAACTGGCAAATTGTAAACGCATATCAAAAGAACAAAACAAAAATGATCAACATGACTATCAAGAAAACGAACATTAACCGGCAATCAAGGAAATAAACCATTAGTAAAGAGTATACAAGATGTCATAACTTCACCTACAAGATTGAACCAAAAGGAGTGTATACAGCTACAACATTATTCCACGTCTTTTAATCTTTAACACATTCACTACAAACACAAAATATATTATATGATTATGACACACACATTGATGACAACATCTAACCTTAGTTATTCACAACATCTTGGTCTAGATGGCCAAGATCCTCCTCTTTTCGAACCAAGACAGTATCTTTTTACCATAAAGATTGGTTCTCATAGATCCCATGTTGTCTGATATGAGGTCCAACAGACAATCGTACACGTACCCCTGTTTCAACATAATCAGTTTATTCACACTCTAAAAAGTGATTATTGATAAGTTTAACCGCAACGGTTTGCTAAAAAAATATAAGTTTGATAACAATATGAGGAAGAAAATAAACTACTAACCGTTGAAACTGTCAAAGCAGACTGAATAACAAAGTTTGCATAGGGGTCGATTAGAAGCAAAGCAGGATTTGAGCATGTGATCAACTCCATAACAATCTGCGCAGAAAGATCTTCGCCTGCTTCATTCAAGCATTTCTCGACAACATTACTAGCATACTTGTTGCATGAAAGAGATGCAAAGTTCCCTTGAAGCTGCCTCACAAGGCGTGCAGTAAACTCTGGTGCTTTCAATCCCAGCATGTGTTGAAGTACATAGTTTCTACACAATGTTTATAATATGGTTTTTGTATTAGAAAAGAACAAGGCATGTTATGATCATGTTATATTGTTTTACATATAAGGATTTAGAGACACGAACCCGTAAGGATGTTCAGCTAGAATTACTGCATTCCTCAAAATCTTACCAACCAAACGGTTTCTCACTTGCCCGTGAGAGTGCTCGATACACGCCTGCAGCACACAGCAGCCACTTCTATCGGTTGCAACTTCATAACATTTATCTGCTATTTCTTTCAGAATAGGCTGCCAAAGTGACATTGATAATATAAGTTGACAGATCTTAGTTCAAAAAATATTACTTTTTTATGCGAATTAGACATATAGAACACATTCAAGACTCATTTGATAAAATGGAAGATCAAAGTGTACTGTCAATGAGCCATATACACATTATGGACATCATGTAGAATTATTTGTTACATTTGTTATGTCAATTGCTTTGAGAATCGTATACAAATATCATATACTAGTAAGAACAAACAAACGTACTCAGTAAAATCTCACTCAATAGTAGGGTCTTGGAAGGGTGGGACAAGGGTACACCTTACCTCTATCCCGTAACATATCCCACTGAGACCCCTTACATTAAAAAAAACCACTTTTTATACCTTTCGGACATGTAATGTAAAGTAAACTAAACTAGATAAAATGAAATGTGACTAAGAGAATCAGCACAACAAGACATAAAACACTAATCACAACAAGGAAAAATAATCAAAAATGACCATCTTGACCAATGCGTTTGACAAAATAGCCAACTTTTAAAAAATGTCCAATCAACTAGTGTTTGATAAGTATCCCTTGACACAACAGATTTCAATCTGGAACAACAGACCCATTTTGACGCGCCAGATTGAAATCTGCAGCAGGGCGTGCCCTGTGAAAGCTTCTGGCAGGCTGAAACAATTTCTTAACTAATAACAAGACGCCAAATGATATATTGTCAAACTTATCGGTCTAAACAACCACTTTGACGATTTCCCTAATTATAATAACAGTAGTATGATACCTCAATAACATCATCAGGGAAATGAATCAAGCAATACTGAATAACATGGTGCCCATTCGGATCACTAGCCAGTCTAGCCGCACCAGGACGAAGAGCCGCAATAGCCAAAGTAATCTGATACGACTCTGTCAAATTCTCCAGCAACTTCTGCACCGCTCTTGTCCTACACAATCAACAATAACAACAACATCATATACAATCATCAAAACACAATAACCAAACATAGTACAACTGCATACCCATGTGGGTTCAAACAAACAAGAACCATTTCAAGAGGAGCCTCGGTCAAGGCCAACAGTATCCGAAACTTATGATCATCATTGCACACAGTAATCAGCTTCTGAATCAAATAGTTCCCAAACTGGTCCTTCATCAACTCGCTAATCGAGTCCAAAACCTCGTACAAAACAAGCTCAACCTCGTCGTCTGTCGGGTTCTCAAACTTCGCTTGCAACAGCCTACACCCACTTTGATCCTTAGCCAGCACACATATCTTACCCCTCAACTCCTTCAATGACAGTTGACTCAAAAACTGATTATTATTATTCTTAATATTAATATTATTATTATTATTATTATTGTTGTTGTTGTTGTTGTTTCGTGCTTTATTGTTTAGTAATACCAAATTAGACGGCTGGTCAAGGTCAAAGTCAAAGGTTTGGTCAAAGCCAGAAGAACGAACAACCTGATCTCTATTGCTGAGCCACAGAGGATAATCATAATCATAATGATGGAGGTGCGGGTCCACCGTAAGCTGGGTAGGGTGTCCCACACTGGAATATTGTTGTCGGTTGCTGACGTCACCGCTTCGGAACGGATGAACGGCACCGATCGGAGCAAACCCATCGCCGGCGTGGGTGAGATTCTGGCAACGGAAGGTGTTGTTGGACGACGAGAGGTTAAGTGAGGAGAACAGATTTGACACCGTTTCGTCAACATCGATCACCGAGTTTGGGAAACTTGACGGTGACTGATTATTCCGATCGAACTCAGCCAAAACGACGTCGTCGATCACCACCGGCGACATTGACGGAAACCCAGTTGCGTAATGAGGGTTCCGTTGAGGCTCCATGGGGGTTTTTAATATTATTATTTGGGTTTTAACTTTTAATAATAAGTTGAAGAAGAACTGGGGTTTGATCTGATTATTATTATTATTATTATTATTATTATTATTATTATTGTTGTTGTTATTGTTATGATGATGATGATGAATGAAGTGAGAATTGTAGAGAGAGAAAGTGAGAATTGTAGAGAGAGAAAGTGAGGTGGGTGTGTATATGAGTATGTAATTGCAATGCATGCAAATGAGGAAATATTTGTTCATGGAAAGATAACCCAATGACCATCCTCTCTTACCTTAAACCGGCAACTTTCCGTTACCGTTAGTTTATTAACTCTTATATTGTATAAGTCTTATTATTAATAATAATTTTGTATCACCACTTTTTATTATCACATATATTCACATCTAATATTAGTTTCTATTCATTTATAAAAAAGTAACTATTTTTTATGTTAGTAGTTTATCGCTGACGTGGAAGGAGAGAGAAGGGTTGTGATTCGTCGATTGACGGTTCGTTAAGAGTTGAGATAATTGGATGTGAGTGGGGGTATAGAATGATTGAGTAACATGTGAGGACTGCGGAGGATAGAGTACGGTTCACGGTTGTGGAGAGAAGTTAGCTAGGCCTGACGTGACTACGTTGCTGATGATTGGATAGAAGCGTATAAATGTATGGCTATATAACGTCACACATAAAAAGAAAGTACGTTATATGTAACACGGGCTTAAAGTTTTGAAATAAATACGGGTAATGTTGATATCACTGGAAGTTAAAGTTATTATAGTATATTTTAAGTTTATTCTTTTTACGTGTCTTTCTTACTACCAAACGCTAACTTACTTTTTATGTTTATTCTTTTTACGTTAATATTTGTCAATATAAATATAAATGTATAGATATTACCATATACATATAACTTTATATTCAGGGACGAAGCTTCCTTAGGGCCGGGGGTCCCCCCTCTCCCCCGGTTTTTTTTTTGCGTGGTAGTGTAAATCGACCATTTTTTCGTCCGAAAATTTGTATACGTAGTAAATGTACTCGGTTTATGCCGAAAATTTGAGACCGCCCCCCCTAGTTTATGTTTTTTATAATACATTTTGAGTCTTCCGGACGAACTCGCCCAAGCTTCGCCATTGTTTATATATATTTATAGTTTGTATATTTTTACCCTCATCCTTGGTACATGTGGGTTGTGGCATCTCATTTTGCTTCTCACAAAGATACCACGAAGCGTCACATGGTAAGTATCAAGTGAATTTTATTAGCGTAATTAAAACACTGTGTTAAAAGAGTTAGAATATCATATAAAAAAAAGTTAAAAACTTAACTCAAATAAGGCGCCAGGTTAAAATAATTTAAATATTATGTTGAAAAAGATTAAAACCCTTGCGGCAAATAAAACGTATGTTGAAAACTTGAAATAACTAAAACATCATATGAATTAAATTAAAACAAACCCCTAAGCACAAATAAAGTATCATGTTGAAATAATCAAAACAAAAACTACATTACGTCCCTTGCCATACTTAACCATATCTAACCATCCATAAAATAGTGAAATGCTTATGTTTCCCATATTTCGCCATCCATCAACCACATTCAAAATTTTTAAATAAAAAGTATAAGGTAAACAAAAACTACATTTCATTATAAAAAAAGCTTTAACTTTAAAATAAACAAAAAAAACAATACACATTTAGAAACTAAAATACCTCCGCTAAAAATACCTATTTGGCGGCATCACGTTCAGTTGCAATCCGATCAACTGTCCATAAGGCATTAAGTGCCTGAATGTAAAACTGAAAATCTATTTCTAGTTTGCTTTCTTCATATTATCATCCATGAACCGCATCTTCTCCACCATCTTTACTTGAGGCATTTTTGTACTCGTGTTCTACTTGCTAATTTGACTTATAGTGAATTCAAAAATTAATGTTTTGAAAGTCCGTCCTTTTTTTGAAAGACGATTTATTATTATAGAAACACTCCTAGCAAGAAGCTAGGACATAAAAAAAAGTTAAAAGTACAATAATAGATTATTACACTACCCAGTCCTAACAATTTTGCATTTTTTTTGTTCCTATGCGAATTGTAAATTATCACCAAATAACGTAAGCTTGTTTTGTCGAATGATATTTGAACTGTATCACTCCTGAATTTTATAGAATTCACGAGTGACATATATAATTAACCCAATCAAGTCATTTTTGTGCTTTTAAACTTTCAATGCTACCAACCAATCCTTCATTTCACCTGGACTACTCCCCGTCACCAAAGGAAGACCGAGCCACAACACAATAAGATACCAAATTCGACTTGCCATAGAGAATGTAGCAAAAACGTGGTCATTAATATCTTCGAACTCGTTACAAAACGAACAAAGCATGTTGGGATATCTATTCCTTTTCCCACCAAATTTACTAGGAGGACTAGGAAGTCTTTAAATTAACACCCACCATGCACATATATGACTTTTTTATGTATAAATTTAACCCAATTATTCTTTCAGTAATAATCTTCCTAATAACTTTAACCGAGAAATCGTCATATTCCCCAACTTACAAACCACATATCTGGATCTTCCCCATATCTGAATAAGGCTCTGTCTCATTCAGCAACAACATGAGTCTGAATGATTCAGACCTAAATTTAACTATTTAGATGTTTTTATGTCTAAAACCAAACAGTCTGAACTCTGAATGAATAAGATGTTATCATCTAAATGGTTTCATTCAGATGTAAACAAACCGCCCTTAATTTGATCCGATTTTCAAACTAAATAAATTGGTTGCTTTCTCTTCCTCCCCTGACCGGTCTTCATAAACTCCAAGAAATGCCATCTACTCGTTGTCTAACCAAACAATCTTTATTCATCTCTGAAAAATAAAAGTCAAGGAAACTACTCTGCCAACGGACCCCCCTGACCGGTACGACCTTACTCCTTAGAATTGTGAGATGGTGCCCTATGTTTCCGTTGCGGTCTTTCATGCTTTTCAAATCCTTCGTCTTGTAATTTGGTAAAGTGTGTATTCAACGAAGTTATGTAATCGTTTGAGTCATGTGTCCAGAGATCTCCAGAGATCCACATTCCTTTTGGGATTGAAATGGTGTTTGGTGAAACTAACCTTAATGCACTTGATATAAAAATAGATGGTACAAAATTTGGATTCATGTTAAATTGTCGCGAACCCACTAGTCAAATGTTGTTTAAACTTAGTAATGCTTGCATGGACCACTAACTGGTTTTGTTGGTACGGCTGAAAATGACACTAGTTTTAGATTGGCATTGAATTAAAAAAAGTTTTACAAAGATATTATTCTTCATACACTATAAGATATGAACTTAAGACTTTTATTGTAGATATATGAAAGTGTTTTGTCTTCTGATATAGATACAAAGAGTTTATAGCCTAAGTATTAAGGTGTATGATAATGTATCCATTTTTAAGTGGTGATGGTTTTAGTGTCTTTCAAGGTGTATGATAATGTGTTCCTCCCTAAGTACCAAGGGTTTTAGGCTTCTAGCAATGTTACAAACAAAGGTGTAAAATTAGAAGTAAATTAACAGTGTGCAATTTAACTAGGAGAAAGAAAAGCTGTATTAGGAAACTAGGAGATTCGCCATTTGAAATGGCTGATGTCAAGCACAACGTAGGCCCTGTCAGATCTTGTCTGGTGAGTTAGACGACTAACGGGTGTTCCATCATTTCAAATTGCGGATCACGAATATCTTATTCGTGTTCCGCCATTTGAAATGGCAGATGTCAACTTTTGTGATCCGCTAGTTTGACTGGTAGGTCACAATTCCCAACGTAGGCTACCTCTATAAGGAAGATGTATTTTGATGGACATCCGTAAATGACGGATGTGAATAGTGTACTTTCCAGGCTGATTTGACCACAAACTACATTTTCTTTTTATAAAAAGATAAAACGTTTTTTTTCTAACATTAAACACTATTTGAAATGGAATTTTGATAAAATATGTTTTTTCTCTTTTTATTAGTTTCGAAATATCATTATTTAAAAAATACAAAATTTAATATTAAAAAGTTTTTTTTATTACTAAAAACACTAACGTGTGTAATTTTAATATTTTGATGGTCATCCGTCATTTGAAATGGAAGATGTCATATCGACATCAGCAATGCAGATGTGAATAGTGTACTTTCCTGGCTGATTTGACAACACACTACATTTTCTTTTTAATATTAAATTTTGTATTTTTATAAATAATGATATTTCAAAAATTAATAAAAACTAAAAAGAAAAAACATATTTTATCATAATTACATATATTAGTGTTTAATGTTTAAAGATTAAATTTATTTTATTTTATCAAACTTTTTATTTTAATATTAAATTTTGTATTTTTTTAAATAATGATATTTTGAAAACAAATAAAAAGAAAAAAAACGTATTTTATCAAAATTTCATTTCAAATAGTGTTTAATGTTAAAAAAAACCTTTTATCTTTTTAAAAAAATTTATTAAGAAATAAGAAATAATAAAAAGTTAGCGTGTGGTCAAATCAATCTAAAGAACACTATTCATATCCGCCATTTGAAATGACGGATGTTAAGTTGGCATCTTCCATCTTAAATGGCGGATGTCCATCAAAATACGTCTTCCATAAAGGGGTAGCCTACGTTGGGAATTGTGACATGCTAGTCAAACTAGCGGATCACAAAAGTTGACATCCGTCATTTCAAATGGCGGAATACGAATAAAATATCATTTGAAATGGCGGAACACTTAGTATTCGTCCACCTCATCAGACAAGATTTGACAGGGCCTACGTTGTGCTTGACATCCGCCATTTTAAATGACGGATCTCCTAACTTTCTAATACAACTTTTCTCTCTCTTAGAACCATTTTATCTTTAAACTTCTTCCTATTTTTAAATTTTTTTTCGCAATTTAACGTATGTAATAATAAACTGTAATATAGAAAGATGTTAGTGTGTTTCTTTGTACTAGCCTTATAAACATTTCAATTTTTAAAACATTATACAAATCACTTTGAAAGCTTAAGTAAATATTTAAGCTACTGTTTTGACATATGTGCTTTGATTCATTTGACCATTTCAGCTTAAAAAAATTATATTTTTGACATTTCAACCTCAGACATTTGAACTTATAACCATTTCATCCCATGATACTAACTTTCTTTAATATTTTCCGTAAGTCTGGTCTGGGCAGGGGCGGATCTACGGTAGTAACGGGTGGTTTCGCGGAATCACCCGAGTTTCGAAATTATAGTGTATTTATATATAGAAAATAATAAAGGAACCACCCTATAAATTATACAGGAACCATCTTAAAAACATATAAAGTGCTTGCCCGGATGGTAGTTTGTGGGTTTTGTAACCCGGAGGTCGCAGGTTCTATTCCTGTTTTTTTGTTTTTGTTTTTTTTTTCTTACTAAGTTACCCTAACTGATGTTAGGGTTTTTTATAACAAACATAAGCAAACAACGCCTCTCTTCGCAAACAGGCAACACCAGTCGTCCACCGCCGTATATGACCACCGTAGGCCACTGACCACTGTCCACCGCCGTCCGCCGGCGCCAGCAGCCTCCCTCAGCCACTCCCGCTGCCCGCCTGCCTCGCACAACCCCTGACCAACCAGTCTATCAGTCTATCAGCCACTCACTCTATCAGTCTATCAGTCTATGATCTATCACTCTATCAGCTACTCAACCCGTCTTTGATCCCCGTCCTCCTGCCACTGCCTACTCTTACTCGGAGTCTCGAATCCTCCCACTTTGAAGGTAATAATTCATCGTTAAATGTTAATTGTTCATAATTGTTAAGTGTTAACTACTTATTTGTTAAGCTATTTGTTAAATTTAGTTTTAGTTTGTTAGATTATTGGTTTTAATTTGTTAGTTTGTTAGTTTTTGTTAGTTTCTTAGTTTTAAATTTGTTAGTTTGAAATTGTTGATTTGTAGGTATTTTGAATATGAAGAAATATTATCAAAGTGAACCATCGAACCTTGGATCATCATCTTCAAGTAGTAAACCATTAAAAATAAATTTGAATGATCTACCATGGGATCCTTCCGAAAGGCAACCAATTTCATCTTATCACCCAAGTCAAAAAGATGAAATTAGACGGGCATATCTACTTAGAGGTCCATGTCAACCAACCGGGCATGATTGTCCTCTAACAAATTTTAGTGGTAAATTAAGACGCTTTAATGAGGAATGGTACACTAGTGAATTTGGAAATTGGTTGGAATATAGTGTCAAAGTGGATAAAGTGTATTGTTTGCATTATTACTTGTTTAAGGAAAGTGGACAAAATGATGCATTTCTAAGTGAAGGATTGAGATGTTGGAATAGGTGTCGGGAGAAATTTAGCAATCATGTTGGAAAAATCAATAGTTTTCACAACAAAGCACGTAAAAAGGGGAAAGACTTACTTAACCAAGCTCAGTCTATACTTGTGGCCATTGATAAGGGAACAGATCTACATAAAAAACAATATAGAATCCGATTACATGCTTCGGCTAGACTTACCAAAGCATTGTTGAATGGTTCATTAGCTTTTCGTGGTCATGATGAGTCTGAAGAATCTCTTTACAGGGGAAATTTTATTGAGTTCTTAAAAGTGTTTGGAGAACTAAGTGAAGAAATTGGTAAGGTTATATTGGGTAATGCTCCCGGGAATAATCAAATGACGTCTCCATCAATCCAGAAAGAACTTTGTAATTGTTTTGCAGAAGAAGTATTAAAGAGGATATTTGAAGAACTTAATGATGATGTCTTTTCCATATTAGTTGATGAATCGAGAGATATTTCTAAAAAAGAACAAATGGCCGTGGTTTTAAGATATGTTGATAAATTAGGATTTGTGAATGAGCGATTTATTGGCCTTGTTCATGTTATGGAAACAACTGCGTTATCTCTAAAAGCTGCAATTGATGACCTATTTGCTCGCCACAAATTGAGTATTGGTAGGGTAAGAGGCCAAGGATATGACGGTGCAAGCAACATGTCCGGTGAGTTTAATGGTTTGAAAGCTTTAATTTTGAAAGAAAATTTTTCGGCATATTATGTTCATTGTTTTCCTCACCAACTTCAACTTGTTGTTGTGGGCCTTGCAACCAAACATTATGAGATTTACAGACTTTATAAAGAATTATCAAATTTAGTAAATGTTGTTGGTGGATCTTGTAAAAGAATAGATTTGTTAATAGAAAGTCAAAGAGAAAGTTTGGGATTGAATTCGGAAGTTGAAACCGGAAGTGGAAAGAATCAAGAATTGTCACTTGCAAGAGCTGGGGATACACGTTGGAGTTCTCATGAAAAAACAATTCTCCGTTTGCTTACTTTATATCCTTGTGTTATTGACGTGCTTGAATATATAGAAAAATCGGGAGAGTTTTCAAATTACCAAAATGAATCACGTGGGCTTCAAGAATTCATAAAAACTTTTAGTTTTGTATTTTATTTACATTTGATGAAATACATCTTGGGTGTTACTAACACATTGTGTCAAGCGCTTCAAAGAAAAGATCAAGATATGTTGAATGCAGTTAAGCTAGTTAAGTTAACTGATGAAGGCCTAAAAAGGTATCGACTTGAAGGTTTTGACTCACTTTTGGAAGATGTCACATCCTTTTGTGAAAAATATGAAATTGAAGTGGTTGATATGGAAGCCGAGTATGTTGACTCGAGATTTAAAAGAAAGAAGACCGGTATCACCAATCGTTATCATTATGTGGTTAATAATTTCAACACGGTTCTCGATATGCAAATTCAAGAGCTTGGAAGCCGCTTTAATGAGGTAGCCACTAAATTGCTTACTAATATGAGTTCTTTGAGCCCGTCTTGTAATTTTAGTGCCTTTAGTAAAGTAAACTTGATAAACTTGGCCGAGATGTATCCATGTGATTTTGATTTTGATAAAAAGGATAAGCTTGTATATGAACTTGGCCACTACATTACTAACGTGAAAGAAGATAAGCGGTTGGCCAACTTGAGTGGCTTAGGTGATCTTGCTAAAATGATGGTGAAAACAAGATTACACATTGATTATCCGTTAGTGTATCGTTTAATAAAGTTATCATTGGTTTTGCCGGTTGCAACGACAAGTGTTGAAAGATGTTTTTCTTCAATGAAGAATGTGAAAATGGATTTGCGTAATAGGATGGGTGATGAATACATGAACGATTCTTGCATTTGTTACATTGAAAGGGAATTCCTCCAACAAGTTTCGGTTGAAGAAGTAATGCAACGATTTCAAAAGATGAAGACTCGTAGGGAACAACTATAAGCATTTTTTTTTAATTCATAAAGACTATTGTATTGATATTATGTGTTTTTTAATTTCTAATGACGGTGTCTCTTTTATTATTTTTATCGTATTTTTATTATGTAATGAACTTTTCCCGAACAATCGAACCGACCCGAACCTCAAACCGACCCGGAATTTTATATACCCGACTCGGTGAAATTGAAACATATAAAAGTAGTGCACCACAAAAAAAAAAATTCCTGGATCTGCCACTGAGTCTGGGGGATATTATTCATCCTTCATACGTTTTATAGTAAAATAACTTTGATAAAGCAAGTGACACGTGGTTAGCGATTGCCATAGAATGACACAATGTGACACGATTTCCTTAAATTTGAACTTAAATCTCTCCAAATTTTAATGATTTTGATTGTTCGAATGCAAAATTTTTGATTTTTTTGCTTTCATTTCTCTGAACTTAAATTGTTGTTTGCATTAGTTCATATGTTAATTTATTGCTTTAACTATTGATAAACACATGCACATTGCAACCGGTTAACACTTAATAAATTTTAATTCAAAACATAGATAACAATAAACACATCCAACTATATAAAATGAAGATATGGGCATTGTGATGGGTTTTAGGCGTAGCTAAGCACGTAAAGAGAAGTGCATGAGGCTATAGTGGCTCGGTTTAGAATATAGAAACTTGAATTAAAAAAACATGTCACGAAGACACATTTGAAATTAAGAAAAAGTTTTTCGGTGTAAAAATGAGCGTTAAGAAACATAAAAACACATTTAGAAATAAAGTAAAATATATTGTATCTGCCTGATTCGATTTTCAACAAGTTTTACATCGAAACAGAAACTGGCTCAATTATAAAAGAGATTTATACCGAAATATAGATAAAAATACCATGTCATCTCACGTCGGGACGAAGACCAGCTCAGACTTGAACGAAATTTGTACCAAAACATAGAAAAAAATTAGCCGCATTGCGACAGTAGAGTTAAAATGAATTATAAATATCAAAACAATTAAAATAATTAAAGCAATTTACTTTGCATATTGTGCTAAAATACAATTATCAAAATGAAATTTAAAAAAATACAATTATTTATGTGATTGCCTTTCTTAAAAGTGTACTATATGTTATTATATTTCCATAATATTTCAAGTGAAAAACATGGCCCACAAATCCTCTAAAAAGCCATTTTTAAGATAATGAAAGTGTGTAATAGCCCTAAATTATCCATATTTCTAAAATAGCCTATATAATTTGAAATGAGACGAGACATTGTGAAAACATCTGACCAAATTTCTAAACCAATAGTATTTTGACACGTGTAAATATTTTATAAAAATCCGACCATATTTAGAAAATATTGAAGAAACTGTTTATAATTTCTCACTAAATCTTCTTAAAAGCAGTTTAGCCAGACAATTTTTAATGTTTCATATCTCATCCCTACAAATTCTAAAATCATGGAAAAACGTGTCTTTTAATCCCGTCTTCCAAAAATACATTTGAGATGAATTTGTATCATGAATAATCATTAACGCCTTGTTCTTGAGTTTTTTAACTAAGGAAAAAAAATGAAAGGAGGGGGGAAGATAAGAAAGGGAAGGGAAGGGAAGAAATTTTTTTTAATTAGGTGTGTTATTGAGTTGAAAGGAAATTAGAGGAAAGGAAATGATAACTATGTTATCCTTAGTAATCATCCCATTTTTGGGAGGATAACTTATTGGAAAAATACATTAATTTAATCCCTCCTAACTCCTCCTACTCCTTTCCTTTCCATCCTAAAAAAACTCAAGAACACCCATTTTTTAACTATTCTTAGTTTTTTTTCCTTTCTCTCCTTTAAAAAAACTCAAGAACAGGCCGTAAGTGTAAAATAACTTAAATACCCCTTGATTTAGTAGAAAAAAAAATTACCAGAGAGTCAGTGCCATAGACTGAATTGGTAATAAAATTCAATGTCAAATCATTAAAATGCCAAATGACTTCTTTAAATGAGTCAAATCACGTAGTCCAAATAATAATCTAGTCTTTATAACATTTCACCTCTTTCTAAAGCATATCGAATGCATTAAAGTTATTCGAACACCAACAGCATTTGTAAATGGTCTAACACGTCCTGATACAAAAGTGAAGGATTCATAGGCAACCGACACGTGTTTAAAATGTGTTTAACAAAGAAAAACCGTTAAAACTTGAGATTGATTAGTTATACATATCGTTAGTCAAACCAAAAAAATACTACATATGTCTAAAACACATATAGTTAGGTCAACAATTCATAAATCAGTGTCTTAAAAACGTAGACATGGAAGATGCAACATAGGGTGGTCACGCATGTTAACGCGTCAAGATGGGCAAGGGTTGAATTCAAGTTTTCCACAATTTTTTTTAACGTTTAAATAACTTATATTTATTATATATGAAAAGAATTATATTGTAGAAGCAATATATCTATAACGAACTACATGGTGTTTGTAGTCGGGTGTTTTTATGTTTAGTCTAGTCTCTTGCTAAGCTAGATGTTTATATTTCGTCAATAAATTGGTTGTTCAAACAAAAATTTATATGTATAAACTACATAAAAGCATTCTGAGTAACCTCCCGATCCCTATACATATAATTAACTAAAATTCATAATATCTTAATCTCTCTCTTATTTAAAAAAAAAACCTCACATCTTATCCTTCGTATGTATATATATTTTATATTGAATTAAATAATACTTACTTATTCTACTTTTATTGTCATTTTTTTTTTCTCCGACTCATTCTCTATATGTATCTATATAATTACATTAAAAATTACTATATTTTCTCTTTTATTTTTAATTTTATGCCTCTATCATTATCTTTTTACCTCCTTTACTCACACGCACAGAAATATTGAAAAACAATACATTGTGAATAGTGTATCCCCAAATTTAAACTTTCTCATATAACATATAATTTACAAAACTCGTTCACATAATTATAGAGCAAGCGCTGAGAATGCTCTAATGTTGGTTCCCACATAAGTTGGGGGAGAAATGAGAATAGGGTTCCTGATATAGATTAGAACATTAAAGTTTTTTTTTTCTTATTGATTTCTCCTATATTTTGGGTATGAGTATAACAATAAGGTCTGTGCTATATTGAAGGGGAAAAATACAATGAATATGACACTCATAACTTTTCTATCTTGAAAGTTGAAACTACTCATCCTTAGCTAAGGAAAAAAGAAATGTGTTCAGCTTCTAACAGTACTTCTAAAGCTGCAAACAAGTCAAGCCACGCTTGATTGCTTGGGCTTAGCTTAGCTTTGCATATATTGTTGTCAAGAAATTATCATATAAATTAACCAATGTTTAAGTCGGTGACACAAAAACAAAGTCATGTTTAGCAACATGTTTATTAGGTCTTGTTACTAATCTAACGGCCAAGTAAGTCATTGCCAGATCGGTGCGCCTGAATATAGCAACAAACATGAAACAAACCATTAAAAGCTGAACAAAGACCGGCCCTCATGTGTATGTGTTGCGTACAAGAGCTAGAAAATGTAAATCGGCTTGTAATAACTTTTTAGGCTCAACACATTATTTTTCAAATCGCATTTAGCTAGCTTTAGCTAAGTTATACTTGTATACATTCATCTATATTGAATCATGTTTGTTTCCTTCGTTCGAGAACTGTTTGTTAATACTATAGCGAACATACATAAACGAAAATGAACATGTTCCTTTTCTTAACTAATGAACACGTACAAGAAAACCTCGTTAATTACTTAATTGTACGTGTATGATTGTTTGATTGATTAAAGTTAAACAAACGAACACAAAATACTTTGTTCTGATTCAATAACGAGCCGTAGTCTTGTTCTGTTATCATAATAATACTCAAAAATAAGTTGTAACCCACATTTCCCCCACAGGCGCACATTGGTCCACTACCTATTTTAATAGTTGATGGGTTTTACACGATTCAAAGAAAGGCCTAACTACCAAGTCACACTCTCTCTGGCCCAATGACTACAACATGAACCTTGCTAACTACCTTTGAGAGAGATGATGTTCAACAATCGAACGAGCCCAGTACTTCGCAACTAGCGGCTCAGTCTTGGGTGCGGTGAACCCACCCGATTCGCTCATATCTACCAAACCCTCACTAACCCGTTTCCAATCAAAGCACTCAATCATAGACGCTAGATTCTTTCCCTTCAAACCGCTCGGGCATAAACGTTTCCATATGTTGAGGTCATTTTGTATGGCCCACACGTTTACAAACAACGTCGTACCCCGCGGGATATGATAACCTCCAACCACACAATCTTTGGATTACTCATGAGGAAGGAGTAATGGGCGGTCGGGTGTGCATTCTTTACGCCTCTTTGATGATACATTGCAAGTATGGAAGCTTTGATAGATCCGTCTCGTCCACTAATCGATCAGGTCCCACAACACTGTCGATTTCAGTTTGCGCCTAGTGTAAAACGTGCGGGTTGTTAACTAAACGTGTCATTGTCGACTCCATCGTCTCTACCGCTGTGTTAATTCCTCCATGTAACAAAGCCTGTCATCATGACGAAATTAATCTCAGTATCTTCATAGTTATATTTTGTTGCTCATCTACTATTACTAAATATTTTCGTTTTATATGTGAAAAATAATACAAGCACAAATGCATAAGCGATACGCTTGTGCATAAAACCTTATTAAAAAAAAAAACTCTATATGTAACCGAAATAACCAAACCCAAACAAAAAAGGAGTGTTTGTTTTATGTTCTCATAAAAACCAAATTCTCAGTTTGTTTTTAGTTTTTCATGTAGTCGAAACCAGAAAGACTAAACTGGACCAAATGCATGGCCGGCTCCGAGAAAGCAAAAATGTAAGTCCCGAATCCGGATCACTACAATATGATATAAACCCATACACGATGTTAGTGCGGAATCCTAACACCGTGGTCAGGCCCGGCCCAAGGGGAGGGCAGGGAGGGCTCAGGCCCAGGCCCACTCCCCTTTGAGGGCCCATGGGTTCTTAAAAGAGAGTTATATATATATATATATATATATATATATATATATATATATATATATATATATATATATATTGCAGACCAGTTGCTCTAAAACAAAGCCCAGATAATATGATATCAACTCTTATAATATTGTTATATTATACTCCGTAATATACAAAATAATGATAATATAATAAAATTAATAATAATCATGATAATAATAATAACAATGATATGTATTCCATTAAAATTTAACAAAACCAAATAACATAACGGTTTTGAACGTAGGCAGCAACGACCATCGGACTTCCAGGTTCCGACGACATTTCGGCAAGCGGCGACCAACGGGATTTTAACAATCAGCTATTACATGTTATTACCGTTATTATTTACTAGCTTTATCCATGGTGTAAATATTTAAATGAACATATCAAAACTCAAAATCATAGCAGATTTATTAGTTTAATTTCCTTTGCTTTTTCAAATAGGTTATTAAGCTATTTGTTAAATGTTAATGTTAATAGGTAGTTAACTCTTAATCACTTACTTAATTCTTAATCATTTGATGTTAAAGAATTTCATATTTGTTATTTTGTTGATATTAGTTTTATTATTTGTTAAAACTTTTTTCAGTTGATACTTGAATACTTGATAGTTAATTGAGGGCTTTGCTTCGAAAAATGTTAGAAGAGCATCACGATTTGTTTACGTATTTTAGTTAGATCATTTTGCTGAACAATAAAACAAAAAAAAAAATTTTGTTTTGTTTTGTTTTATTATTATTATTATTATTATCATATTTGTCTAAATTTTAAGTTTGCAGTTTAGGGCCTTTTGGTTTTCATGTCCCAGGCCTTAATACATGACCGTGGTGATTCAAGAACGATATAAAAGAACAATATAAATATAATGAACACGAAGTAATATGGTTTCAATGCATACGATTTATTATCAAATAAATCGTCAGATATACAAACCAATTCACGATGAATATTATACTCTCTAGAATATGGTGGCTATGAAAGTGTGTGAGAGATCTTATGTTTCTCTCTCCTAACATGCTTTATATAGTTAGCATTTACAAGAGGCCCAAACGACCAAGCCCAACTAAGCCTAAACAGAAATCAACATGATTTCTATATTGCTAACCCATGCCAACCGAAATCCCTATGGATTTCGGTATTTACATGCTCTAAGCCGTAAATTCCATCTTGTATAATACTTTGACTCTTCTAGATTATTTCTCTTTTTTCTTGATCATGTTGTGGTATTTTGATATGCGTCAGTCTAACCAAATCGTTACCCAACAATCTCCCCCTTAGACTGATGCTTTCAAAACCTTCAGAATCTTTACTTTAACCTGATCAGCAACTTCAACATCTGCATCCAATACTCTACCATCTCTCCCTTCTTGACAGCATCATCCAATTTGAATATCAGATACTTCATATGATTATGTTGCAAGGAATCCGTCTTGAAAGACAATCAACTTTGATAGAAAGATCAACCAAAATATTTTGAAAACAATTAAATAAAATAAAATAAAACAGACATATTTTTGTAATTTTTATTTTTCTGAGTTTATGATTTTCTTGAAAAGACTTGAAATGAGATCATACCATCTAAACCAACTATAATACACAGAACGGATATCAGATTTCACGGTCTTAGAACAAAAGCCCGATCCAAGTTTAAAACGATTTCTTAACGCATTCGTTTCGACAAGAGTAAACTTGAGGTAAAAATAAACAAATTAATAAAATAAATAAATACAACAATTTAACCACCCCGCCTTCTTGTAAATTTTTTGGGATCAAATTTCAGTTTCGATGAGCCAGCAAACTTTTATGAAAAGATCCGAACATGGAATCATATTGATTAAGATGCTTTCATAATGATTCACTTTCAGCATTATTATGACATAGAGAGACATGTTGATAGCAGGTATAAAGATACTTAGCATAATTTTCATTGCATCAGTGATACGAGTTATGTTCAATTAGGCATAAATCTTAGATGGACATCACTCATGGACCCGTGATGCCTCCTATCCCTTCTCAAAGCGTATTTGGCTTTCCCCAGATCACCCCAATTTGACTCCAACCCCCTAGTGCTTGATCAAAAGATTTTCTCTATGCAAACAAAAAAATTTAAGCTTTAAGGTTGAACGTTGGACTTACAAGCCATCCTGACTTACATGCCTTACATTTAGGGTGTTTAGGACTTATTTGAATGCCCCACCCTCGTAGTTCTAGTTTGACCCTTTAAGCTCTTGAAAAACGAATTTTAATAACTTTATACTAATTTTTTTAATGTTTTTTTTCATGTTTTTATTTAACTTAATAACATAATATTTTTGGTGATCAAGACACTAATTGGCTCGTGTATGACTGGGTAATTGCTTTTCTGCCTATCATTCGGAGAGATGTGTTTGGAGACATGAACACATATTTAAAATAACTCTCCACGGCAAGTTTAGCAGATTTAGTGTATATCACTTCAACTTTTACGCATCATGGAAAGCCACCATACAAATCAATGACTGTTCAAAAGCCTTTTAAGCCTAGTAACTTCACACGTTAGGCACACATAAACAATTTTACTATCATTTTCCAAAGGTTGGATCAATTTTCATTTGAAAATATTTAAAGCTTCTAAAAAGCTCTTAACTGAATAACCATATCACTTCTCGGTAGAGTTACAGAAGACAATTTTTTAAATTCAGTCACTTGTAACATCCTACTTTTGATCATAATAATAATATAAATTTCGTCTATTTTACTGTGGGTCGTTATCGGTTTAGATAAATAGAAATGAGTTGGGCTAGTGTTGGGTTAAATGGATATGGGTTATGGACTTTGGGAATAAAAGAAAGAAGTAGAGTCCATGGGCTTGAGCCCATGATCCCTAAATATATAAACCTTTAATCATCCATTAATCATTCATTTCACAGATTCCATACACCATCCAAAACACACACTTAAGCTTTCTCTCTAGTTCTTCCTTTTCTCTAGCAGAAACCAAGAAGGAAACCGAGCACCGACCCAAGGAAATACTAGTATGATGTTTTATTAACTTAAACTTGTTATATTTAGTTACGAGACAACGAGCCGACACTGTTACATCGTTAAAGTCACGAGATTCGGTTGGAATCGTGTATAAACCGAACCTATGATGAGCTTAGGGGTCACCCTAGCTCAGATCTGGATCGAACGAGACAAAAAATGGCGAAAAACGAGTTAAAACACGTTTTTCCGGCAAAAACGCGTTTTCCCGCAATGGCGGCGCCGGAAAGTGGTACGAGGTTAAGAGGAGTGTCAGGGAATGTTCTGACATTCCCTGACCTAACCCTAGTTCGCTAAGGAGGAACTAACGAATCAGAAGTAATTCGCTAGCTGATTCATCTAAGGGAATATAACGAATTAGCTTCAGTTCGTTAAGGAGAAAAGATAGCGAATTACCCCTGATTCGCTATAGTTAAAAGATAACGAATTGGAAGGTCCAATTCGTTACATAGACTGGTTCGCTATGTATTAATTCGTTATGAGTCCAGTTCGCTAAAAGATCTAATTCGTTAAGAGGACTGGTTCGTTATAAGAGTTCAATTCGTCATAAGGTTCAACTCGTTAACCAGACCAAACGAATAAGGTCTGATTCATTATAAAGTAATGAATGGGTTCATTCGCTATGAACCCCAATTGTTAAAGGACTGGGACGAACTAGAAGTTTAACATAATGACAGAATGGTCCCTGAACTTAGAAAAAGAATGAATTAATTACAATTAAGCCCTTGAACTTTTGAGTTAGCGAATTAAATAATGATTTAAAATCCTAATGGAAAATGTGTTACGACAGTTAATAGAAATAAAATTTTTCCAAGCTGACATGGCAGCTCGACCCCAGCCAGGGGCTCTGCCCCTTGGACCCTGCTAGGGGCTGCCGCCCCTAGACCCCGCTGCCAGGGGCGCTGCTCCCCGGACCCCCGTTCGTTGTGGGTCATAAGTAGACTAGAAAGACGTTATAGATAGTGATAGATAATTGATACGTGTAATTATTATACAGTTAGCCGCGCCCAACTGAAGAAAGGAATAACAATTAACGGTGAACGTAACCGACTTCAGGTGAGTTTCTAGCCCCATTCCTTGTTATGTTTTCGGGGTTGTGTGCATACTCGATGTGATTAGTTAATACACTTATCCTAAGTGATAAGTGTGTGCCATATATGTATTATGTGAAATGTGTGAATGATTTCTTGTTGATACATGAACGATCTTTGGAATTGCATGTATTGCCAGGAAATGGTTGATGTTATATGTATGTTGTAAGATGAAGAATGAATGATGTATGTATGTGCGAAACTTATGATTATGTATATAGAAAGTATGTTAAGGAGGTATGGAAGAAAGGGTACCGGACCATAATAATATCCGAAGATGGAGGGTACCGGACCCTAATAATATCCGAGGATGAAGGGTACCAGACCCTAATAATATCCGAGGATGAAGGGTACCGGACCCTAATAATATCCGAGGATGGAGGGTACCGGACCCTAATAATATCCGAGGTATGTAGGGCGAATGCTCTTTATAACGTAAGGTTAATTATGATTGTGTATGATGAATGAAGGACGGGTTAAGTATGTAATGCGTACCTCCGGGCACGTATATGTGTATGTAAAGTAAGTTATGTGATTAACTAGAACTCACTTAGCGTAGCTGACTTTTAGTATGCACGCAGGCAAATAGGTTGAAGCAGCTCGCATGACTGAAGACACATGGCATAGAATCGAAGATACTGGCATCTCAAGAAAATGTCATGATGTTTTAAAAGACTATGTTTTATGTTTAAATAAATTTGAATGTTTGTTATGGCAAGATTTGACAGTTTTGTAATATGTTATGGTTGAAGTTATATTCCGCGTAAAGTTTTAATTAACTCTGATATTTAGAACTGTGTTTATGAGTAAATCTAACACCAAATGTAGGGTACCGGTAACGGGGCCTTACATCACCCCATTCACTTTCGGTTTTAAGGTAAATGGCTATCCCGTATTTCTACTAGTAGATAACATGACCAAACACATATGAAAATACATGTCCCTCGAACTTTGAGTAACGGACATAGTTTTAAGCGAAAGAATAAAAACCAAAAACGCACCACAATCGCCCTAGTTGCTTTCAGTCTTCAGGTGAATGGCTATCCTGTATATCTACGAGTAGATGACAGGACCAAACATATACAAGTATATGTCTTTCAAACTTAAGTAACCGACATAGTTTTCAGAGAAAGTGTAAAAATATTTTTGAAAATTTTATTTTATAAAAACACACGCACACTATTTTTGAAATTTTCCCCTAAATTTGTGCAAAAATTTTATCAGGAAAAAAAACTTTTATGTACAAATTTAACCTAAAAAAGACTTAATCATCGAAACGTATAATTTAATAGTACCATATGAAGAAGTGTGATAGTCAGCATGTACTATCATTTCTCATGTACGTACAAGTCATTTTCACATTTTGAAAAACAAAACAAACTATACTTGAAAAACTATACGTGAACATATTTTTGTATTTTTTAAAATTTATGATTAAAAAAAATTTTAAAATCTTTTTGACTAGTCAATCTTTCATACTAAAGTGATACGGTTACCTTTTATCTTCAAGACAACATTTTCCCATTTGTGTGAATCCCCCCCTAAGAATAAGCTTGGTTTTTGAGATTCTGCATCCTTGCGAGTTGAATGCCTGGAACAAACTTTTAATATGCAATGAATTCCCTGATTGGTTCCTACACACTTAGAGAGCAGATTAAAAACGTTCTATCACCCTAAAATCCCGTCCAGGCAACAAATAATCCATTTTATAGTTTAAAAGCTTAAAATTATGGAAATTTGCCCTGTCATGTGCCTGGAACAACCCATTTAATAAACATTGAAATTGTGGTTGTTCCTACACGCTTAGCGGGATCAGTTGGACATAGGAACCCAAGTCATAAATGTCTTGGGGTTCCCTTGATCGTCAACATATGTGACCTCTTGCCAACTCATATATTTCCCATCTTTAACAGAAACATTTGTTATTACAGGTTCTGTTTGTTGAGTTTTAAGTTTCCAAGTCTGTTTTGGTTTACTGAAATTGGAAACAATAGACTTTGGAGTTGAACAATTAGAATTCGAATTCTTAGAACTTTCAACACACTTTGATTTCTGAAAATTTATTTTTCTTTTAACAGTTCAAATTCATTTGAGTGTAAACCTGTCATATTAAATTTGAATCCTTGAGCATCTTTGACCAGTTGTACAGATACTTGTGGTTTTGTAAAATAGGTATTTTGTTTAACCACTGGATTCAGTTGAAACTTGTTACCTTTCACATGAGGAGTTTGTCTAGTAACAGGACGGTAGTGACACTCCTTTGCCAAATGCCCGCCGTTTCGTAGACAAAACACACCTTCATCCTTCTTCTAACGTCAACGAAAACACTTGCCTCATGTTGAGAAGGACGTGAAGTTAAAATTGACATGAGTTTCTTCTTAGGAAAGGTTTTTCCATTCTTCTTGTCCCTTGGTGTAGCCTTCTGATTTTGCTTGTAATACGGAACATATAGACGATGAACACAATTTCTGGCTATATGTCCCGGTGTGCCATAGTGGTAACATGTTTGCCTCTTAATATAAATAGCACCCAATGATTTATCAGCACATGGAGATCCAGAGAACCTATGAGGACGAGACTGTCCTTGTTGTACTGATTTCTTATGTGCCTTCCCTTCGTTGTCATGACTCTGTGTATTATTATTAGTACAATTTTGTGTTGTGGTGTCATCTGAGTTTGATGACACATTAGAATAAGATTCCTTTTCACTAGCCTGAACCCCTTCACTATCAGAGGCAACAATATTTACTATATTTGCACATGAAGTAGAAGCATCAAAATTGTTCACACATTTAAAAACAGGTTTAATTACCTCTACGGATCCTGATCCAACAATTTTAGATTGAACCTGTTTACCATATACCATGTTCTCCCTAGCCTCTTCCTCTTCAGTCACAGGCATACTAGTATAGTTATGATTATAAGGAGGAGACACCTTTTCATATCCTAACCCCTCAACTTTCTGAGTTTTATACTTTAGTTGATGCTTAATTATGTTCTCAACTACCTCACTAGATACATCAAATTTCTTAAAATTGAAATCGGCATTTTCAAATTTAGCATTTAATTTGTCAAGTTCTTCCTTAGATGTATCTAGTTCGCAGTTAATTCAGCAATACACTTCTTAGCATCTAAGTGGTGACAACATTTTACACTAAAATGTTTTTGAAGTTGACGTATGTCCTTATGTTGTGCATCTACTTTTTCCTTAAATATTTTTCTCATTTTTCGTCAGAACATAGTTTTCACTTTTAACTCTTTCAATTTCTCTAATCAAGTTTCTATTGTGAGATTTATATAAATCTATCTTACTAACACAAGATTGAGAACATAATTAAGAGCTTAACTCGGATGAGCTAGGAGAATATAACTTACTTAACTGGTCCATTTCAATTAGCAATGGCCCAATGTACCTAGGCCCAATAACAGAAAAACCAATAGTTTATAGCCAAGTAGCCGAGAACCATAAGCTGAGCTGAGAACTTTGTAATCTGCCCGAGAACCCTTGAACAGTAACCGAGAACACTCTGCTTTGATCGAGAACCCAGATTTTGAACCATGAACCTGAGCGAGAACTTGGAAAGTTTACCGAGAACCCTGAAAGTCAACTGAGAACACTTGACTTTGACCGAGAACTCTTGACTTTGACCGAGAACTCTTGAATTTGATTGAGAACTCTTTACTTTGACCGAGAACTCAGAATGTTGGCCGAAAATAGATGAAATCCACCGAGAACCTAGAGTTTTTGGCCGAAAACCCTTAAATGATCCCGAAAACAGTTAAGAATGCCCGCGAACAATCAAACAAGGCATATATCTCCCAAGATCTTGACCGAGAATTCCAAATCTTGACCGAGAACTCGAAGTATTGACCGAGAACTCAATGTTCTAACCGAGAACCAAACAAAATCACCTGAGAACCTGTAAATCAAGTAGAGAACACCTTTGTTGACTTGATCAATTAGGAAACAAATCAAATCCCGAAATTCAGGGATTTGAATTAATTTCAAAAATTAAATCAGTTATATTCCCAAAATAATTTTCTCCCAAAAACACCAAAATTAAACTCTTTCCTCCAATAATCAAATCAACACACCAAAAATCTTGAATCTTCCGATGAACACGAAGAACAATTCACCAAAATTCCAGAAAATCTTGAATCGTTGATATCACAACCGAGCCTAGAATAGGTCTAAAAGCTCTGATACCACTTGTAAGTCCCGAATCCGGATCACTACAGTATGATATCAACCCAGACACGATGTAGTGCCGAATCCTAACACCGTGGTGATTCAAGAACGAGATAGAAGAACATTATAAATATAATGAACACGAAGTAATATAGTTTCAATGCATACGATTCTATTATCAAATAAATCGTCAGATACACAAACCAATTCACGAAGAATATTATGCTCTCTAGAATATGGTGCTATGAAAGTGTGTGAGAGATCTTATGTTTCTCTCTCCTAACATGCTTTATATAGTTAGCATTTACAAGAGGCCCAATGACCAAGCCCAACTAAGCCCAAATAGAAATCAACATGATTTCTGTATTGCTAACCCATGCCAACCAAAATCCCTGTGGACTTATGTATTTACATGCTCCAAGTCGTAAATTCCATCTTGTATAATACTTCGGCTCTTCTAGATCATTTCTCTTTTGTCGTGATCATGTCGTGGTATTTTGATATGCGTCAGTCTAACCAAATCGTGACCCAACAACAAAAAGTTTGGGCCGAAGGCGATTTTTTTTAGCCTTAAGTAAAAGGAGTATTTTGTTGGGTTTAAACAATTTAATTTTTATATGGGTTTACTTGGTTACAATTTGGGTTGTGTAAAAAACTTT
This sequence comes from Bidens hawaiensis, assembly GCF_021521415.1. Lineage (NCBI taxonomy): Eukaryota > Viridiplantae > Streptophyta > Magnoliopsida > Asterales > Asteraceae > Bidens > Bidens hawaiensis. The sequence continues at coordinate 240,231 of NW_027493552.1, forward strand.
TTAATAAAAATAGGATTAAACATGTTTCAGATGAGACTAGAACCCATAACATTTTCCTTGGGAGTAATACCCCTTTAACACTAGACCAAGCTAGTGGTTATGTAATTGAATTTAAACATTAAATATACATATTATTTTTAATAAAATAAATATAAACTTTTTAAAAAAAAAAAATCCGGGCCTAGCGAGGTGTCGGGCTTGTGGCCGTCGATCACCCTGCCACCCCCAAGGGCCGACCCTTACCAAATGTATGAATTTTCATTTTTAAGTTTAAATGTTAAGTAATCTACAAGAATTTAATAACCAGTCTGAATCGATCAGTGGTAGTAATTGTAATTAACAAAACCATTTAGGCCAAAATTCATTTTCTTTAGTCAACTTGTTTTCCGAATTTGAAATTTCATGCCCAATTGGTAAAATCCGAATCAAATTTTCAGTTTTTGATTTGGTTTAAGACTAACATCCATCCAAACCGACACATGCACACCCCTAGTAACTGTTTGCGATACCTGCGAAAGGCTTTTGATCATTTCGTCTGTATAATACTGAAGATCTGTATCTTGCAGAGACAATAAAATCTGAAGCAATGTTTTCTTCCCATTTTGTTATTATTATTATTATTATTATTATCATCATCATTATCATTCAAACCACCCGCTCTAAATTCATTAATCCGTGCCTGCACAAAGTCATCCCGTCTCTTATGGACCCAACAAATTTTCTCTCATATTTTCAGCGAAAATCCACCTGCTCTGTGTCCGCAATGACGTCGCCAAACCTCTTCCCCTCTTCCTCCAAATTATATATTATATTGTTCCCCAACAGGGGAACCAACTTTTAGGTAAATCATGATTCAATCTTAGCCCTTAAAGCCCTCTAAAAACCTTCTAGAAGGAGCAGTTTAGTTTAGAGAAGTTCCATCATCTCTTTCATACGCTCCAGACGGTTTCTATTCCTCCCCCATGCCTATGGTGGGTTTAATTACCTCTTTCATGTCCCATGTAGTTCTGTTTTCTTATTTCCTTCTTATCGATAAGATGGTGAAAGAGAGTAGAGGAACATCGCAAGCGTTTACTTTCCCCTGGTTTCTATCGAAACCCTGACCATTTAACATTTTGATTTGTTTTTGGATTTAGTTTCACTTGGGTGTGTATCCGTGGGAGTCTATTTTGTGGTCAATTATAACGCCCCACAAGTTTGTGCAGGATTTTAATTATATGAGAGTTATAGAGGACAACTTTGCTTATATATGATATGGATACAACACATGGGTCATCTAATTCTTGAAGACAAACCTAATCCTTCATCTCAATTGGTAATCACCACTACACATGTTAATAATTCAAGTGTCTTAATTTTATCATAGACTTGTAAACTTTAATTTACTTTATGCATTCTTGAATCTTGATCAATGCTTCATCCCTATAACAACCACCATCAAATTAAAGTTGTAAACTTAAATTTGATTTATGCGAATCTTGGCTATGGTGAATGCAGGTGAGTACGTCTACGGTGAAGGTAACACATGTGGTACAATGCATCAACTTTAATTCTATACCTATCACACTTGACTTCAAAGAATATCATAGCATTTGGTCAGTTGGCAATTGTATTCTCATTTGGTCTTTTATTTTAAAACTGCACTAAAAAGCAGGAAAGCAAGATCATAGTTGTGTTGAACAGGTGGATGTATGGATTAGCTTCTAAACCAATTATATTATCTTCATCAATTTAATCATAAATTGCATATTTGTTGGTGCTTTGATTTTTTTTCATCTTCATAATGAGTTTTGACTGCTTATGTAGTTAATTTAGAGGTGGTCCAATATCAGTTGGTTGTTAAGTAAGGCTGGGTTTACTGAGTGCAGAAGGCTACTTTATAACCTCTAATTCTGAAGTAATCCAAATGTTTCAAGGTAACAATTTTGTTAGCGGCTATTAAATTTTAGACTAAATTATCTTAGTTTATAATATATTTTATTTATCATGTTAGTATTTAACATCTCTATGTGTAAATACTAAATTGGTGGGATTTTATGTCTATTCAGGCAGCACAGTACAATTAGCTCTTTAGCTCATTATGCACCTATTCATACAAAAGTGACCAGTGGGAGGAAAAGTATACACATTTTATATAACCGGTGATGGGCAATCCCTTATCGGTTTTGATTCTGCACATGTTGACTAGCCGAAACTTGGACGAACCGGTAAATGTTGGGTCAAGACCTCGGTTCCAGTTTTGCTGATGTTCTTGGTTTCAAATTGGTTCGGACATATACCTTGCACAAACCTACAAATGTATCTCTACTTCTTTGAACCTTTTCAATTAGTTTATATTTGACTTTTATAAAGTCAACCCATTTACTATTTTTCTTAAATGGCAAGAGGTCTAGGAAAACAATGGTTAAGAGTCTCATGTAACACTTTATAGTACGTGTCCTTTTTGCAAGCTTTTGATTGATTTTGTTTATACTTTTAAAGATAGTTTTGTCATATATTATTATGTTAAATTTCCGGCCACCGGATAATTTTGTGACAGAAAGAGAAGAATAAGCAAGAAGTAACTTGAGAAAGTCTTTGAAGTTTATTAACAAATACTGTTATCTTTTAGAATACAAAGGAAAAACAAAGATGGTTATGGCATTATGACATTAAGCAACCACTGTCCACCGGACGGGTATAAAACTAGTTATTATTATTTTTTTACCATAATACCTCTTCCCACTAGGGATGAGCTTTTTTTCCCCGAATACCGAAACCGTACTGGCCGATCATAAGCGGTACCGGTATCGACATTCCCTTTTCATAAATTTGGTATTGATTAAAAGCAGTATCGGTATCTGTATTTTACGGTAAGAATCGGTATTGGTACCGAATTTATATGAGATAAATCTATATATTTTTTAGGGGATCCTATTTCAACTTTTAAAAATATCACTAATAATTATGTTTAGTTTTAAGAAATCTATATTGCATTCATAATCAGTTTTGTTTATCAATTTAATTTTCCTTTTATTCCATGAAAACCTACTAATCAAACCATCATCCTCATTCAAAATTTCAGAAGATCTTCTCCATGAAAGAACAATATGACGTTAGTGATATGAAACTATGAATTACTTAACACCAATTACTAGCAAGTCATAATTTTTTAGTGTGTCATTCAAACTGAATATTGTGTCTTCATAATTGATACAAAATATTGTTATCGTGTAGACCAGGTTACAAGGTTATGGTTTAGTAAGTATTTTATTAAAAAAAATTTGTCACTTTGTAATTTCCAGCTATTTTATCACAATCGGCCTAAAATGTTCGGTATATATATATATATATATAATTTCCAGCTATTTTATCACAATCGGCCTAAAATGTTCGGTATATATATATATATATATAATAATAATAACTAGAAGAGTGCCCACGCAATGCAGCAGGAAACATGTAAAAAATTATATATATATACTTTAGTAATCATGTAAAAAAATTATAGGTGTTCATAAGTTCGTTTGAAAGTGTGAGACTGTTCATCAGTTTGGTTTCACGGTTGAAACCGGAGCTCATCGTGCATATTAAAATGCTAATTATTTACTCATTTAGTATTAGATATATTTTATAATATTTATTAGATATAGTTAAATAATTTTTTATTTAATACAAGTAAACTCGTCTTTACAACATTAATTTAGCCAAATTTACAGTATGAATTTTTTGTAATCTTTGTTCTTGTTATGATTTCGCATTCTATTATTCTAATAAGGTTTATCAGTTATGTCACCAAAGTTGTTTTCGTTCATATTCCGATTCTCTTAAGTAACGTATTAGTTGGTGTTTAATATGATATGAAAGTATGGGCAGATTAATAATTCTTATTTTAAACTCAATTTATTATCAAAGTACATACTATATCGGAAACCTATTATTGGTAATGGTTTGGCTTAGTTGGGTATTAATTTCAAAATTGTAAATATTTTTAAAAGATTTCAAATGCACGTGAAATTTAATGAAATATTGACATTTTTGCCCCTTGAATGTTGTCATATTGCATTAAATGTTGTAAGTTAGTTAATCCAAGCGTCTTAATTTACCCTTAAGTGATGTATTATATCTAGTATAGATTTGAAGTTATTTCCTTATATTCAACTAAAATCCTTTTTTTGTGCCGTGACAAAAACTTGATGTGTATCTAATGAATGCTCTTTCTATGAAACTCACAACTAAGCTTTAAATTTATAAAACGAAAACTCTTAATGAATCCATACAAACCGGCAAGTGTACCGATTAAAAGTAGTATAGACCTAAGAAGTCCGAGCATCGAACAAAAGGACACGTGAGAACGCCTATTATCACTAAACCCTAGACAAGACCTTTATAAGAATAATAGTTTTTTAATAATTAAACTAATTGACCTAAATTACTTTGACTAAATCAATTAACTAGACCTAACGAGACTAACTGAAACACTACGACTGCTTAACGACTGTGACTAACAATGGAGAAAACGTCTACCTAGGTAAGAATCAAATTGACGGTCTAACAAGCTAATGGATTGAATGATCTCACGACACCGGTATATAAAGATGACACAACTAAGATTCGCTCAAGAAAGCTAGATCACCTCTTGGTCTCACTAACAAATCCTAACTTACACTTAATTGATTTTATGAACAAACCGGGAAACGAATGCTAAGGTGTTCTAATTCCGAATCTACTCTCGGACTCACCGACGAACGACCCTAATGGAAACGAATACTACGTAACCAAGGATAGAGGAACAATTTGGTTTAACTCAAACTAAACCAACTAATCGTTCACGAACCCAAACCCGACAAGAACCGAACCCGCTCTCGCGCAATCCTAATCCTAACAAGTATAAGCAATGAGCCGACTCTACTTCCTATCACCTCTCGGTCTCTAAGAAGGTGCTTAACCCGCTGAATTCAATCAACTAACAATCTCAATAAAACCCTACGGTTGATCCTACCACAAACAAACTCTAAACACATAGTAAAGGCTTGAACATACAACTATCAATCAAAACCAATTCAAATAATCGAAGTATGAGATTTTGAGATAAAACCAATAAAATCACAGCCACTAAGCACAACCTAATTCATCATTAAACCAAACTTTCAATAGCAATTCAAGTCATATTGATCAAACAATCCAATAAACTCATCAAAACCTAACAATAATCATCAAACCTAGGTAGAATAAAGTAGTTTAGCCAATCATAATCAATGAACAGTAGATAAAATAGATATAAATGATAAACATGTTCATATAAATCTGATTACAAAAGGTTTGAATGATTAAAAACTAAAAACGAACTCACAAACGTTAAAATAGTCAAAACTGACAACCGAAGGATAAAAGATAGAACCTTAAGCTTTTACTCCTTGGTTTCTCCTCTAGAGTAGGTGTGGTGGCTGATGGAACGCATTGATAAGTTATTCTATTTGTATTCAATTCAGTCTTCTGGTATGATTAAGTGCCATCCGTATGTTTTTGGCATTGTATTTATGATGCAGTTTTTCAAGCGATCAGTGGCTCTCAAGAAACTCATGATAATCAAAGACGATAAATTGTTTTTGAGCCATTTGAGTAACGCCTTGGATTCCGTATGATTTTATTTTTTATTTTTAATTTTCTTTTTGGTTGTTAATACATTATTATTTCTGTGAATAGCCCAGAAGGAATAGAGTATATCTGTTCTGACTTAGAACTTGAACATACAAATGTAAGATTACTGTTGTATGTAATTTGTTTCATTTGAGCCATTTCCAATTTTTATCATATTTTGTCACTTCTATTACTGACTTGTCTATATTTTCAAGAAAAATGCAGGCCGAAAAGCAAGGATATTTCACGCGGTAATAAAAATGTAGTTTTTTTTACTATAGTATTGACATAACATGAAATAGTTGTATGTTTAATATATGTAACATACGAAGTAGTATGTCTAGGATACTTTACTCTCGTAATAAAAAGGTAGTCTTCTCTTTACTGATTGTTGGTATGACTGTTTATAAATTGGTTTAGCCAGTAGGCTTTGTAAGTGAACTGCACGAGGCATGTTTGTGTTCGTTCGTTTAACTTTAATCGAAAAACGATCATAACGAGCAATTAAAGGAACTTTGTTTTCTTGTTCATGTTCATTTGCTAAGAAAATGAACTTGTTCGTGCTCGCTTATGTTCATTCGTGAATATTGAAAACGAATAGTTCACGAACGTAAGCGAACATAACTTACCAGAAACCAATTGAAAGTCAACTTGAATCAGGCTATTGGGCCTAAAAAATTAATAAAACTTGACTAAACTATTTAATATACCTTATGAATTTCATATAACTAGACTAAACTGTAATGAGCCTAAAAGATCAAATGAATGTATAAACGAGTGAACTTAAACAAATGTAAACTAACAAACACAAATGCAGCAAATGAATATAAATGAACCTTCGGGAACAGAAATGAGCAAATGAGGGATGTGTTCATTTTCGTTATCAAGTCCTACATGTTTTTGTAATTCAATAAAACCATGAATAACACAACTAAGAAACTTCTTCAATGTGGCTTCATCTGAAGCTTAATTAGAAGCTTTATGTTATGACTTTTGTCAAATGTTAATGTGTTAATGATTTCTCATTATCCACTGAGTGTGTGCTTTATTGTGTATAAGTTTGCCACTTTATACCCTTCAAACTTTGGAATTGATGTCAATCAATGTTAATTACGATTTTTAAATGTTTTAATTTTTAAAATATAGAAATCTAACTTTCTCTGTGTACTTTTAATGTCTACTTTCGACTTTTGAATTCCATTTATATATATTGTTTTGACATATGCATTTGGTTTTCATTTCAATTTTGTTGATGACTTGCATAAAATATTGCAAATAGGAGAACATTGGGAAAAGAAATCTAGAATTTAGTAAAACAACTAGCATTTGTATTGCTTATAGAATTTACAAGTAAAATGTAGGCAGTATATAATAATTTTCTCAGGATCAAAGGTATTCAAGGATTTAAGTTTTACTTTTTTTTATTAAAACCTGACATAAGGTTAGTACAACTGATGGATTACTCTGTAATGCTTTTTGATACTGCTCCCACCAGACACTTCGGTTGTTACAATTCCCATTAATGCTTTAAAAAGGTCTTACCAAAATGCTGAAGGAGTAAATTTAAAAGGTCTATCCAGATCAAAGGTATTCAGGTATTTTCTTTTTGTTCATGTTGATATATGTTTTAACTTGTGACAACATATTGTATGAGTTGACTTGTTTTTGTCATGTTAATGACCGATGGGACGTTTGTTTGGTTTTGAGAAGAGTTTGGCGAGGATGCAATACATGGAAGGTTTGCGGGCATGAAAGATGTGATTGAACAAGTCAACAAGCAGTCCAAAGATCCGGTAACGGCTTTGAGTTTCTTTTCTGTTACATTTTAAAATACGAAGCTTTAGCTTTTCATTTTTTTGTTTAACAGAAATATAAGACTTTTATATGCACATGCATCACGGAATTCTTGTCGTTATATGTGACGAGAGATTGTACAACAACTCACTAAATTGGAGATAGATATACATAATTTTACGATCAACCAAGGGCTTTTTGATGACGAAGGTTTATATAAATGCAGTATTTTTTTTTTATTTTATTTCGAGTATATAAAATAGTACATGTGTTCTTTTACCCACCCATTTGTAAATCTTAATATTTTTTCATTAAAAAAGTTTTCAAAATTTATATTTAGGTGTTGATTCCAAGTTGCTCAAATCTAGAATGAAACTGCAACAAAGTACCTAGATATGTTTTACATGTTATATGATGATTTCAATATAACACGCCCTATATGTTTGTGTGTGTGTGTGTGTTATCTAAGTGTTTCGTACACTGCAGGTATTGTGAATGGTGGTTAGCATATTAGGTGGCTAGCAGCGTTGGTGCTGCAGCCAAGGAAGAGCTTCAGTTGCACTTGTATGGTTTTGATTATTATATATTTATGTTAACCAACTTAACTTATATATTTATTTGTAACAACAATCTCAACTTTGATTCCATTTTTTTTTAATTTTAGGTGCGTGAAAGGAAAAAACCTACTTGTAATATCTTCAAACAACAGGTTTTTTTTTTATTATTATGTTGGCATATGTTGTTGTACTGCAACTGAATTAAACTTAAACTGGTGACTGAATTATGCTTTTAATCCATTGGAATAAAGACTATAGTTTGTTAGTATTGAGCCCACGGGCCAAGTTATCCGTATGACTGATTCATTATTATTGAATGTGGTGTTTTACAATATATAGATATTGAAACGAAACCATAGATACCTAACTTGGCCCGTGGGCTCAATGCTAACAAACAATAGTCTATATTCTAATATATTTTACTCTCGCATAGGGCACCAGTTTTACCAAATGGGCAAAATGTAAGCTTAATCTAATTTAAATAGTGCTTGATAAAGGTAAGCTTGATCTGCTCTCATATAATGCACCAGTTTTACCAAATGGGTAAAATGAAATTAATGAGACAAGAAAAGTGCATGTCAGTGTTTATTTTATACTGATGAAGGTAACCTTGATCTAATTTAAATTTTGTTTGTTCACATAGAATGACAAGGATGTGAAAGTGATCGCCACATGTATACATGTCCGGTGTGCGGCCCATGTTGAGAGTGTTTATAATTTGAAAGTTTAGTTATAAAATTATTGGTTTATTGTTGGGATTTTTGTTGAATGAACGTAGCAGTTGGTCGGATATGTCAAGATGACTCTCGAGAAAAAAATCATGGATTTGTGAAAAAATAAGTTATGACGCAAGTTCATGTTCTTTAATTGTTGTTTGTATGCAAGTTGGAGTCAGGGTTCGGTTTTGACTTTTTATATGAAGACATATCGCTGGTGTTTACTTGTGCCGCTGCTTTAAACCCCTATTGGAATGTTAATGGGGTTGAGACATTGATCGAGGAAATACATGACAACATGGGTATGCACGCGAAGGATAAGTTTAACAAAGCTTTCAAGAACTTTATGATCATTTTATGATTCAAAACAATGAAAGTAATATGATGTTTCAGATACAAGTGTAGCTTGGTCATTATTGTTAATTGTTATGATGCATATTGACATTTTAAGGTTTGGTAAGAGGTGAATATTAGTTCTCCATCGTTGATTGAGATTTTCAAAACTCCAAAAGTTTATGCTTCGTGCTTCAAAAACTTTTCTTACATCACGTTGATAAATTAAATTATGCATTTATGCATGACTTCTGGTATATCATGGCCACCATTCCATGCTTCATACTTAAAAACATTCCTTAAAATTGGTGTCGAGCTCGATTCTCTTTAACTTATGACAGCTCGTGATCGGATCGTTTTGAACTTTTTTCCTAAAGCTTAAGCTCGTCTCATGAGTTGTATTTTTAAGCTCGAGCTCAGGTCGGGCTAGGCTTGTATTTTAATTTTAGTTAAATAATGACGTTTTTATATATTTTGAGAAGAACCTTAATCGAGTTTAAGGTCGGCTCAAGCTTGCATAGTACCTTAAACAAGCTAAAAACCCGTCAAGGCTTGACAAGACTAAACGAACTTCCCAAAAAATGACTTCACTATTGAATTTGTTTTGTGAAAAAAACAAAGCATGTTTAGCGACGTATGTAGTTAGTAGTAGCAACTTAGGTTACGATGATTTATGGTAGTGCTAAAACTTTGATTTGCACTTCGGTACCAATAGCCAACCTCTCACTCACAAAAGCAATAGCACTATTTTAACACGAGGAAATCTACATGGAGTGTACAAATAACCGGCGTTGGATTTTGATTTCAGTTAGCTTGCAATTTAATTAATACGTTAACTAATATTTGATTTTATACTTCGAATGTCAACTTCATGTCGTTCATTTTCCACTTTTAAATATGATTTCTTTCTGTGTTAATTAATATGTTACTTGTGCGCCGACACGTCGCACTGATTTTTCCACTAACTTACAACATATATACCAAATGCTTCATCGAAATACCAACAGTTTTTCGAAAAACCAGCCACTTACCTACCAAATTTTCGTTGCGCTCCCGCCGCAACGCGCGGGATCTTCTACTAGTATGTACTTGATGTAGTTATTAAATAACAATAATTATTATTAAATAAAAGACAATAAACCTTGTGCATCTCCTAAGGACGGAAGAGTAATTTTACAAAAGGTGAAGTCTAATCAAGTTGCACCATACACTTTATGAACGGATCGAGAGATTTACAAATTACTTTTTTTCCAAATTATGAAATGCCCTTTTTGTCCTTGTCATGCAATTATTAAATTACACTGGTGCCTAACACTCATTCTTTATATATAATATAGATATAGATATAGATGAGATATATAGATAAGTTATAATTTATAATTTATGTACTAATAAATGGATATACTAATACATGTAATGAATATGATTAGATGTAATAAAATTCTTATGTACTTAAAGATAAAATTATTCTTGATTTATAGTCATTCTTTTGGATAATGTTTATCCAAATTTTTATGTATTGCTACTCCAAACTTCTTGGGCTTATTTAAACCCTTCCTTGACATGTCTTTCAATTTACATTCCAACATACTATATCTTCAACATTATTAATAATGTATTTAACCATCATCCTCATTGTCTTCCTACTCTTATCTTTTGGTTGGTTTTTAAAGAACAAATTTTCAAGAAACCAACATCCATTACCACCCGGCCCAACCCCTTTACCGTTTTTCGGATGTGCCATCCAAACACTCCTAAATAAACCAACTTTTAGATGGATCCATAATCTTATGGACCAGTTTGACACCCCAATCCTTTGCGTCCGTCTAGGACCATCAACCCACATCATTGCGGTTTCGTCCCCGAATATTGCATGTGACTTCCTCAAGAAACAAGATGACATATTCATTTCAAGGCCTGATGCCATTTCAGCCTATGTGACAAGTGGTGGATATCTCATTGCTGGCATGTCCCCATTTGGAGATCAATGGAGGAAGATGAGAAGAGTTATAAGTCGGGAGATGCTTTCACCATCAATACAAAAATGGCTCCAACCGAAACGTGACGAAGAAGCGGATCAATTGCTTAGGTACATATGTAGCCAAATAGAGAAACAAGATGCTATCGAAGATGGAGCGTTAATAAACGTGCGTGCGATGAGCCGACACTTCTTTGCAAACCTAACGATGAATATTGTTTGGGAAAAGATTCTTTGGGCGAGGAACGGAAGATGGAGGGCCAGGTGAAGAAGAGACCGATCATGTTGATGCACTCTTTATTATTCTGGAGTATCTTTACGCGTTTAGCATCACTGATTACTTCCCATGGTTAAGAGGGAAGGCTGACTTTGATGGCCATGAAAAGATTGTGAGGAACGCGATCGAAATTGTTCGGAAGTATCAGGACCCCCCTGGTCGATGAACGAATTCAAATGTGGAACAATGGAGGTCGAAAGGAAAAATGTGACATGCTTGATGTTCTTATTACACTTGAAAATCCTAAGCTTACAACCGAGGAGATTAAAGCCCAAATTGTTGTAAGTCTCTTGCATACACATGAAACGCTTGGAGAGTGATAATATTGATAATAATGTTTCGTTAATTAACCTTTACGTAAATTTCAATTATATATGTTTTCATGATTATAAGGGGGTGATTTAAAAAACTTTTTATGAAGTTATCAAATCAAATATTTTTTTCAATAACATTTTTAGTTATTTGTCCCTTCTTAAATACCAAATCAAATTAAGAATATTATTATAATTATCTTTATTTTGAATATTATCAACACTAGTAGTCTAGTACTAGTTAGTAGTAATACTATTAAGGTTATACACACTTAGTCACAGTAAAAATAATTTAACTAATTACATGAATTTTATCTTGGAGTTATGGCACTTGTTAATTTTGTTATTTTAAAAGCTAATAAAGTATCATTGTTTTATACACTTTTAGGAACCAATGATGGCCCTAACTGATAATACGTCTAACGCGATAGAATGGGCAATGGCTGAAATGATCAACGAACCTATGATCCTAAAGAGAGCAGTCGAGGAGTTGGAGCATATAGTAGGTCACCAAAAGCTAGTCGAAGAACAAGACATACCAAAACTCAATTACATAAAAGCATGCATCAAGGAAGCATTTAGGTTGCATCCTTTTCACCTTTTCTTCCACCCCATGTCTCAATAATGGATACTACAGTTGCTGGCTATTTTATACCCAAGGGTAGCCATGTAATCCTAAGTCGATATGGGTTGGGAAGGAATGCAAATGTGTGGGTGGATCCATTGCGATTTAACCCAGATCGACATCTATGCAGTGAAGGAAAACAAGTGGTTCTTTCAGATGATAACCTGAGGTTGATCTCGTTTAGCACTGGGAAACGTGGTTGTCCTGGAATAACATCAGGCACAATCATGGTTACAATGTTATTAGCAAGGATGATCCAGGGATTTACCTGGGAAGCACCGGGTAATAAGCGTTCTATTGAGCTTATTGAAAATCATGACGACATTCACTTGGCTAAACCACTTGTGGCAATTGCTAAGCCCCGGATGCCGCGTTACATGTATCCTTCATATTGACTAGAAGAAGTGCTGGTTATACCAAGTAAACATTCATAAATAAGAGCATTGTTTCATTCTTATGCAAGTTCATCTTCAAATCTTTATGTGTTTGGAGTTTGATAATATTAGTTATTTCTTCTCTTCCTTATTTATAATTTAAATCGTGAAAAAAAGTATTTAGCAAAGTGCTAGCTCATTAAAATCCAAGAACCCAATTCACCCTCCCTCTAGTTTTCTACAGAGTCAATCTATGTTAACATCAAAATTTGTATTCATATTCTTAGCCCTGATTTCCAACGTTGATCAAGGTATTTGTAGGTTATGTTTGCCAGACACATAATACTTATCGGTAACCTTGCGTTACTTTAATCACGAAGATTACATCGTAGCCAACTTTAAACTTTAATGTGTTGTCAATTTGTAACTTCTATCATTTTAATGGTCAATTTTTTTTATAATTCCAAATATGCCATGTAGATTAATATTAAATCTCTGACTACAAAATGTGATCATTCATTCACAATTTGCAATTTAATCCAAATCTTTCAAAGTAAGGCTCAACTTATATGTTTTGGTCTTACAATTTTGATCTTTAAGCAGCTTCGTTGAAATTGGGTAAAAAAACAAAAGTTGAAATAACCATTTTTATACCTTATCACCGCATAAATAAATTTTTAGTCTCTGTCCGAACTTTGGTAAGAAAACAAAAGTTGAACGATGTAATCACATATACCAGAGAATGCAATAATCATTTCTAAAAGATTATGGGTTGGGAATTTGGGTAAGAAAACAAAAGTTGAATGATATTTCCACAAAATGAGTGAAAACCGCCAATCTGACCCATAAAACCCGTTTAGAAATTCGGAACGACCTATGTGTAATTGGTCTAGTTTCGGGTTTGAGATTTCCAGCTAAACGGTTCTCGTTCTAGGTCAGGCCGGGTCGTATACGTTGCACATTCCTATTGATAAAAGCATATGCCACACTAGTAAAATAAGCTAGACCGCATGTTGTAATTGTAATAATAAAGTTTGGTTTTAAGTTGAGAAAGTAAAGCTACAATTATAACCTTTTTAGTTTATTATGTGTATGTTCAAGTAAAGCATTTTCTTGTTGCTTTGTTTGTGATTTTTTTTTAAAAGAGTGTTGATGGGATAATTATTTATCAAAATAGTATTCATTAAAAATATTTACTAAAATGTTGTTCTTGATAAGTTTTTTGTTTCTCACTCATGATGATATTGGATAAAATTAAGATGGACCTATTATGTCCTTTTTTAACATAAAAATATATTTCACCTTATAATATCATATACATTCATAGGTTCATACATTTTCTTCTTTTTTTATTTAATTATTACTTTTTTTATAAAGAAAACTTAAATAATTAATCTGTCTTTTGTCTTAATTTCATGTAATTTTGTAAAATAAAAACTTTTTTTTAAATGTTGTAGCTTGTTTTCTTCTTTTTAAGAACTTACTTTTTTTTAATTGCAATTTCAACTTTCAACTCTTAAAGTAAAACATTTTTTAAAATAGTAGCTTGCTTTTTCAAAATAAAATTACATGTATAACTCATGATTTGATTTATAAATCTTAATATAATCCTTCGTTTTTCTTTTATACAAAATTGTTTTTAATCTTTTTTATCGATTTTAAAATATATTAAAAACATATTTTTTAAATCGATTTTATTTAAAGTAAAAAATGTTTATATTTAATTTTTATTAGGTGTAAAGCCACCAACAAAACGCCAATGAACAATAACTACCCAGTCAATGATATACCACAATCGGCAACCACAATGGCCAACTGCCATCACAACTCCACTGCCATCAAGGGTTTCAATTCAGAACCCAGCAACAATAGATGGTCATCATCACCACAAGCTCATAACAAAACCGATAACTTGTTTTTGATATATATATATATATATATATATATATATATATATATATATATATGTTTTAAAAGATAATAAGTTTATTTATAGGTTTCAATTCAGAACTGTTTTGGACAAAAATCTGCTAAGGATCAAGTATCCAAATCTGTTAAGTGAGGTATAATGCTAACACGGGAATGATGAGTGTATGAGCGTAATTTTGGTGAACACAATGATTTGATCACGAGGGAAAAAGCCCTTAACCAAGATAGTCTTACTTCGGTCAAAACTTATCAAGGTAATCGTTGGTAAAATAACTCTGGTCAAGGATTAATAGGATAATCTTTGGTCAAAGTACTTTAGTCAATGATCAACAAGGTAACCTTTGGTCGATGAGTATGTGGTTATCGTGGTCTCCGGCACAAAAAAACCCTCGGACGGTGAAAACTATCACCGTCGATTATATTGATAAACAAAAAGTGGTTACAAATGTGGTGGAGAATATGATCGAGATTACAAAGTATGCTAGTATGTAGAGAGAGTATTTGTTTCTGCTCTAGTGTGTGTGTAAGTACATGTGTTTCCTAACTGATCATCATCTCAATATATATCAAAGATAATAACTCAATGGAGTTATTAATAATAAATACCATTAACTATTTTTCCTAAAAATCCGCCTTTATCTTGAATATACTTGTAACAGCCACTTTGACCACGTGCTCCATCACTCAGGCTGTGAAATAGGTGGTAGACCAAGCCTTTTAGCCGTTACACTTATTAAATATCAGCCTTCATATAAGATACAACCGTTAATAGCAGCAAATACCGAGGATCCATGATCCTAACATAGCTCTGGAACTCTTCAGAAGGATAATTAATCCAGACACGTCAATATCTTCTTGACTGCAATTTAGTGGATAGACTGAGTTTTCTAACCGTTATACCTGCTAAATATAAGACCACACATGAGAACAACCGTTAGTAAATAATCAGTACTGTGGATCCTTGATCCTGACAGGATCTAGAACACACGCTAAGGATAACTGATCCAAAACATATGCCAGGATAACATATCCACAGTGTCAAATTTCTATGCACTAACAATTGCCCCTAAAATGGCGGTTGTGATAAGATCACAGCTGTCATTTTGCCTTTGAATTCAAACTTCCTGCAAAAATATATGAGATTTGACAAGCTGGATATAATTGTCATATATCAATGGAGTTTCATTGGGAACTTCCTTCCGGCTGTATATCCTTCTCCCTGCAAATCATGATCAACTAGTAACACCTGATTAATCCGGGTGGATGGTCTGGTTTTTGAATGGTGAAATCCGGGTTAAGATTTTTGGTAATTGCAAGTAAGTTTAATAGTATCTTTTAACTATCTGTTGATTGTCTGTTATTTTGAAAGTTTGTCTGATATAGCTTTAGACTTGTTGAAAGTTTTGAGAAATATTCTTTAGTAAAAAGTTTTTAGGATAGAATATCCTTGCAAAAATAAACCAGGATCTTAAATCCTTATAAAAATAGATTGAGAATAATGAATCCTTATATCTATGAAGATATAAACTGAAATCAAATAAGTGTAAATCTATAAACAGAAATCATACCGTAAGGTCTGGTTAGACCTAAGTTACCATAAGTATTGATCCTTTTGCAATCCTTATAAAACTGAATTTAAGGATTTTGAATCCATAAGTATTGATCCTTCGGTGATCCTCAGAATCTAATTTATGATACCTGATGCAAATAACTTATGATATCATTTGGGATTAGACCCAATAAACTGTGGACAAGCCCAAAAAATAAACTGGGGACAAGCCCGTGTAATCTGGGGACAAGCCCGTGAACTGGGGACAAGCCCAAAAACTGGGGACAAGCCCAAAACTGGGGACAAGCCCAAATACGGATGTTAACTGGGGACTCGCCCAAACCGGGATTTAGCCCAAACGTGAGATAACGTGAAAACGTTATAAACCTTAGCTAACATGAAAATGTTAGAAACCTTTGTCTTAAGATAACGTGAAAACGTTATAAACCGGTGGTATGGTACGTCTACCATAAATCGTAGGATCCTCCATATAGCCGAAAGCAACGAAATTGTCAGCCACTAAGCGTGTACTGGTCCCGCTGCCCCGGACTATACGTTGGATAGCGTGCGCTCCAGGCGAGAGTGTAGAAACTCTAATTTATAAGAAAGGTGAAAACCTTTAAACCTTGGAGGATATGACCATCGGGGGTCATATCCAATCGTGGGCTAGGCCAAGGAAAATAGCAATGTACCTTAAACGTGAGGGAGAGGTGGCCAACCTCTTAGACATTGAACCTCTTATTGAAATCAATTTTAGGATCCTTGATCCTAGATGGATGCTTGATTTTCGAAGGATACTAAATCCTGACTATAAAAAAATACTTTTTGAGATGGATAGCGTTCCATGTTCTGGGTAACCTGTTGCCTTCCATAGTTAGCAAGTGATATGCCCCCTTTCCAGCTTCTGACTCAATCAAGTAGGGGCCTTCCCATTTGGGTGCTAGCTTTCCATCTGCTGGATTAGTTGTGTTTTGGAAGGCTTTCCTCAAGACTAGATCTCCTTCTTGAAATCTTCTTATCCTTATATTCTTGTTGTATGCCCCGGCTACCCTTTGTTGATAGGCTGCCATTCTAATTTTGGCTAGGTCTCTAAGTTCTTCAATAGTATCCAAGTCTTCAAAGAGAATATCTTCATTGAGTTCAGGATCACGGATGCTCGTTCTGGCTGTAGGAACCACCATCTCTGTAGGGATTACTGCCTCTGATCCAAACACCAATGAGAAGGGTGTTTGGCCTGTTGCATTTTTAGGTGTAGTTCTGTCTGCCCAAAGAACGTAAGGAAGTTCTTCAGCCCATTTTCCCTTCTTGGATCCTAGTTTCTTCTTTAAATTGTTGATGATGATTTTGTTGCTAGATTCCGCTTGACCATTGGCTTGAGGATGAACTGGTGTAGAAGTGATCATCTTGATGCCCCAACTGTCATAAAAGTTAGTGGTTCTTTTCCCGATAAACTGGGAACCATTGTCACAAACGATTTTAGAAGGGATACCAAATCTAGTTATAATATTTAGTTTAATAAAGGATATAACTTCCCTTTCTCGGACTTGCACGAATGCTTCTGCTTCAATCCATTTAGAGAAGTAGTCTATCATAGAAAGCATAAAGACCTTTCCGCCAGGTGCCTTTGGTAGCTTTCCTACAACATCCATTCCCCACTTCATGAAAGGCCATGATGAGGATATAGGATACATAGGTTCTGCTGGTTGATGTAGGATGTTTGCATGCCTTTGACAAGCATCACATTTCTTTGAGTATTCCATGGCATCTCTCTTCATTGTTGGCCAGAAGTATCATGTTCTTAAAATCCTAGAAAACAGAGCTCTACCTCCAGTGTGATTACCACAATCACCTTCGTGAAAATCTTTGAGCACCTCTTGAATTTCAGGATCCACGATGCACCTCAAGTATGGACCTGCAAGATATTTCCTATACAACACATCATGTAATAAAATGTATTGTGATACCTTGAGTTTGAAAGACTTCGGATTCTCTGTGGCTGGAATTTCTCCATCTTGAATGTATTTTTTGATTGGGAGGATCCAAGATCCTTGGTTGTTTGAGGATGATGGATCCCAAAGTATGATGTCAGTTGTTATCTCCCCAACTTCTTGTTCTCCTATTGCTGGTGAGAGAACATGAATGATTGGAATCTTCATGTCTTCTGGAATTTTCAGAGATGAGGCTAAATTTGCCAAAGCATCTGCTCCGGCATTTTCTTCCCTTGGTACCTCTATAATACTAAACAATTCGAAGGATTTTGCTAATTCCTTCACAACATCTAGTTATTTGATTAGTTTTTCACCTTTAACAGCATACGAGCCATTAAAGTGGTTAGCAATCAATAATGAATCTATATATACTTGAAGATACCTGATCCTCATGCACTTAGCTAATTGCAAACCTGCGATCAAAGCTTCATACTCTGCCTCGTTGTTCGTTGCTTGGAACTCACAGGCTATAGACTGGGGTAATATGTCCCCCTGTGGCGATTTCAGTAGGATTCCTAATCCTGGTCCTCTTATATTGGAAGCGCCGTCAGTGAAGAGTATCCAAGGATCCTTAGTATCTTCTAGTTGTTGGACCTCCAAGTCAGCTTCTTTCTGCATGTCGCTACTGAAATCAGCCACAAAGTCTGCGAGTGCTTGTGACTTGATGGCTGTTCTTGGCTCGTACTGAATATCATATGCACTCAGTTTCACAGCCCACTTGGCCATTCTACCTGACAACTCAGGCTTTCTAAGGACATTCTTAACAAGATAATTAGTTCTCAAAATAATAGTATGAGTCTCAAAGTAATGTCTCAATTTAGTAGAAGCCATAATAAGTGCAAGAATTAACTTTTCTAAATGAGAATACCTGGCTTCTGCATCTAAAAGACTCTTACTTACATAGTAAACGGGATGTTGTTCACCTTCATGATCCTTTACCAAAACGGCACTTACTGCATTTCCTGAGACAGCTAAATACAAATATAAGGATTCTCCATCCACAGGCTTCATTAGAGCTGGAGCTGAGGATAAGTAATCCTTCAAGGCTGTAAGCGCAGCCTCATGCTTTTCCGTCCATTCAAACTTCTTATTCTTCCTAAGGATGTCATAGAAGTCCTTGCACTTCTCGGAGGATCTTGAGATGAACCTATTGAGAGCAGCTATTCTTCCCGTGAGCCTTTGAACATCCTTTGCATTTGCAGGAGATTTCAAATTAAGGATGGATTCAATTTGCTCAGGGCTTACTTCAATTCCTCTTTTAGTCACCATATATCCCAGAAACTTTCCAGCCTTAACACCAAAGTGGCATTTTGACGGATTCAATTTCATGTTATATTGGTCGAGGATATTGAATGCTTCTTCAAGGTCTCTAAGGTGATCCTCAGCTTTCTTCGACTTTACCACCATATCGTCTATGTATACTTCCATAGTCTTGCCCAACTGATCCTTGAACATCATGTTGACTAGTCTTTGGTATGTTGCCCCTGCATTTTTTAGTTCCAACAGATTTTCAACAAAAAAATAAGCTCCAACTTTGCTACAATATTATCTAATAAACATTATGAATAGTTTTTGTAGGAAAGTTGTAGGAAGTTTACAACCACATGTTTTTATAGCAATTTTGTAAGAAAAGTTGTTGGAAAACAATTGAAAACGATTTTCAAACATGTGTTTTTCCAACAACTTTTTTGTTAGAAACTGAATTTTTCCAACATATTTCCTACAATTTGGTTGTAGAAAAACATCACTTTTTCTAGTAGTGAAACATTCATAAATAAGAGCATTGTTTCATTCTTATGCAAGTTCATCTTCAAATCTTTATGTGTTTGGAGTTCGATATTAGTTATTTCTTCTCTTCCTAATTTATAATTTAAATCGTGAAAAAAGTATTTAACAAAGTGCTAGCTCATTAAAATCCAAGAAAACCAATTCACCCTCCCTCTAGTTTTTGACCACCCTTGGATGAAGGAAGTGCGAGTGGAGTATCCCATAGGTACCGCATTGGTGAAGCTGTGTTCCCGCTTCTCCATCCCACACCATAATTTTTTTCCTCAGTCGCAACTCCAATTCATGTCCCGCTTTTTCCATCCTAAAGAACCACACTAACCAGAAAATGGTGTTCTAGGTACCACACCACGGTCACCACCCGCGCCCCTCCCACGGCCATGCCACTTTCACACTACCAACATAGAAAGCCAGTTATATAATCCATACGTACAAAAAACAGGGTTTACCGAATAAATAGTATTTTTTTTAAATAAGTTTTAAGAGAACTAAAAAAACATCTTGTGATACATTTCACATTTAATGGTGCATTTTCATCTTAATATGTTTATTTCATCATTTTGTCCTTTTCATAAACTATCCGAAGATTTTTAAGACTCACAAAATGGGTCCAAGGTCCAAAGAGGAGATGATTAATGTACACATCAATTTATTCATTTATAATATAACAAATTCGGAAGACATGTGTATCATTGTTTTCTAAACCGTGCATCTAAGTTTATACTCTGTTCTGATTGGACCTCTAATCCCACTATGCCTCCACTCTATCTCCCTGTGCAAAAGAAACCTCCACCTCCACTTGGTTCCTCATTCACCACAACCGCTTCACCGTCATGCCTCCTCCACCACCGTCTCAATAACAACTTTCGTTTCCACCGATTTGTTTCAGCAATGCAGCCTAGTATCACAGATGTAAGTTTTTTATGTGTTCAAATTCGGTAGCCGTGATGTTCCTTGGCAGACATCGGCGATGGTGGTTGTGTCAAAATTAAAGTATGCTAAGGATGTAAAAACCTCGCATTCAAGATTTTTTCTTCAATTATTTTCATCTGGGTTTGTTTATTTATTGAATTTATTGGGTAGGGTATTAGAGTTATTGATAAAGTTTTTGTTTTTAATTGTTTGTGTGAAATTCGATTAAAATTTGTTCTAGATTAAGAGGGAAATTGTAGCAATGTGGTCAAAGGTGGCGATTGTGATTGTTTTTGGGCCCTAATCGTCTATTGTTGATGGTTGTTTTTGGATGCTGATGGTTTATAGCAGAATTGTTGTGACATGATGGTCCTGTATGATTTCCGGACCCTTGATGGCGGTGGTTTGGTGTTGGTGGTAGTCTTGCGGACAGTCACGATTGTGATTGTTTTTGGACCCTAATCGTCTATCGTTGCCGGGTTCCGATTTGGAACCCTTGGTGGTGGTTGTAAGTTGTCTTTGTTACCTGAATCATGGCATGAGTTGAAATTGGGGATTCAGTGGACCTGATAATAGCACCCGGGCTGTAACTGATGAGTGTATTGTTAATGGGAGAGAGTGCCTTGCGCCCGAAAAAGGAAGAATAACCGTGTCCCGTGTTCACCGTAAAAATATTGATAATTATCATTTGTTTTTAGTCATGTAACATCCTACTTTTGATAATAATAAATAAAAGGGATCGTGTTTATCTAAAAGTGCGTTAATAATTAATTATGTTGAATAAAATAATAGAGTGTGGGCTTGATTAATGAAAGATGGAATAAAGGATAAAGATAGGCATTAGGTCCATTGGCTTAAGAGAGTATAAATACTTCTTAAACCTCCCTAAAACCCTAAAATATTTCATTCTTATTCATAAGCCTACCTACACACTCAAACACACATAAACACCCTCAAACCTTACGGCTCAAGATCCGATACCAAAACCAAGCATAGTTTGTATTAGATCTTTGATTATACAAGCAAGCTAGGAACATGTTCAAGGTCACATATTGAAGCTAACCCGTAGCTCGAGTGAACCTAAGAGGTACGTTTTACGTTTAAAGGTTTCATTTTTAAAGACGGTCTGCCCTAAGATTTGGTATGAAGGAAAATCGGGGATTTTATGGAATAAACATGTAAACTTGACGTTAAATACGAACTATTGAACTCGCTAGTGTGTACGGCTCACTTAGTAACCCTAGATCTAGCTAAAACGGGTTTGAAATCAGTAAAAGTTTAAACTTTATTGCTAACTGAGCTAGATCTTGGTTAAGGATATAAAGGTAAAGGTTATAAACAACTAACGGGTTCGTTTTGGTTAGGCTTTGTATCTAACCTAAGAAAAACCTGTTTTTACCCGTAGAAAAAATGTGAACTGGTTGATCTGGGTTCAGTTTTATTCCATATTCGACCACAACCGTTTCAACCTGTTAAAATGCAGTTTATCGACCACACTGAAACCAAAACCATCTTTACTCATTAGTTACTACTAAAACGCAATGGGTTAATTTTGATGAGGTTTTACTTCTGACCCGGCAAAAGAAAACGTTTTCACATGATAAAAAAACTGAGTACTTCGTTGTCACTAAAACAAATATTTTCACCTATTAATAAACACAAATGGGTTGATTTATGACCCGAACAAACTAATTTGACCCATCATAAAATTTTAACAATAATTAGAAATTTGGCTCGGGTCATAACAAAGTTAAGTTATGAAATGGCAAACGGGTCAATCTGAGTTAAGTTTTATTTATGATTCCAACAATGGTGTCATGTAAGCAGTTAAAGGGAAAGAGAAGGGTTCCTGGAAATACTACAAATGAAACACTCATTAGACGTTAACATTTTTGCAATCATTCAAACATAACCATTTACCTTTAATGAGAGTGTTTCCTTTCTGTGCATTGGTTTTTAGATCTATTATGTTTTTCTTTTTTGATTAATTTCAATACGATGATAGATGGGCGAGTCTGGTACACCGGTAATGGGTTGGGTCAAAGTTGCCTTGGGCTGGCTTCACTAGGGGATAAACGAGCCGAGATGAAATTAAGCTCGACTAGGCTCGAGCTAGAGTTCCTAATAGTTGGTTAAAAGCATCACGTCGTGCCTATAGTTTCTTAAGTTCCTACTTAGTGAATAAAATTTTTGAACTTTAATGTTAATATTTTTAATGTTAATATTTTTAAGTCTGATTTCATAAACTTTGTGCAGATCCGGGATAAAAGAAACATGAGATGTAGAACCTCAAGCATGATCGCCCGCTCTTTGACAACACCATAACACAATATTTTGGTAGTAGTAACATGTGTTGAATATCTAACTAACAATCATTTGTAATTAATAACTATCTATTTTGTGATCACTTGGTGCACATATTTTGTTCACAGCCCATCAAATGTGATGAAACGAGGGGCTATAAGGTTGGTTTGTACTGCAAGCTTTACACATGAAACTATGGTAAGCCTTATCGACACCCGGCCGCAACGCGGCGGGTCAACCTACTAGTTAAATTTAATTTTCAAATGGGTCACATGACCAAACTATCACTTGATTCATTTCGAAGCACCTACTATTATATTCCTTTTTTTTGTATACCCACATTTGCTATTCATATACATAAATTTGACACTTTTGGGAGTGTTTTATATGTATTTGACTAAAGACCAGAATTGTTATTTTTACTCATACACCCTTAAACGCTTGTTAGAACTAGGCATGCACAAAATAACCGGTTCCGGACCTGAACTGGTGGACCCGACACGGAACCGGTTCCAGGTACGACCCGGTGGACCCAATACCTGGATTGGGTATTTATATACCCGAAAGTCCTACCCGGTCCCCTTATATTTCCCAGATCGGGTCGTACCCGGTTCCTACCCGGTGCCGGTTCCAAACCGTTTCCAGTTAGTACTCGGAATAACTAGTTCCTCCTGGTTTTAGGCATTAAATGTTGCTGCACGTAAAAAATAGCCGTTGGAACTGGTTCCAACGGTAATTTAGCCGTTTTATAGCCGTTGGAACTGGTTTTTGATGTCCTAAAACCATATAAATTGATTGGTTATCCATTGTTTTACCACCAAACTCAAAAACACTAAAAATACTTTTCGGTTGTAAGGCTCCGGTCCCGGTTCCCTATTTTAGTGTTGGATTTATTCATAAACACAGTTCTAAATATCATAGTTAATTAAAACTTTCGTGAAATAAATAAAACTTCAATCATTCGTTACAAAACATTGAAACTTGTATTTGAAAAAGTAAGATAAAACATATTATTTAACATCATGACAAATCTTTCTACAGATGCCAGCATAGCTTCTTCAGATCCTGCCATGTGTCCCCCTAAAGCTAACTACTTCAGTCTATTAACCTGCGTGCATACTAAAAGTCAGCTACGCTGAGTAAGTTCTAGTTAAAACAGGTAGCATACAATACATTCACATACTTACTCATACGTATCCATAGATACATATTACTTATCCTACTTATCTTTCTTTCGTACATATATAAGTACATACTTTCTTTCTTTCTTTATTTTATTCCTTCTTTCATACTTTCATATTTTATCTTACTTTACATACTTATACATTATAAAGAGCCTTTCCCCCTATAACCTCACAGATATTATTAGGGTCTACCACCCTCCTTCACAGATATTATTAGGATCTGCCACCCTCTTTCACATATATTATTAGGGTCTGCCACTCTTTACCGTCAATTCATACATACCTTCCTTTTGTTTTATATTATTATATACTTTCGTACATACTCTTAATCTTTTCTACGTCATAAATACATCATGCATACATCAATCATATACATCCATACATCATACATAAACGATCACATCACGGTACATGCAATATCTGAAGATCGTTCACGCACCGTCAAACATTCATTCGTATATAGATCATATAAGGCATACACTTACCACTTAAGGTAAGTGTATTAACTAATCACATCGATTATGCACACAACTTCGAAAACATCACAAGGAAAATGGGGATAGAAACTCACCTAAGCGCGGTTCCTTTCTGAGTTTATAGTAATACCCTTCTTTAGCTGTGCACGGCTAACTATATAATAATTGCAAGTATCAATTAACTAACTCTATCGATATCATACTTTTAGATTAATAACACCCTCAACGAATTGGGGTTCGGGGGTAGCCCCCTAGCAGCGGGGTCTTGGGGCGGTATCCCCTATTAGGGTCCAAGGGACAGAGCCCCTGAGGTCAGCTTGGAAAATTTTTATTTCCATTAAAGGTCCTTCACTAAAATTTCATTAGGATTCTAAAATAAATATTTTATTCGTTATCCCATTCGTTATAACGAATGGCCTCTGGTTAAGCCTCATTCGCTACCCCATTCGTTATGACGAATGGTTCCATTCGTTATAACGAATGGTTTGATCTGAGACGAATGAGCGCATAGCGAATGACTAAGGCCGTTCGAGCTTTCTATAAGACGAATGAGGGATTCATTCGTTATAGGCGCATGCAACTGTATCCTGTAGCGAATTACTTGATTCGTTGTCCTAACATGGTGAATGGGTAAATAACAAATGACAAGTGCCATTCGTTAAGTCTGTAAGATGAATGAAGGGTTCATTCGTCCTAAGGGCACACGAATGTATCCTATTCGTTATGACTACTTAACGAATGATCAATCATTGATGTGTAGTAAAACACACTTACTTTCCTTATGAATTTATCATGGTTTTTATGCTTATTTGTTTATTTTATGAAAGTATTGCGGGCTAAGTGCAATAATTTACAAAGTTTAAATGTTAATTGTAGGTTTATGAAAGATGGTGAAAAAAATAGTTAATTTGGAAGATTCTAGAGGCCTTGTTGGTCAAGTTTTGAAGTTACAACTCAAGGCCCAACTCAAGGCCACAAGTTAGAAGCCTTGTATAATATTATATGAAGATAATTAATTGAGAAATCAGCCATAATTCAACCAACAAACCCGAAATAAAGATAAAAAAAACGCTAAATCCTATTTTCTTCTACTGTTCCGATCGGAACTGCAGCAGAAAAAGAAGAAAGAAAAAAGAAGAAAAGGAGGCGGCTGAGGTGGTTGTGGCGGCTGGAGAGGAAGAAGAACATCAAGGGGCATCTTGTGCAGCTGCTAGGCATCTTATACATCATAAATCTCAGCCATAAACCCTAAGTAATCATCTTAAACTTTGTTTATTGTTCAAGAACCCTAACTTTGTTGAATCGGTCTTTTGCTTTGGATTGTTTTGCAAGTGATTGATAGTTTAAATTGTGATTGATTGTGTTTGAATCTTGAATGAATTTGATCATGTTTAAGTTGATGTTTGTGATGTTTTTCTTAAGTATACATGGCTGTCCAAAATCTATGAGTAGCTAAACTTGCTTGTTCTGCCTAGGATAGATGATTGTTGAGTAGTTTAGACTTGTTTAATGGATTGTTAATGTTCAAGACTTGAATTATTGATGTAAAGTTTAACTAAACCATAAATTAGATTGTGTGTGATGGCTGTGTTTTATGTGTTATTACTTATAATCCTCTTGCATTAGTTAATTGAATTAGTTTTGATTAATTGATTGTTTGTTAGACTCTTGACTTGGTGTTTAGGGTTTATTTGCGGGGTGTACAACCGTATGGATAAGTGGGTAATATAAATCATTTAAAATCAGTTAAAATACACCCTCTTTGAGACCGAGAGGTGATAAGAAGTAATATTGTCTCGTTGCTTTTACTTGTTAGAATTAAGACCGCGCGAGAGCGGGTTTTTGTCTTGTCGAGTTTGAGTGTTTATGTGCAATTAGTTGGTTTAATTTGGGTTAAGTTAAATTGTTCCTCTATCCTTGGTGACACAGTATTTGTCTCCATTAGGATAGTGTGTCGATGAGACCGAGAGGAGAGTCGACATTTGAACACGTTAATAATTGTTTTTCGGGTTTATTCTTTAAAATCAACTAAGATAAGTTAGAGATTGTTAGAGAGACTGAGAGGTAATTTGACTTTCTTAAACAAGTTTTAGTTGTGTCATCTTTTATAACCGGCGTCATGAATATTTTCAATCCGTTGTCTTGTTATTTCTGTCAACATGATTCATTCCTAGGTAGACGTCTTTATACATTGAATTTAAACCAAAGTTTTCTAAAAGTGTTTTGTCAAAAGTTTTCATTTAATTAAGTTAAGTAGTTAAATTAAATCTAAAAATAAATCAATTAAATGTTTTGGTGAGTCTTGGTTAGAGTTTAGTAATTATAAACGTTTTCACGTGTCTTCGAGTTCGATATCCGAACTTTCTTCATCTGTGCTATACGCGACCGGTACACTTGCCGTTTGTGTGAACTAGGATAGATTGTTTGGTTTTTAAAGCTTAGTTGTGACTTGTGTTTTATTTATATATATATTTTCGCACATCAAGTTTTTGGCACCGTTGCAGGGGACACGGTTAGAGGCGTATTGAGAACGACTCGAGTTAGGACTTGCCTTGTTTACTATTTATCTTTCTTATTTGTTTTGTTTGTTAGTTTAAAATAGTTTAGCTAATTATAATTTCTTATATTTATTTTAATAGTTGTATGCGACGTACTCAATCTCTAGGACCACCAGAAGTTGAAGGATTTCCCGAACCAGAGAGAGAGCTTCTTGAGAGACGTCGTACAAAACCGTCTTCCAGTTCATCTACATCCGTCGGTAATACGTTCTCTTCTCCTACTTTTTCTGAACCCGTCATTAGGGATAGGATTATGGGCGACGCGAACCCACCACCGAGGAGGACAGTTGCAGACCGGGCCCGTCCGGTCGATGCTGGCGCGAGATCCAGCATTGCTCCACCAGCTATAGGAGTTCAAACGACTTGGCAGATTCCATCTAATGTTCTGAACACGATTGCTCATTCTGCTCAATTTCACGGGTTGCTCCACGAGAACCCGCATTCTTATCTCACTCATATTACACGTATCTGCGACACGTTTCATCTTGCCGGCGTATCTGAAGACGCCATAAAACTCCGAATCTTTCCGTTCTCACTCGTTGATCATGCGAGTCTGTGGCTTGAGTCCCTCCCACAGGGATCCATTGCTACTTGGGCTGCCATGCAGACCCAATTTCTTGAAAAATATGATCCTCCGGCTAAGGCCGCTCGTTTGCGTAACCAAATTCATTCTTTCCAGATGGAGGACACCGAGAGCTTCTACGAGGCGTGGGAAATGTTCAAAAATCTACTTGCGTTATGTCCAAACCACGGCCTACAAGACTGGGCGATTGTTGAGAAGTTCTACAACGGAGTGACACACGTAACTCAGAGTATGCTCGACACAGCTGCAGGAGGTAACCTACTGACAAAGAAAGATACGGATGAGTGCATTTCCTTGTTTAACGGTTTAGCCATTAGTGGATACCAGCGACCACCAGTTAAGAGTACCAAAACCGTCGATTCCCTATCACGCGGTATGCATTCGGTCGATACGAGCACCGCACTTGCGGCACAAGTTGAAGCGTTAGCAAAGATTTTGAAGGACCTGCAGGTGAAAAGTAAGTTATGCGAGATCTGTAGTGGGGGACATGATACTGTTCAGTGCCCCGTAGGTTTCCAGGAGGAGGCAGTCGACTTCGTTAATAATCCAAACCGAAATCAACATTCTTTCAATTCTTATAATTCGGGGTGGAGAGGTAACCAAAATTCCAACTGGAGGAACGGAAATCAGTCCGGCTTCCAGCAACGTCAGAGCCTATTCCAGGATTCCGGTGAGGGACCGAGTAGTGGGGAGAAGAAGCCCACGTTAGAGGAGATGATGGCACAGCAGACACAGATGCTGTCGCAACTCATGACACGAGAGGACTCCCGTCAAAAAGAAACTCAAGAGAAATTCCGGGAGCACGAGTCATTCATGAGAAATCAAGGAGCGTCAATTCAAAATCTTGAGCATCAGATGGGAGAGATAGCAAGTCGTCTAAATGAGAGGTCGCCAGGTACACTTCCAAGTAACACTGAACAAAATCCGAAGGCGTTTGCGAAGGCTTTGACGACAAGGAGCGGTGCGGGTGCAAGTAGCGAGCCCGTGATTCAAGAGGCGACGAGAGGAGTCGTTAACGAGCCTGCGGTAGATGTAGAGGAGTAGGTAGACGAGGAGATTCAGTTGGAATCTCCACCGGCTAAGGTGCATCAGAGGCACAGCCCCGGAAGTTCAGCACAGGCCGAGAACCAACCATTACCCAGCACACCACCGAGAGTCTACAAACCTAGACTCCCATTTCCCGGGAGAGTCCGTAGGGATAGAGACGAGGAGCAGAACTCCAAATTTCTTGATCTTCTGAAGCAACTTCATCTTAATATTCCTTTCCTTGAGGCACTCACGCAAATGCCCAAATACGCAAAGTTTCTTAAGGATATTCTTTCAAACAAAGAGAAGTTAGCCGAAGTCTCTTCCATTCCTCTGAGTGTTGGTTGCTCTGCAGTCTTGCAGAGAAAGTTACCAGAAAAGATGTCCGATCCTGGGAGTTTCACAATTCCCTGCATCTTAAGTGATAATACGGTCGTCCATGCGCTGGCAGATCTTGGTGCCAGTATTAATCTCATGCCGTATTCCGTGTATCGCAAGTTGGGTCTAGGCGAACTGAGGCCTACTCGTATGAGTATCCAGCTTGCTGATCGTTCTGTGAAATACCCCCGAGGGGTGGTCGAGAACATGCTTGTTCGTGTCGACAAGTTCATCTTCCCGGTGGACTTTGTCATCCTGGACATGAACGATGACGATAGTGTCCCACTCATCTTGGGCCGACCATTCCTTGCCACTGCACAGGCATTGATCGATGTCTTCGAGGGTAAATTAATCTTAAGAGTTGGGGATGAGAACGTCACCTTTGACGTTCGACAGTCACTGAAACACCCCAAGTCCGCTGATGACTCCTTATACTTCATTGATACCATCATGGAGCATGTTGGGGAGTTTCTCTGCGAAATTTGTGGAGGATCTGCCTCCGACACCCAGATTCTCGATAGGGAGATTCCGGAGACTGAAATGGTTGCCGTAACCAATCAGTCCTTAAATGACGACACCGAGTCGTATACCCCTGAATCTGGCGTGTTTGCTGAGATCGTACGAGACGATCCGATGGACCGACCTTCAGTCGAGAGTCCTCCTCTTTCCTTAGAGCTTAAGGATTTACCTTCCCACCTTGAGTATGCTTTTTTAGATGAAGAGAGGAAGCTTTCCGGTTATAATTGCATCTGCATTGACCGAGGTCGAGAAGGAGAAGTTGTTGAGGGTGCTACGAGAGCACAAGGAGGCTATTGCTTGGAAGATTATCGACATCAAGGGTATCAACCCTTCGTTCTACACTCATAAAATCCTCATGGAGGAAAATTTCAAAACTGTCGTCCAGCCGCAACGGCGGCTCAATCCGAAAATGCAAGAGGTCATAAAGAAGGAGATCATTAAACTCCTTGATGCGGGGTTCATTTTCCCCATTTCTGATAGTGCTTGGGTGAGTCCAGTCCAAGTGGTTCCTAAAAAGGGTGGCATGACTGTCGTCACCAACGAGAGGAACGAGCTTATTCGTACGAGGACTGTGACAGGATGGCGAGTCTGCATCGACTATCGCCGACTGAATGATGCCACCAGGAAAGACCACTTTCCTCTCCCATTCATTGATCAGATGTTAGAGCGTTTAGCAGGTCAGCAGCACTACTGCTTCCTAGATGGTTTCTCCGGGTACTTCCAGGTTCCGATAGCTCCCGACAACCAGGAGAAAACCACTTTCACCTGCCCTTACGGAACGTTTTCTTAGAACGTATGCCGTTCGGACTTTGTAATGCTCCGGCCACATTCCAGAGGTGTATGGTGGCCATTTTCCATAATATGATCGAGGACTCCATGGAGGTGTTCATGGACGATTTTTCCGTATTTGGGAGTTCCTTCGATCATTGTTTATCAAATCTCGAGAGGATGATGTCCCGCCGTGTTGACACCAACCTAGTCCTTAACTGGGAAAAATGTCATTTCATGGTTCGCGAGGGCATTGTTCTAGGTCATCGAATCTCAAGTTCGGGGGTAGAGGTTGACCCGGCAAAGGTCGAGACCATTTCTAATCTTCCCCCGCCTACTTCTGTGAGATCAATTCGTAGCTTTCTAGGTCATGCCGGGTTCTACCGCCGGTTCATCAAAGATTTTTCAAAAATCGCGAGACCCATGACCAAACTTTTGGAGAAGGATGCTCCATTTGTTTTTTCTGAGCAGTGTATCGAGGCGTTTGATCTTCTAAAAGACAAACTCGTTAACGCCCGATCATGGTTGCTCCCGACTGGTCGTTACCATTCGAGTTGATGTGTGACGCGAGCGACTTCGCAGTCGGAGCGGTTCTTGGACAACGGAAGGATAAACATTTCCATCTGATCTACTATGCGAGCCAGACCTTAAATGGCGCACAGGAAAGCTATACCACCACCGAAAAAGAGCTTTTAGCTGTGGTGTTCGCTTTCGACAAATTTAGGTCCTATCTGGTTTTGTCCAAAATGATTGTTTATACGGATCATTCCGCTATTAGATATCTTTTCAGCAAGCAGGATGCTAAGCCTCGTCTTATCCGATGGATCCTGTTGCTTCAAGAGTTCGATATAAAGATCCGTGATAAAAAGGGGGCCGAGAATGTGGCGGCTGATCATCTTCACGACTAGAGGGAGTTGATTCAGGAGATTCGGGAGTTAGGATAGACGATCGTTTTCCGACGGAGAGTCTGATGTTCGTTACTGCACAAGAGGAAGGTTTTCCATGGTTTGCTGATTTCGCGAACTATCTCGCTGACGGATACCTCCCAAAGATGCCTTGCCAGCAAAAGAAGAAATTCTTTGCTGACATCAAATTTTACCTTTGGGACGATCCATATCTTTTCCGCATTGGTGCCGATCAGCTTATTAGAAGGTGTGTAGATGTCAAGGAAGAATGACAAATTTTGAGCCATTGTCATGTGGGACCGACTGGAGGTCACCACGGTGTGAATTCTACGGCAAAGAAAGTCTTTGATTCTGGTTTTTACTGGCCGTCTATCTTTAAGGATGCTCATCTGTTCGTTAAGAGTTGTGATCGTTGCCAGCGTGTCGGCAACATTTCTTCGCGAAACGAAATGCCCCAGAATGCCATTCAAGTTTGTGAGGTTTTTGATATTTGGGGTATTGATTTCATGGGACCGTTTCCATCTTCGTGTGGAAACAAATACATAATCGTGGCCGTCGATTACGTGTCTAAGTGGGTTGAGGCCAAAGCTCTACCCACCAATGATGCCTGAGTGGTAGTCCGTTTTCTAAAAAGTCTATTTGCTCGTTTTGGAGTCCCGAAAGCCTTGATCAGTGATCGAGGTACTCACTTTTGCAACTCGCAGATGGATAAGGCGTTGAAGCGTTATGGGGTCACCCATCGGCTTGCGACCGCCTACCACCCACAGACTAGTGGGCAAGTGGAAGTGAGTAATCGGGGAATCAAACGTATTCTCGAGAAAACGGTTGGTTCAAATTGTCAGGATTGGTCCGACAAATTAGATGACGCTCTGGGCCTTCCGTACAGCCTACAAGACTCCGACTGGTTCCACACCATTTCAGATGATTTATGGGAAGGCCTGTCATCTTCCTGTTGAATTGGAACACCGCGCTTCATGGGTCCTTCAAATGGTTAATCTTGATTTACCCGCTGCAAAGGGTAATCGTTTCCATCAATTACACGAATTAGAGGAGCTCCGGGATCACGCATATGCACAATCATTTCGGTATAAGGAGCATACGAAGGAACTGCATGACAGGAAATTGAAGGGTAATAAGCAGTTCAAGTGTGGGGATAAGGTTTTACTGTATAACTCACGGTTGAGGTTATTCCCGGGAAAGTTGAAATCCCGATGGTCGGGACCGTTCACGGTCACTGAGGTTTTCCCGTATGGCACGATTGAGATACAAGATCGAAGCGGGAAGTTCAAGGTGAACGGCCATAGATTGAAGCACTACATAGGAGAGCCGATAACTGATCAGACAGTCGAGGTGTTCTACCTTGACTCATTCACCGAGGAATAGTCGTGATGGATGCATCATTCGGGAGACAGCCCGAGTTGTAGAGTTTGTATTATGATTCTTTTTATTATCTGTTTTTATTTGTTTTATTTTTATATTTATAAAATAAAAACATAAAAATACAAAAAAAATATTTAAAAAAAATAAAAAAAAAATTAAAAAATTCAGAAACACAAAAATATGTTTATTTCTTATGTTTTTGTTTTCTGTTTCGTACGCCGCTACATGCGAGCGAGTTTGAGTTATTGCAGGTATTATTATGCGCATGGTAGCTCTGATGGCATTTTTGAACTGGTTCACCCGAGGTTGCGGCCGCGAATGAAATGCTATACGGTCGTTTGTTTGAGTCATACACAGCTGATGAAGAATTTGCATCTAAACCAGGGGAGTAACCCGTTCTCTATTTTAATTTCTGTTCATTCAAGTTTTACTTTTATGCTTTACGTTTTATTTTTATTTTATTTATTTTCCTTGTTCTCATCGAGGACGATTTCGTTCTAAGTGTGGGGATGAGAATTTATTTTACTTAGTTGTAGAAAATAATAATAATAATAAAATAAAAAAATTTAAAAAAAATAAAAAGTTTTCACTTGTTTTTCGTTTTCGTACGTTGTTAAAAAAATGTCCCTTGTTTTTAGTTTCTGTTGCATTAAAGTGGGAGATGATGATATTTATCGGAAATCGGTTTTTCAAACTACTAAGAATATGAGATAAATAAAAGAAAACGCACTTAACTTGAGATGTGTCGGTAGGCTCAGCCTTGAAAATGAAAGGGCAAATTTGATAAAACGGTTAAACGGAAATCTTTTGTGGGTAAAGCGTTTTGTCCGTGGAAAATAAGCAATGAAAGGTCGGGCCATACTCAAGCCTCAAATTTTGGTATGAAAAAGTGGAAATATCATGAGTTTTTAAAAATTTGAATACGTTATCATATGATGCTTTGGTAGGTTTAACGTTAGAGTATGCCGTGTAGCCTGTGATATAAATCTTAAACTGCTAGTTTAGTGTTTTACACCTCATTGGCGTATGGTTTTATAACCTTAAATCCTGTATTGATGGGATGCTTCGGGTCCGGAGACCATGGGTCTGTATGCAATCTATTTATCTGGGTATTTACAATTCCTAAGTGGGGTTGTGTATATTTAAAATAAAGCCAAAGAGCAAACCCTTATAAGTCTATAAACATGATCACAAAAAGTACAAAAGTACAAATACACTACAGACTTGATCATACACGTTGTTAGCCATGTGGGGTCCCCTTGCTCGCGTCTCATTACCATTAAGAAACGGACCACAAGGGACACGCTACATGTAAGCCCTACAGATGAAATTTTGCATACTCACCTATGGTGATGGATTTGGGGTATTGCTTGATAACGGGGGTATGTCATGTTGTGGGGAACACTAGCTATAAATAATTGAACCTTTATCATATCTAATGGCTGCTTGGTAGACTTTGATGCTTAAGCTTAGGTGGATAAACAATACCCTTGATCGTCTTAACTATTCATAAATATTGAGCAACAAAGTTTTAATTCTGCTAATTTTGAGGTTTAAGTCAAGTTGGGGTGGTCTGGTTCGGTAAAAGCAGAAAAAAGCGGGTCTTAATTGTGTAAACCACTAAGTAATATTATTGTCGGATCTTATTTGTCCCGGTAAAGAATAAGGCATGGGTTTAGGTGGACAACAATATCGATGATCGCGGTTTTTGCGTTTTTCTGAGCTTTAAAATCTAACCTATATGTTTGATTTAACTTTGATTTTCCGATTCTGATCCAACTGCAGTCAAATCTTTTTCAGGGACGAAAAAGTCTTAAGTGTGGGGATGTTTGATGTGTAGTAAAACACACTTACTTTCCTTATGAATTTATCATGGTTTATATGCTTATTTGTTTATTTTATGAAAGTATTGGGGGCTAAGTGCAATAATTTACAAAGTTTAAATGTTAATTGTAGGTTTATGAAAGATGGTGAAAAAAAGAGTTAATTTGGAAGATTCTAGAGGCCTTGTTGGTCAAGTTTTGAAGCTACAACTCAAGGCCCAACTCAAGCCCACAAGTTAGAAGCCTTGTATAATATTATATGAAGATAATTAATTGAGAAATCAACCATTATTCAACCAACAAACCCGAAATAAAGATAAAAAAAACGCTAAACCCTAGTTTCTTCTACTGTTCCGATCGGAACTGCAGCAGAAAAAGAAGAAAGAAAAAAGAAGAAAAGGAGGCGGCTGAGGTGGTTGTGGCGGCTGGAGAGGAAGAAGAACATCAAGGGGCATCTTGTGCAGCTGCTAGGCATCTTATACATCATAAATCTCAGCCATAAACCCTAAGTAATCATCTTAAACTTTGTTTATTGTTCAAGAACCCTAACTTTGTTGAATCGGTCTTTTGCTTTGGATTGTTTTGCAAGTGATTGATAGTTTGAATTGTGATTGATTGTGTTTGAATCTTGAATGAATTTGATCATGTTTAAGTTGATGTTTGTGATGTTTTTCTTAAGTATACATGGCTGTCCAAAATCTATGAGTAGCTAAACTTGCTTGTTCTGCCTAGGATAGATGATTGTTGAGTAGTTTAGACTTGTTTAATGGATTGTTAATGTTCAAGACTTGAATTATTGATGTAAAGTTTAACTAAACCATAAATTAGATTGTGTGTGATGGCTGTGTTTTATGTGTTATTACTTATAATCCTCTTGCATTAGTTAATTGAATTAGTTTTGATTAATTGATTGCTTGTTAGACTCTTGACTTGGTGTTTAGGGTTTATTTGCGGGGTGTACAACCGTAGGGATAAGTGGGTAATATAAATCATTTAAAATCAGTTAAAATACACCCTCTTTGAGACCGAGAGGTGATAAGAAGTAATATTGTCTCGTTGCTTTTACTTGTTAGAATTAAGACCGCGCGAGAGCGGGTTTTTGTCTTGTCGAGTTTGAGTGTTTATGTGCAATTAGTTGGTTTAATTTGGGTTAAGTTAAATTGTTCCTCTATCCTTGGTGACACAGTATTTGTCTCCATTAGGATAGTGTGTCGATGAGACCGAGAGGAGAGTCGACATTTGAACACGTTAATAATTGTTTTTCGGGTTTATTCTTTAAAATCAACTAAGATAAGTTAGAGATTGTTAGAGAGACTGAGAGGTAATTTGACTTTCTTAAACAAGTTTTAGTTGTGTCATCTTTTATAACCGGCGTCATGAATATTTTCAATCCGTTGTCTTGTTATTTCTGTCAACATGATTCATTCCTAGGTAGACGTCTTTATACATTGAATTTAAACCAAAGTTTTCTAAAAGTGTTTTGTCAAAAGTTTTCATTTAATTAAGTTAAGTAGTTAAATTAAATCTAAAAATAAATCAATTAAATGTTTTGGTGAGTCTTGGTTAGAGTTTAGTAATTATAAACGTTTTCACGTGTCTTCGAGTTCGATATCCGGACTTTCTTCATCTGTGCTATACGCGACCGGTACACTTGCCGTTTGTGTGAACTAGGATAGATTGTTTGGTTTTTAAAGCTTAGTTGCGACTTGTGTTTTATTTATATATATATTTTCGCACATCAATCATTCATAACGAATGAGCATCAGACTTATCCATTCGTTGACCCGAATGTCAAAGTCAAATTTGATAAGAACAAGAACAGTCAACAGATGCCAGATTTGCAACTAACCTTTAAATCTTGACGAAATAACACGAATTTGGTATCAATGGATTCGTATTGATAGTGCCTACAAACCCTAATCATACATATACTTAAACATCACGTTTTAAATGGTGAGATTGATGATATTCATATACGGTTCTTCATGCTATCAATTACCCTATCAGATGTCAACGGATTTCAACAAGAATCATTGTGTTTGATTAGTCTTTATCACATGTACAGGTCTAGGAATCCTAAACGAGCCGAACAAGTGTTTCGTTGTAAAACATACCTTTAAGCGAGTCGGTTTACGTACACGATCTAGCCTTGATGTAGGTATTGCTCGTCACGATACTCTAACGCCCTCAAGCTTGGGTCTTCTCCTCCGGATCTTGGCTCGAGAAATAGGATGGTGTTCATGTGTGTTTATGGAGGTGTAGGATATGGTGTAGAGATGGATGGAAAAACGAAAAGATTAGGGTTTAAGGGGTATTTATACTCCCTTAAGCCTATGGACCTTAGGCCCATCACCATCCTTATCCCATATTTTAAATGTCCAAGCCCACACTCTAAGCGTTTATTTATCTAAACTGATTAATGACACTTTATTAAATAAACAAAGTTTATTTATTCATTCTTTTCAAAATCAGGATGTTAGATCAGTTTACACTCGTTTTACAACCCCGGAAAACCAACGCCTCTCAATTCCACCACTTCTTAGTTGTTACTATGGCAAGCACCAAAAAGTCTAACAACAAGGCTAACAAGAAGGCTACTACATCTGTTTTCATTGACCCGGATCGTGTTAAAGAAGACCCCAAAGTTGTTGCGGTCCTCGCGCATACCCGCAACAAAGATGTATGAAAGAATTAGGATTTGGTTCAATTGATCAATGGTGAAACTAAGGCTCGTTGCAAATTTTGTGGCACTTACTTAAAGCACGATTCTAACTCGACTTTAAAAAAGCACATCGACCACAAATTTTTCAACGCCTTGAAAGAAGTTCCCGCAACCGACCAATAATTTAGTTTTTCTTTGTTTATTAACTACTTTTGCTTTGTTTATTATTAGTAATGTTTTATATCTTATTAGTCATGTTTTATTTTTTGTTACTATTTCACTTGATTACAATAACGACGAACATTTTATTATAAAAAACACAACATATTACAAGCATTATTAACCAAAATAACTTAAAATAAAAAACAAGTCCGTCGTTTTAATCTCGCGCTCTACAATGATTAAACGTTGTTACCGGCGACGATAGGTGCTTGAGTTGTAGAGCCGGACTCTCCTGCTTCCGCTTTTTTGGCATCCAAACTTTTTTCCTCACGGCAATACTTATTGGTATGCTTTCGTAGGGTGGAGTTCGACCCCGCTTTCAGAAACTTGGAACAATACTTGCACCGAGCCATCTCTTGTGAGTCGGTCATGACACACAAATCAAAATGAACCCAAACCTCGGGGAATCGTGTTGTGCCGATGACCATAACAACATCCTCGTTACTTGCCATTGATTGTCGGTTTAAGCATAATTGTGATTTAAAGTGTGTTTTAGAGTTTTAAAAGTGGTTCAACTATTTCTACACACCACCTAGCTACTTATAGTATGTGTGTAAGGTATATATGGCTAATGTAACATCCCGAAATTTCCTAGAAGAATATTAATTTCGTTGGAGAAATTAATTTGAGTTAGTAAAGATATTAATAAAATAATAATAAAGATTGAAGATGGTAGGCTAGTTAAATGAAATGAATTATGGACTAAAAAGGAAAGATGGGCCTAAGGTAGGGGGTATAATACCCATTAAACCCTAATCCTTTCCATTTCCTTCCATCTCTACACCATAGCCTACACCTTCAATAACACACACTTAAGCCAAACACTCTCTACTCTACTGTATTCAACGATCCGAGACCAACCGAAGGCAAGAAATGATTTATCTCAAGTGTACCAACATAGTGGAACCCGACACCGCAGCTCCGTGATGCCGTATGTGCCGTTTGGATCTAGATCTAGCTTTATTCGGGTGTTTAATCAACCAAAAACGAGCTTAAGGACCACATTGGCTCATATCTGGACACCCCGAAGCTACCTAGATCATAAACGATCAAACCCCGATCAATCATGGTGGTTACCGGCGGCTGACGGTGCCGGAGTCAAAGAAAAGCCCAAAAACGTGTATATATATGCACTAAACAGGACTTATACGGCGTTTAAGAATATACGCCGTATATGTATAGCAACGTGTACGTATACCCATAGCACATAAGTAGGAAAGCAGCATATATGTACGAAAGCAACATATATGTATGTAGCGCATATGTATGTACCGCGTATATGTATGCCGGCGTGTATGTATGCATGTGTGTCATATATGTATGCAACGTGTATGTCTGTAGCGCATATGTATGTGTACACCGTATATGTATACCACGTATATGTATATGGAGTGTATGTATGCATGTGTGTCGTACATGTATGCAATGTGTATGTATGTAGCGCATATGTATGTATAGCACGTATATGTATATAGCGTGTATGTATGCATATGCGTCGTATGTGTTTGGACGTGTATGTATAACTTATACTCTGGATTAACTTATACGTTTGAAGCAAATTATGCACTAGATGATTTATAAAATAAACGAAAGATAAACAACGTATACGTACGTAAAAGATAGACACGGACTTATATGATATAAAAGTAATTAATTAATAATGAAAGGTAACGTTTTAAACGGGAAAGGGACTTAGCAATATAACATGATTAGGAATAGTTAAGTAATACTTTTTAATTGACACACAGTTAGTCGTGCACAGCTTAGGAAGGGTATAACAGTAAACTCTGAGAAGAATCGTCTACATGTGAGTTTCTAGCCCCATTCCTTGTTCTGTTTTCGGGGTTGTGTGCATACTCGATGTGAATAGTTAATACACTTACATTAAGTGGTAAGTGTATGTCATATATGATTTATGTGATAGTTATTGAGGTTATGAATGAATGCTTGTCAGTACGTGAACGATCTTCGGATATTGCACGTATTGTCAAGGAAGGTAATTATTAGAAGATATGATCGTTTTATAAAGTATGTATGAATGATAAAGCAGGATATGTATGAAATTGTAAATAATAGTATGAAGAAATATATGAAGGTATGAAGATACGAGGATAGGGACCAGACCCTCATAATATCAGAGAGGATAGGGAAAAGACCCTTTGTAAGGCCCTGATCCTGGTGCCCTACTTTGGCGTTGGATTTACTCATAAACACAGTTCTAAATATCAGAGTTAATTAAAACTTTCGCGAAAGTAAAATACGTTAACCATTCATTACAAAACATTTGTATATTGTCTTTAAAGCATAACATAAACATCATAAATAAAAATCATGGCAGTTCCACTCTAGATGCCAGCCGCTTCAGTTCATGTCATGTGTCTCCCTCAAGCCAACTGCTTTAATCTATTCACGTGCGTGCATACTAAAAGTTAGCTATGCTGAGTGAGTTCTAGGTAATATAGGTAATATGCAATGCATCCACATAATTATATATATATATATATATAAGAAACATATTACTTACTCAACCTGCTTATCTTTCTTTCATACATACATAAGTACATACCTTCTTTCTTTCTTTCTTACTTTTGTATCTAATTTTGCATTACATGCTCATACGTTATAAAGAGCATTACACCCTACTTCCTCGAGTATTATTAGGGCTCGGTCCCTTTTCTTCCTCGGATATTATTAGGGTCTGGTCTCTTCTTCCTTAAGTATTATTAGGGCTCGGTCCCTTTCTTCTTCGGATATTATTAGGGCCCGGTCCCTGCTTCTATTATTAGGGTCTGGTTCCTTTCTTCCGTGCCTTACCGTTATTTTATATTTACTTATAACTTTCATGCATAACATACATATATCATTCGTACATCATATATGAGTCACATCTTCAAACTATCACCTAGCAATACATGCAATATCCGAAGATCGTTCACGTACCGTCAAGCATACATTCATAACTTTTACATAAATCATATATGGCATACACTTACCACTTAAGGTAAGTGTATTAACTAATCACATTGAGTATGCACACAGCCCCGGAAACATAAAAAGGAAATGAGGCTAGAAACTCACATGTAATCGATTCCTTTCTAAGTTTACGGTTATGCCCTTCTTGAGTTGTGCACGGCTAACGGTGTCTTAATCATAGTATCAATTAACTACTTCTAGCTATACTATAATTCTAAGTTATAACCCTTAACGAACAGGGGTTCGGGAGCAGCGTCCCTGGCAGCGGGTATCTAGGGCGGCAGAGCCCCTGGCTGGGTTTAAGCTTCAGGTCAGCTTTGATTAAATGTTATTTTCATTAATAGGTCTTTACTAAAAACCTCATCAGAAAACTGAAGTTCAATTATTTCATCAAATCAAATCTTCATTTTAAACATTGCCTTTATTATAAATTAATTACTTATCTTTAGCTCATATGTCACACAAGTCCATATTTTTCGTCCACGTACGTATATGCTGTTTATCGTTCATTTATTCATAAAATCAATAATTCTGGTGTATAAGTCTATTACGGGCATATAAGCTGCTACGGCGCATAAGTCTTCTCCACGTATAAGTTGTCTTTAGCATATAAATATATCCCAACGTATAAGTGATATCCGGTGTGTAAGTTTTACATATACGTATATACATGTACGGTGCATGTATACATATACGCTACGTATATACATATACGTCATGCATACATGTAGATGGCTCATACTTATATGTTTCAGATACATACACACTGTCCAACCTTATGCGTTGTCTACTTACACGTTTCCTACTTATACGTTGCTATACATATATGCGATTAAACATAAACTCTACCATACATATACGGCGTATATACTTATACGCCGTATAAGCACTGTTCAGCATTCATATACGTGTTTTTGGGGTTTTTCTTCGATTCCAGCGCAGTCAGCCGCCGTTAACCACCATGGTTGATCGGGGTATGATCGTTTATAGTCTAGGTAGCTTTGGGGTGTCCAGATCTGAGCTAAAGTGGCCCTTAAGCTCATTTTTGGTTGATTAAACGCCCGAACAAAGCTAGATCTAGATCCAAACGATTCATACGGCATCCGGGGCTGTGGTGTCAGGTTCTAATGTATTGGTACAGCTAAGATAGATCATTTCTTACCTTTAGTTGGTCTTGGATCGTTCAATATAGTAGAGTAGAGAGTGTTCGGCTTAAGTGTGTGTTTTTGAAGGTGTAGGCTATGGTGTGGAGATGGATGGAAATGGAATGGATTAGGGTTTAAGGGGTATTTATACTCCCTTAAGCCTATGGAACTTAGAGGATAGGGCCAGACCCTCATAATATCTGAGAGGATAGGACCAGACCCTTATAATATCTGAGAGGATAGGGACCAGACCCTTATAATATCTGAGAGGTTGTAGGGCGAAAATGTCACACCCTCAAAATCCACTAACGGAGTTTTACCGTCAGAGGGTGTGAACTAACAAGATCGAAGTCATTAGTTAAATCAAACATCATTACCAAGGTTTTAAAAACCAACAAAAACATTCAAGTCTAAAATAAGTACGAAAACGTAAATAGTAATGTAAAGTGATGCGCCAACGCAGGACGACTTAAAGCAACAATTGATATGATAAAGTTTTAAAGAAAATTTAAATCATAAGAGTATAGCGCATGCATGTCCTAAACCGCGCACCCGCCTTGGCTACATGAGAGAAACATACTAAAAGGGTCAACACAAGGTTGGTGAGTTCACAAGTTTAAGTAAATTAAGCGTTGTGTTTTTTGCGTTACCGGATAATTTTATGTCAATATATATATCAATAGGTAGCTAGCCTATCAAGCATGTATTACTAAGTGTTCGACACCGAAGCTGACTGATTATCATTTGTCTTTCCACCATGTAAACCACGACCATGGTAATGTGTTAGCCAAAATTACACCCACTCGACCTACAATCGAGTTTAGAGTCGGGTGGGGCTTTTCAAACCCACTAGTACTACTCAACACTGAGTCGCTGTTATCCAATATTAACCGGTTTGATTGTTTTCAGAAGGAATTAGTTGGTTTGTTGTCACGTCTTACAAGTGATATATATATATATATATATATATGATAAGCAAAATCTAAAGCGTTTGGACTATGTTATCTCCCCCCAATAGAAACGTTAAAGAGTAAAAGGGGCCGTGAAACTCACTGTTTGCGAAGTTACTGAAGTTCGAGAAAAGCATGCGTAAAGAAAATCCTCACAAGTGATCTAAAACAAAAATGATATTTCTAAGTGTTTTGAACTATGAGTGATTCTCTCAACTCGATACAGAAAAGTTATGCATGAGGTGTGTTCGTGTTACGTTTGTGAAACAAGTGCGACTCGACAACACGTTGGTGATAAGTTACAGGTGTGATCAAGTATGGTAATAAATGTTACTACAATATATTTTCAGTATATCATTAACTATAAGTGCACATATGTCAAACACAATTCAAACATCGATCAAACAATTAGCCTTACACATTCCAACAAGAATTCAGCAGCTAAGTTTTCGAGGTAGAATTTAACACGTCATGATTACTCTATTTCACTATTCATAACATGCAGATAAAATCACCAAACTTTACCACAGAAGCACACTTGAGTTGGTTTCTAAAAATATTTTTATTCTATTTTTAGAATATACGGTTTTATCACAAGGATCAAAACAACACAGTAGGTACACAACAATCATTTTCATGCGCAACAGAAAGTTCTTGACTAGTCCCGTTACATGGATAATCCAATTAATGCAAGACAAAATGGGTTAGATTCCACACTCAATTTATTAACTTCTAGAGGTGTAATTAACTCAATTGGTCTTTTTCTTTGTGAGATATGATATTAACAAATCAGCCTATAAAAATGTTTCCGAATCAGAACTGCACAACTAATTTATAAATTAATAAAAAGTGACTTCCACATGTCCAAAAATTACAAACTTGGATTCCCTCGAAACTAGACTCGACATACTACATCAAGGAATTAATAACTACTTTAAAACATATCATTAACATCAAGTTACAGCCGTATTAACACACATCTATGATTCTGTCCAGCATCAGTTTTCACCAAACTCGAGCAAAATAATAACCTATGAACAATTAATCATGCATACAATCCCCTAGACCCATAATCTATCAACCATGCATCTCAATTTCACTTTTCATGCACATTTAGGGTTTA
Source organism: Bidens hawaiensis (assembly GCF_021521415.1). Lineage (NCBI taxonomy): Eukaryota > Viridiplantae > Streptophyta > Magnoliopsida > Asterales > Asteraceae > Bidens > Bidens hawaiensis. The sequence continues at coordinate 283,957 of NW_027493552.1, forward strand.
CTCAAAGATTTAATCTCAAACAAACATGCAGTTGACAATCAATAACAATACAACTAGTGATCAATTCACTAGTGTTTATCAACAAACATACAATTAAACCCTAACTCATCATTAAACATAAACTTTAAGATCTAGGGTTTTGATTAATATGCTTAATGATGTAATTAAATCAATAGAATAGACTAGAGAGAGTGTTTAGTTACCTAGTTAACACCTTGGACCTTCAAACAAGCTTGCAAAATTATTGTATGTATGTGTGTGTGTGGTTTCGGTTGACAAAGAGAGGGGAGAGGGGGTCTGCCGATCGCAACGGGGTGGAGAGGGAATTAGGGTTGGGTGATTATGTTATTTATATATTTTTAATTATAATAAGTGTTACAAATTGCACCCTAAACTTCAAGTTAACTTAATTCTAGAACAACTAGTTTATTTTATCCATGATATGATGCTACACATACAAGCACGTAGTCACATACAAAACATGATACGTATTTATACCAAGAACTTGTTTATATTAATTTTTGTTTGGTCACCAACGGTTTGAGACGACTCGTGTGTGGTTCGGTGAAACTCCGAAAGACTGTTTGTGTAATGATTGTCACATATCATTTAAACTCTAATTAAATACAATGAGGAAATGCGTTAACTGGAATGGCATGGTTCAAGTGATCTTGAGTTTGAATTAACGAAGTTTGGGTTAACGGAGTTAACCTGAAATTGACGAGTGTCACATCATTCCCTTGTTGAAAGAATTTTTGTCCCGAAAATTTGTGTCATGTCACGATGGTTGCCAGAAAAGGGCAAAAATTTTTCGGTTTGTCACATCATCCCCCTGTTGAAAGAAATTTCGTCCCAAAATTTAATTAATACCTCCGGTGTTTTCTGATGGTTTGTCGGCTTTCACGGTTTTCGGTGCTTGGTTAACCCTTTGAAAAGGTGGGGATAATTTTGCATCATTTGATCCTCGCGCTCCCACGTGAACTCTAGTCCACTTCTCGAGTTTCAACGAACTTTAAAGATGGGAATCTTGCTGTGTTTGAGTGATTTGGTTTCCCAATCCATGATTTCGACTGGTTCTTCGCTAAAGCGTAATTGTTCATCAACGTGCAATTCGCCCAAAGCAACTGCTAGTGTTTCGTCAAAAAGGCATTTATACAAGTTGGATACATGAAAATCATTATGTACACCACTGAGCTCTGCTGGTAAATCAAATCGGTACACTACCGGGCCAATACGTTCGGTTATTCGGAAAGGGCCAACGTATCGTCGATTAAGTTTGTTTCGCTTCCTGAAACGAAATACACCTTTCCAAGGTGAGACTTTCAGTAAGACCTTGTCATCCACTTAGAATTCCAGAGGTTTCCGGCGCTTGTCGGCGTAGCTCTTTTTGCGATCCCGTGCTACCGCCATGCGATTTTGGATTTGGACAATCTTTTCTTAAGTTTCCAGTACTAATTCTGGGCAGTGATTTGGCTATCACCGACTTATGCCCAGCAAAGAGGCAATCGGCATCTTCGTTCGTACAACGCTTCAAACGGCGCTGCTTTAATACTAGCGTGGTATCTGTTATTATACGAAAACTCTATGTTGGTGCATGATGTCAGTAGTTCAGTGTCGAGTGTCTGTAATCGTGTTAGTTAGATTTGAGTTTTGTATGTAAGCGAAGTTGCTAACAAGTTCGCTGATGTGGGCGAACTTGTTAGACAAGCGAAGTTAGGGACAACTTCGCCTGAACATGCCAGGCGAAGTTGTAGTGTCTATATAAGCTGTTTTGTTTACGGCTTATTCAAAAAAGAAGAGAGTTTGTTATTCGTGTATTCGAGTCAGAGAGTTTGTATTCAGTGATCATAGTATCACGTGTTTACGGTTGGAATACAACGTGTGTTTGATTATCGTATTGTGTGTTAGCTCGTATCGTTTTCTATACTCGTAACGTCTTACGTAGGGATTCCGCACCTACGTAGAACGCGATATCTCGTGTAGATCCGGCTGGGAACCTACACTCTACCAGGGGTAAGTGGGGTTCCCAACTCTTTCCGAAATCCAATATGTCTTCTAAAGTTTGAATGGTGCGTTCACTTTGCCCATCCGTTTGAGGATGGTATGCTGTGCTCATATCGAGGCAAGTGCCTAGCGCACTCTGTGGTGACTTCCAAAAGTGCAAAGTGAAACGGGGGTCTCGATCTGATATGATGGAGACAGGGACTCCGTATATAGACACTACTTCTTTCATGTAGATGCGAGTTAGTCTTTCCATCTTGTCCGATTCCTTGATCGCTAGGAAATGTGCATACTCAGTCAACCGGTTAACGATCACCCAGATGGTATCGCATCCCGTTGGTGTCTTGGGTAGTCTTGTGATGAAGTCCATGGAAATGTGTTCCCATTTCCATGTTAGGATTTCCGGTTGCTGTAACAGAGCAGATGGTTTCTGATATTCCACCTTGACTCTTGCACAGGTTAAACATTTTCTCACGTAGGAGGCAATGTCGGCTTTCATGGTTGGCCACCTGTAAAGTACCTTCAGGTTGTGATACATTTTGTCTGAGCCAGGGTGAATGGAATATCGGGATTTGTGGGCCTCGTCCATCACAAGATTCCTCAAGTCTCGGTAACGAGGGACCCAAATCCGGTTTTCGAAATATCAGACCCCATCCGATTTGGTTTCAAGTTGCTTTTCCATGCCCCGCATGGATTCGGATGGGAGGTTTTCGTCTTTCAAAGCTTCGAGTTGAGCATCACGAATCTGATCAGGTAAGTTGGCATGAATCGTGAGTTGTAATGCTCGCACTCGTCTCGGCCTAAGGGTTTCCTTTCGGCTGAGAACGTCAGCCACTACATTGGCCTTGCTCGGGTGGTATTTTATGGCACAATAAAAATCCTTAAGTAGCTCGACCCAATGACGTTGTCGCATGTTCAACTCCTTTTGATCATAGATATGTTGGAGACTCTTGTGGTCGGTATAAATGGTAAACTTGGTACCGTATAAGTAATGTCTCCATATCTTAAGGGCAAACACTACAGCTCCGAGTTCCAAGTCATGGGTCTTATAGTTCTTCTCGTGCACCCATAGTTGTCGAGAGGCATAGGCTATAACCTTCTCAAGTTGCATTAGCACGCAGCCGAAACCCTGTATCGATGCATCACAATGTATTGCAAAGTTTTCTGTTCCCTCGAGTAGAGCTAGAATAGGCGCGTAACAGAGCTTTGTTTTCAAAAGTTGGAAGGAAGATTAATGCGCGTCACCCCAATTGTATTTAGTACCCTTGTGTGTCAGTACGGTGAGGGGTTGAGCAATTTTTGAAAATCCCTCGATGAAACGTCGGTAGTAGCCAGCCAGTCCTACGAATTGTCGTACCTCAGCCGGAGTCTTAGGTGCTTTCCAGTTTTTGATGGCCTCTACCTTGCCAGGATCAACATGGATACCACTCTCATTGATCACATTTCCTAAGAAGTGAACCTCGCGAAGCCAAAATTTGCATTTAGAGAGCTTAGCGTACAATTGTTCCTTCTTTAGTAATTCCAGGATTAACCTTAGGTGTTCTTCATGGTCGGTCTTGTTCTTGGAGTAGATGAGGATATCGTTAATATAATAATGAAAAATTTGTCGAGATACGCCTTGCATACTCTATTCATGAGGTCCATGAATACGGCTAGTGCATTGGTTAAGCCGAATGGCATAACTGAAAACTTATAGTGACCGTACCGAGTTCTGAATGCCATCTTTGAAATATCTTCTTTGTGCACCCTTAGTTGGTGGTAACCAGATCTCAGATCAATCTTTGAGTAGTAACTCGATCCTTGAAGCTGGTCGAATAGTCATCAATTCGGGGTAGGGGATAACGGTTCTTGACCGTCACCTTTTTCAGCTCCCGATAGTTGATGCACATGCGGAAAGTCCCGTCTTTCTTTCGGATAAATAGGACATGGGCTCCCCATGGTGATGAGATTGGTTGGATGAAACCTTTATCCAATAAGTCCTGTAATTGGGTGGACAATTCCTGAAGCTCTGCCGGTGCAAACCGGTATGGGGCTCGTGCTGTGGATGCAGCACCGGGGGCTAAGTCGATTTGGAACTCGGCTTGTCAAATGGGTGGGAGTCCTGGAAAATCTTCCGCGAAGACTTCCGAAAAATCTCGCACAATTGGTATGTCTTCGATATGCTTCTCCTTCACGGGTTTCTCAATAACATGAGCTAAAATTGCCGGACGACCCTTTTGTAAATATTTATGCGCCTTCATGAGTGTGATGATGCTAGTAGTCATGCCGTTATTCTCGCACTGTACGGAGATGGTTTCGCCGGAAGGACTAGTGATACGAACTATCTTGTTATTGCATATTACCTCATCTCTATTCTCGGATAGCCAGTCCATGCCGATAACAACGTCGAAACTACCAAGTGTAAAGGGTATGAGGTCGATATCAAAGGTATGACCCGACAGTTTCAACTTACATACTGCTAGTACATGTGTTGTTTCTATAGACTTACCGTCAGCTAATTCAACAAAAAATTTAGTATCTAACAGTGTCGGGGTTAAGTCTAACAGTTTACTAAAGGCTTTCGACATAAGACTCCTATCAGCTCCAGTGTCAAACAAAATAGAAGCAAAACAGTCGTTTACGGGAAACTTACCGGTAACCATGTTTGGATCGCTGCGGGCTTGGCCCGATCCAATGATAAAGGCTCTACCTTTAGTACCGCCTCAGTTGTTGTTGCCTCTATTTCCTTTATTTTGCTTCAGTTTAGGACAGTCCTTCTTGAAATAACCCTCCTAGCCACACCCAAAACACCCTTTCGTAGTTACAGACTATTTAGGAGCACCCTTACCTGTGAGTTCCCCTCTACAGTCCTTGGCTTGATGACCCAATTTAACGCATCTCTGACATTTGATATGGTCGCATGGGCCAGAATGGTGATAGTTACACTTGTTGCACTTTGGGTACTTTCCAGCCTAGCCACTCGAACCCTGTCTGCCACCATTGTTGTTGTTGGAACCCTAATTATGGAAGTTTCGGGTGGGTTCGGGTTTACGGTGGTGGTGTTGTTGTGGAGGGTTCGATGATGAGGATCTCATGTTGTCAAACTTTCTTTTTCCATTCCTAGAGTTGTTGTTGTTGTCGTTACCTGAGTTGTCAAGGGGTTTAGAGGTGGAACCTTTAGGGGGTAACGCACCTTGGGCCACTGCTTGATCCGTCAGCTTATGGGCTAATCGTATCGCCTACTGTATGGTGTCCGGTTTAGAGGACGTTACCATACCCTGAATCTGGGGCACTAAACCATCGATGTACATCTTGATTCTTTTACTCGGCGACTCTTTCATCTGCGGGCACATCACCGCCAGTTCGTGTGAACGGGTGGTGTAGGCTTCAATTTCATATCCCACCATCTTCAAAGCCTAAAATTCTAACTCCAGCTTCGAGATCTCCACTCTAGGACAATACTCTTCCTTCATCATGTTCTTGAATTCGTCTTAGTTCATGACATTCGCCAAATCTAATCGAGTATCTTCACATTGGAATTCCAGCAGGTGAGGGCTGAATCTTGCAGCATTCCAGTAGCAAACTTGACTCTGCTGGTTGGTGGGCAGTTGCACATTTCGAAGCCTGACTCAGCTTTCTCGGCCCAACGCAGGAAACCTATGGCTCCCTCAGTGCCCTTAAACGAATTGGGTTTACAGTCCAAGAAATTCATGAAGGCATAGACTCCGGCTTGGCCTCCGTCTTGATTTTGAACATGAGCAGCCAGAGTTGCCGCCGCATGGTCGTTCAGTAAGGCTTGAAGTTCTGCTTCGGTCATGTTGATGTTACCACGACCACATCCCACGTTTCTTCCAAACATCTCCTTAAAATCACAGTATACAATGTTAGACATGAACACTCGGTTTCATATACAATACACCATACATGTAATAAAAGATAGGAAAAGAAGGAAAGAAAAGAAACTAAAACATCGCATCACAACCATATAATAATCCAAATAATAATTCTTGATTAAAACCATTGTATCCGCTACAAAGTATTTAAAATAAATCTTTAAAATCATAGAAAATATAAGTTGGATGGAGACAACCCCTCCATCTAGGTGTTATCATCCTGATATGTCGTCTGAGGACACGTCTGAGTGTGCCTCCTCCTCAGTCGGCTATTCCTCTGGGTCTTCTTCAGGATCCTCCTCAGGATCTTCTTCAGGATCATCCTCCGGTTCTGCTGCGATCGGAGCTATCTGTGCCTCTAGAGTGGCGCAACGAGCGAGAGTTACCGCTGCATTGCCTCTAGCATCTCTAACTTCTTCCTACAAGTCTAAGATTTCTGATTGAATCTTGAGTACTAGACTCATTAGATGAATATGAGCATCATGAGTTTCCTTCATGGCATCAGTTAGGTATGAAAGTCTCTTCCTTACCTCCGCTCCATCCCCTAGTAACCCAGTAACCTTCGCTCTCGTTGAGTGCATGATGTTAACTTCACGATCCAAACAGGAGCCGAAAGCTGTGAAAACGCGCTCCATCGGAAGGGTTAGGGGTGGTAGTGTGTTATAAGACATAGGACAGCCAGGGATGGGTAGTGGGGGAACTTCCTCACGATGAACATACTGCTCGGTCAAACTTGGGTACCAACTCCGGTTACCGTTGCTCTCGTACGCGACTCCAGATGGGCAGTGCATCTTCGGTGTGGGGGCTGCTAGTGCTCGACCCGCCCGAGGTGGTGATGGTTTGGGAATCTGCGGTTCCTTTCCTGGGGCGTGGGACACCGGGTCGGATGATGGTGATGGTGTTGACATCCCTACAGAATAGGTAGTGTATGGTTTACGAGTGTATGAGTGAATGAGGATAAGAGATAAAGAAAATGAATAGTCTAATATATAATATATATATATATATATGTATGTATGCATTGCATAATATCATAACTAATGGGTCGTTGTGGTTATAGTTTAGTATGAATGCAATTCTAGTTCTCTATAACCAATGGCTCTGATACCAATCTGTCACACCCTCAAAATCCACTAACGGAGTTTTACCGTCAAAGAGTGTGAACTAACAGGATCGAAGTCATTAGTTATATCAAACATCATTACCAAGGTTTTAAAAACCAACAAAAACACTGAAGTTTAAAATAAGTGTGGAAGCGTAAATAGTAATGTAAAAGTGATGCGCCAACACAGGACGACTTAAAGCAACAGTTGATATGATAAAGTTTAAAGAGAATTTAAATCATAAGAGTATAGTGCATGCATGAACTAAACCGCGCGCCCGCCTTGGCTACCTGAGATAAACATACTAAAAGTGTCAACACAAGGTTAGTGAGTTCACAGGTTTAAGTAAACTAAGCGTTGCGTTTTTAGCGTTACCGGATGATGTTATGTCAATATATATCAATATGTAGCTAGCCTATCAAGCATGTATTACTAAGTGTTCGACACCGAAGCTGACTGATTATCATTTGCTTTGCTACCATGTCAACCGCGACCATGGTAATGTGTTAGCCAAAATTACACCCACTCGACCTACAGTCGAGTTTAGAGTCGGGTGGGGTTTGTCAAACCCATTAGTACTACTCAACACTGACTCGCTATTATCCAATATTAACCGGTTCAATTGTTTTCAGAAAGACTTAGTTGGTTTGTTGCCACTTAGTCTTAAAAGTGATATATATATATATATAAATATATATTTATATATATAATAAGCAAAATCTAAAGCATTTGGAGTATGTTATCTCCCCACAATAAAAACGTTAAAGAGTAAAAGGGGCCGTGAAACTCACTGTTTGCAAAGTTACTGAAGTCCGAGAAAAGCGTGCGTAAAGAAAATCCTCACAAGTGCTCTAAAACAAAAATTAGACTTCTAAGTGTTTTGAACTATGAGTGAGTCTCTAGACTCGATACAGAAAAGTTATGCATGAGGTGTGTTCGTGTTACGTTTGTGAAACAAGTGCGACTCAACAACACGTTGGTGATAAGTTACGGGTGTGATCAAGTATGGTATTAAATGTTAATACAATATATTTTCAGTATATCATTAACTACAAGTGCACATATGTCAAACACAACTCAAACATCGATCAAATAATTAGCTTTACACATTCCAACAAAAATTCAGCAGCTATGTTTTCGAGGCAGAATTTAACACGTCGTGATTACTCTATTTAACTATTCATAACATGCAGATAAAATCACCAAAATTTACCACAGAAGCACGCTTGAGTTAGGTTTCTAAAAATATTTTTATTATATTTTTAGCATATACGATTTTATCACATAAATCAAAACAACACAGTAGGTACACAACGGTCATTTTCATGCGCAACAGAAAGTTATTGACTAGTCCCGTTACATGGCTATTCCAATTAATGCAAGACCAATTGAGTTAGATTCCACACTCAATTTAGTAACTTCTAGAGGTGGAATCAACTCAATTCGTCTTGTCGTTTGTGAGATATGATATTAAGAAATCAGTCTATAAAAAGGCTTCCTGAATCAGAACTGCACAACTAATTTATAAATTAATAAAAAGTAACTTCCACATGTCCAAAAATTAAAAACTTGGATTCTCTCGAAACTAGACTCGACATACTACATCATGGAATTAATAACCACTATAAAAATTATCATTAACATCAAGTTACAGCCGTATTAACACACATCTATGATTCTGTCCAGCATCAGTTTTCACCAAATTCCAACAAAATAATAACCTATGAACAATTAATCATGCACACAATCCCCTAGACCCATAATCTCTCAACCATGAATCTCAATTTCACTTTTCATGCACATTTAGGGTTTACTCAAAGATTCAATCTCAAACAAACATGCAATTGACAATCAATAACAATACAACTAGTGATCAATTCACTAGTGTTTTCAACAAACATACAATTAAACCCTAACTCATCATTAAACATCAACTTTAAGATCTAGTGTTTTGATTAACATGCTTAATGATGTAATTAAATCAATAGAATGGACTAGAGAGAGTGTTTAGTTACCTAGTTAACACCTTGGACCTTCAAACAAGCTTGCAAAATTATTGTATGTATGTGTGTGTGTGGTTTCGGTCTAAAAAGAGAGGGGAGGGGGATGCCGATCGCAAGGGGGTGGGGGAGGAAATTAGGGTTGGGTGATTATGTTGTTTATATATTTTTAATTATAAAACATGTTACAAATGGCGCCCTAAACTTCAAGTTAACTTAATTCAAGCACAACTAGTTTATTTCATCCATGATATGATGCTACACATACATGCACGTAGTCACATACAAACATGATACGTGTTTATACAAGTACCTGTTTATATTAATTGTTGTTTGTTAACCAATGGTTTGAGTCGACTCTTGTGTGGTTCGGTGAAACTCCGAAAGACTATTTGTGTAATGATTGCACATATCATTTAAACTCTAATTAAATGCAATGAGGAAATGCGTTAACCGGAATGACATGGTTCATGTGATCTTGAGTTTGAATTAACGGAGTTCGGGTTAACAGAGTTAACCTAAAATTGACGAGTGTCACAGAAATGTTGTTTAAAGCGTATGTGTATGCAAAGTATGATTAATTATAAAAGTATGAAAGAAAGGAATGAAGGAAGAAGGAAGGTAAATACTTATGTATGTACAAAAGAAAGATAAGCAGGTTAAGTAAGTTAAATGTATCTTCGGATACGTATATATGTAAGTATGTGAATGTATTGTATGTTACCTATTTTAACTAGAACTCACTCAGCGTAGCTTACTTTTAGTATGTAAGCAGGTAAATAGGGCGAAGCAGCTAGCTTGAGGGAGAGACATGATAGGATCTGAATAAGCTGGCATCTGAAGAAGATTTGTCATGATGTTTTAATAGGCTATTTTATGTTATGTTTTAAAGACAAGTTTTGAATGTTTTGTAACGAATGGTTGACCTTATTTATTATTTCGTGAAAGTTTTATTAAACTCTGATATTTAGAATTATGTCTATGAGTAAATCCAACGCCAAATTAGGGCACCGGGAACGGGGCCTTACAGTTAAAAACCGGTTCCTACGGTCCAAAAACGACTGTATAGTCGTTGGAACCGGTTCCTAACGGCTATATTTGTTTAAATTTCAAAAAACTCGGTGTACACGGGTTTTGGGTATAAACCAGACCCGGTTCGTACCCTACCGGGTCGGGTCTGGTTCCTACCCGGTTCCTGACTGAAACCGGTCCCATTTTATACCCAATCTGAAAAAATCCAGTTCCGAGTTTTAGAAATACCCGAGTTTGCACACCTCTAGTTAGAACTATTTATGTTTAATTACTTAGGCCTGTAAACAAACCAAACGTTCAATGAACTGTTCACGAACCATTAGACAGAAAGTTTGTTTATTTAATTAACGAGCAAACATGAATGCATGTTTTGTTCGTTCATTTATGTTCGTTTATTTATGTTCGTTTATTTATGTTTTTATGCTCATTTTCGGATGAATCATCTACTTAATATTTTATATTTAATATTTGTCCGACTGTGTTCATCGATGTTCATTTATGTTCTTTTTGTTCATTTAGGTTTGTTCATATATGTTCGTTTATCTTTTATCAATTATGTTCGTGAACTGTTCGTTTAGGATTTAAATAAACAAACATGTTAATTTTTTAAACGAACGAACATGAACACAAATATTTTTCCGATTAAGTGTTTGTGTTCGTTTAAAGTTAAATGAACGAACATGAACATGCCCTTGTTCTTGTCCGTTTGGTTCGTTTACGGGCCTACCTACACTCTTCATGATTTACTTTATTATTCTTGCATATGGAATCAATGGCGGATCCAAAAACTTTTCTCACAGGGTCAGAAATTTTTTAAGTCGGTACTCAGTTATATAAAAATTTTGGTCCGGTTTGGTTGCTCGGGTCGGGTCAAATCATTATATAGGTTTTTTTTGTCCAGATTGGTTGTTTTAGTCGGGTCATATAAAAAATAATAAAACAAAATATCATATAACCAAAAAACAATACGTGAAATGTCATTATAAATGTATAATTAAAACACAGCTATCAGACTTGATTACGCAAATCACTCATTTGATTACGCAAATCAAAACATGAATGGAGATCACAATTCGCTATGTCCCAAATATTCGGTACGAGAGAAGGTAGACTCACTTCATATCGTTTCAGTACAATGTATCATATAATATATGGTTCAATGTAGTTAAATTAATAAAACAAATAAAAAAATAAGTGGTTAAATTACTCTTATATTTTTATCATTAAATATTAATATATACTTTTCACTATAAGGTTGAGTTAAACTTAGAACTCTTAAATCTTAATTAATATACGTGATAGTTAGATAGTGTGGTTATAAATTATGATGGACCTATTATTTTTACTGGGTCAATACTTACCAACTAAAAGCCCAATATACTAATATTAAATTATTGGGTTATTTTTACATCTTCATCATCAACGTCTCACTCTCACCCATGTCTAGTTGTGTAGCGCCGCTACACCATCGTAACCGGAAAAAATAGCTAACCATCTTTCAAGAATTATACCTGGTCTAGGTTATCGAAAATTTCACAGGGTCAGTGTTAAAATTTCACAGAGGTCGGTTAGGATTTTAACACAACAATAACACTATTAACTTTTTCTTCATAGGGGCCGGCCAACCCCCTACCATAAGGCCAGGTCCTCCACTGATTATGGAATGATAGTTGTACCCCTTATAGTCTTCTAAGTTCTACCATGACGAAATGATTCACAAACCCCCACCCTTACGATCGACAATCTTGCTACTCATTATCAACTATACATTCTCATGGTTATCACATTATATTCCTGAATACCATTTGAGTCTCCTACACCCAAAGTTTCTTAGATTACACGTGTTGAGATAATGAAGAATACAAAATGATACCATATATTCATCCTTAGTTGACACTTGATGGGGGTACAAACCCATATTCGAACTACTAAAGGGTTGACCCGAGGTTCATAAGTTTGCGTCAATGGTTTTAACTAACTTTGACTATATATATATATATATATATATATATATATATAGGGGAAGTATAAGATGAAAACCTCCTCCAGTTGAGAAAACCCCGAAAACCCAAATGTGAGGCTCATGTTGTGCCACGTATGCACTGTTTAGTTTTATTATTTTTAAATAAGAAGGTTAGTAAGGTAATTTCATAAATATTGTCCTTTTCCACCTTTTACCATTCTCCCATCTCTTCTTTCTCACTTTTCTCTCACCATCCTAGAAGTTTCTCTCTCTCTCTTCTCTCCCATCTTTCTCTCATTTTTCTCTCATCTTTGTCCATTATTACCAACTTCAAGAACATAAATTTATCCATCTTCCAAAACAAAATAGAGTATGTATCTATCCGGCCAATAATATTTGCGGTGGTTTCACTCTTGTAGTGGAGAAGAAACATCAGCCAGTCGGCGACGGCAGGTCGAAGAAAGCAAACCAGATCCGATTAACTCGGAATTTGGTAGATTTTTGATAATTTTTTCAAGATCTGAAGGTTTGTTTCTTTCTTTACTTTTTTTTTCTTTTTTAATTCTTTTTCAGCTCTAAGTAATGGTAGATCTTTAATTTCTTTTTGGATAGATCTTTACTCTTTTTTTCTTTTTTTTTTCTTTTGAATATAGTTGGTAGATTTTGATGTTTTTCTTTTATCATTTTTTTTCTTTTTATTAATAAAAATCCATATGAGTGTGTATATTGGTATTGATTTGTTTATAAGTTTTTTTTCTTCTTTTTCTTTTCAAGATCTAAAGAATTGTATTTTTGTTTTTTCTTTATTATTTTTTTCTTTTTATCAATAAGAATCCATATAAGTGTGTATATTGGTATTGATTTACTTATAAGATGTTTTTTCTTCTTTTCCCTTCAAGGTCTAAATAATTGTATTTTGTTTTTTATTATTATTTTTTCTTTTTATCAATAAGAATGCATATGAGTGTATTTTGTTGTATGTAAAATGTTCGTAAAACATATGTTTTTAATACAATTTAACATATGTTTTTTATTGGTTTAAAACATATGTTTTTATACAATTTAACATATGTTTTAAACAACTAACATATGTTTTTTTAATACAATTAACATATGTTTATATTACTTCCAGATCGAAAACCTTCTAAGAAATCAACTTGTGATGCGATGGATTTCTAAAGATTGCCAAAAAAATGCAGAGTTGTTTAAAAGTTTACTGAATCTTGTGAAGAGAGAGAGAGAAAAAGAGATTGTGACATAAAGTAAACAATTTGCAAGAGAGAGAAAGTGATGTGACATAAAGTAAACAAGAGGGAATAGAAGAAAAAAGAAAAAGTAGGAAAGAGAAATATTTTTTGTGTGTGTGAGGATATGTTTAAGAGAGAGAAAGTGATTTTGACATAAAGTAAACAATTGTGACATAAAGTAAACAATTTTAAATTATTATGATACACTTTTTTTTAATTTATTTAAAAAGTTCTCTCTCCTGCACATTTTCATATGCAACCATTACATCTTTTTTTATTTTCAAGATCCAATCTAACATATTCATAAATCCTTTCTTTTTTATTTATTTTTTTCAAGATCAAGAACAAATAAAGAGACTCAATAATTTAAGTTTTTTAATAGAAAATTTGTTGTTATTAAAATGAGATTAAAAAATAAAGAAAGAGAAAGTAAGGATGACATAAAGTAATGATAGTGATTGTGATAAATTTTATTCTTTTAATAAAAATACACCTTTAAAGGTGATGGAAAGTGCTAGTGGGGTCCTATCACCTTTTTTACTTTTGATATCTTTTATGTTGACTATATTAAATATTTCAAATCTTTATTAATTTTTGTATAGGGCTTTATGTTAATAGCATCTTCTTAATGAATAAGAAAATTTTAAAAGTAACAATAACAAGTTCTTTTGAAAAAGTTTCTTAGGGTATGTGGGTGATATCATATTTCTTAATTGCTTTAAAAGTTTCTTTTGAAAAAGTTTGTGTAATAATAATTATTAGTAAATTGTTTGACATTTTATTTTAAGTTCGAGATATATTATTTAAATTTTAATTTATTAGTAATATTAGAGAATTAGTTGAAGATATAGTAAATTATTTTAAATTATAAATTATTATGATACACATTTTTTAATTCATTTAAAAGTTCTTTTAAAATAGTCTATGTAATAATAATTATTGAATAAGTTGGTTGTGGCTCAATGGTAGAGCACTCACTTTACAAGTGAGATGTAGGGGGATCAAACCTCACTACCACCAACTTATATGGGAGATATGAGGGATGAACCTGGCTTGCCAGGGTTCGAGTTCTGATCTCACCCGGTTTTATCGGCTCCTCGCTGTCGTGCCGTTTGGCGGGCGTAGGGGTCGGGTTTTATCCGGAGAATCCCTCAACATGTGGACCGCTAGGGGCTCCATCCGTCCGAACTAGTGGCCGGCTCGGGCTACCTTTAGCCAATGGGGGCCGTGTACGGGGTACCCGGCGTTACTTAGTTGACCGTTCAAAAAAAAATAATAATAATAATTGATAAATTGTTTGACATTTTGTTTTAAGTTGGAGATAAAAGATTTAAATTTCTTTTAAAAAAGTTTGTGTAATAATAACCATTAGTAAATTAGTTGACATTATGTTTTAAGTTGGAAATATAGGATTTAAAATTTTAATGTATTAGTAATATTGGTGAATTAGATAGATAAAAAAATGAATGATACCATTTCTGGGTAAAAAAATACATTTTTGCATATTTAAAAATCTGAAGACAGGCGTAACATACGTTTTCGCATGTTAAAAACATACGTTTCTAGACAACAGTAACATACGTTAAAAAAACAAACTCTTAAGACCACCCCATCCCGCCATCTTTTTTCCGGTACAAATAAGTTGAAGATATAATACAAAATTTAAGATTTATTCAAGAATCGCAACAAAACCCAAAAAATTTAAATATTTTTTAGGGCCAACAATAAAAAAAAGAATGGAGCTCATTTTCTACTCTAAAATAAAAAATTGCAAAAGATGTAAAACAAGATCCAAATCTAAACAAAATTTCCTAGAATATCTTAAAAAACTAAAATACTAAAACGACCAGATCTGAACTTTGTTAACATGGTACCTTAAAAAGAAAAGGAAAAACTAAAAACGACGAGATCCTAGCAGCTTTCATCAATAAATTCTTGTTAATCAATAAATTCTTGTTAAGAACTTTGCCAATATAAAATGTCCAGATCTGAACCTTTTGTAGAGGAAAATCACCGGATCAAGTGGTGGCCGTGAATCCGTTTTGTCCATATCTGCGACCTTCGACATCCGGCAACGTCGGTGGCCGTGAATCCATTTTGTGGATTTGGATTTGGGTTTTGGATCTTGGCTTCGATATGCGTTGGATCGTGGATTTGATTAACATCAACACCATATTTGATAAAAGCAAAAGAGAGAGAGAGAGAGAGAGAGAGTTGATTGAATGTGAATGAAAGATGGATGAAGAGAGAGGGAGTCTTGTTTTGAATAAATCAAAAGAGAGAGAGAGGTGGTTGAATGTGTATATGATGTTTGACATAAAGCAAGTATACATGAATTGTCCATTTTGCCCTTTTGTACTTTTATATCATGTTTTTTTAATATAAATCTTGTACAACTATTCAAGATTAAATCTCAACCATCCATCTAACAAGCTCAAGGGCTAAGGTAGACTTTTCGGGGTTTTCTCAACCGAAGTGGGTTTTTATTTTAACATTTCCCTATATTTATTTATATATATATATATATATATATATATATATATAGAACAAGGTTATAATAAGAAGTACATTTTTCCTAAGAAGTGTAGAAAGTTTGTTTTCACCATTAGATTTGATAAAACACATCGCATAATAAACACACTGCAACTTAAATAAAACACACCGCACAATAAACGCACTTTCCATATCCACCATCAGATCAACATATCTAACGCACCAGATTACTTCTTAAATTTTTTAGACATACTCCAATTTTTATTTTAACCCCACCCTATGTGTGTATATATATATATATATATATATATATATATATAGATAGATAGAGAGAGAGAGAGAGAGAGCAAGGTTATAATAAAAAATGATATTTCCTAAGAAGTGTAGGAAGTATTTAGGGCTATTGGATTGAATAAAACACACATGGGTAGGATGGTCCATATTATTTTCATTTATTTTAGGAATTAATATCATTATTTATTATCTTCCTATTTTCAAGCTTGATTTAAATTAAAATAATTCTTTATGCCATATTGGATATAAACAACCACATGATTAACGTACCAGGATAATATATGGTTTGACTTTTTCAACAATTTCTTAAAAAAGCATACAACTAATTGTAACTAATTTTCAAGGAATCAATTATAACTAATTATATTATATCTAACAATACGAGACTAGCACCATTCAATATTATCTAAAAAAACATTGTGCTACATCTTTTTTAATTTCTTCAATATATTCAGCATCCATGCATCATCCTAGTCAATCTGCTCAATATCTTTACATTGTCGAGATTTTTCAGTGGGCACATCTTTTTCATTTTGGAATATAACTAAATAATTAATCAAATCTACTTCACGCATGTGATAATTTCAATTTTATAACTGCACGAGTTTTAATAAATTAAATAATGTTGTGGTGTTTTTTTTTTTCATATATAGCGTGTTATTGTTCATCTTCATATAGAGTGTATTATTGTTCGTTGTTGATGCATGTTTTTTTTAGTTTCATCTTAATATAAAATGTGTTATTGTTCATCTTCATGTATAGTGTGTTATTGTTCGCTTCTTTGTTATCCATTATCCACAATATCACATAATGATTACGTTAAATCAAGCAAAAAAACGCAGAATAACACTCGGAATTAGGAGAAGGTATAACACAACCATGAAAACGATTGATGTTTATAAAACCCACCGATGATTAATAGGAGAAAATTGTTGTCGATTACACAATGCTAATTATTGTTGAAGAAGAACATAGTTATCTCTGCTTGTGAATTTTGGAAACACACTTTGTAACTGATAGACTTGATGTGAGAGAGAATATATATTATGTTTGCTAAAAAGTAGGAATTAGCAAAGATAGATGGTTGACGGATCTGGTGTTTTTATAACAATATGGACTTTTTTTCCCTTGACCCCTATAATTAAGCCATCAAAATAAAACACACCTACATTTTTAACAACTTTTCATCTAAACCATTAGATCAACACATCCAACGGTTCACATCTCTTCCTACACTTCTTAGTTACACTCTGCTTTTTAGAATAACCTCACCATATATATATATATATATATATGGAAATCGTTATCATTTATATTATAATATATCAAAATTATTAGCATACTTTATTATATGTTAACATGTTAATTGTTGATAAGTCATATTGCCCTTATTTGCTAATAAAGGGTTTCCCCTTGGTGTATATACAAAGAGAATAAATTAATATCATAGCCTAATTTTCACATGCAATTTTACGTGCCTTTTCTCTCCTAAACAGGGTTTCTCTCAAGAACCATAATTTCATCATTAACTCTACACCCTAATGGGGAACTCGACCAAGATGCCACTCATGTCGACTACATCATACGCTGCTTCTATTGCTACTTTCCATGTTATCATAGGTTCATATGTTTAATGTTTATCATATTTTCTATTACTTACATGAATAACTAATCAACATGTGACATGAGAGTGATGTTGATTAATCAGTTATTCATGTTTTCCCTAAATTTGGAATTGAATCACAAGACATTGCTAAAATTCATATTTAAAACTTTAATATACTCGAAAGCTGTTAAAAATCATGTTTAAAGATTTCGATTCTAGTATTTTTTGTATGCTTAACCGCTAATATTTTCGCTGATGTTTTTCGTGTTCATAATAATTCTTGTAAATTATACATATTTTGGTTCAAATCTATATTAAAATATGTTAGTGATTATTTAGGGAAATTATTTTCAAATCTTGGATAACTTAAAAGTTTTAGTATTTTCTTAAAAGATTTGAATCCTCTTAAAATAGGAAACAAATATATTAATTATTAATCACTAAAAGATTTGAACTAAATCTTATCATTATTAATTTAGATGGTAAATATCATGGGTTAAGGGATTAAACGAGTTTACGCGTTCACATATTATTCAAAAATTCATGTAGGCTTAAAGCAGTTATGCTTTATGGGTTTTAAGAGTTTATGGGTTTTTTAAAATGGTGTGTGATCATAACCCATAAACCCCATAAACCCGAAAACTCACTAATACCGGAATCAATATTTTCACGAAAACTCCATAAAATCTCGTAAACACCCAACTACCGAAAACCACTAAAAGCCGGAAAATGACCATTCAGGAACCTAAATTTCCTAAGAAATCATTCCAAACACTAAGGTTTTTCCATAAACTTAAAAATCCTTACCCCAAAACATTTTTTACTATTAACTAATTAAATGTTTTGTAAACACTTAAAATATTATAATTTTTATTTACAAAACATAAAAGGCTTAACTTAAATGAATTTTTGATGTATCGCTTCTGCCCAAAGGTGATGTGTTACATCTACCCTATCATTCAAGTCTGACTAAAACTTTTCTTAGTTTTGTCTAACATGATCCAAATGTCTCACTTCTTTCCAAATGTGATGTGTTACATTTAAGTCTAGCAAAACTAACCCGCGCATAATTAAAATAATTGTCTCACTCCTACCCAAAGGTGATGTGTTACAATTGTGTGCACGCATACTTAAATAAATTTTAATTCTGTCCAAATGTGATTTATTTTTTGTTTAAGTAGAACTTTTAGTTATGATATATTAGTTTGATGTTAATAATAGACATATCACATCTTAAATAAAATATAATGATCATCACATTAATAAACCTTCATTAATCTAGTGATCATAAATGTTAATTTGTCTTACATTAATATCCCATAGCATTAAACACTACAATTTTCTTCCTTAAATTAGTATCTCATCCAAAGCATCCACTATAATCTCAAAACACAATATGAGTTTTGCCTCATAAGAAGTTTAAATAATATCCAGCTCCTCTCAGTTTTTATCCCTCAAGACATGATATGATAATCCTTTCGCTCTTTCTAATAACTATCATTCTATTGACAACTAGAGCATAACAAATGCGATTAGTCAAACAAATCTATTAATTCAAGATTGATGATTAAATTCTTTAAAACAAATCTTTATAATCATTCATGATTCAATCATGTTCTTGGAAACTAGAAATTGTAAAAATAAAATCTTGATATTTTATTCAAAACTGTAAGGCCCCGTTACCGGTGCCCTACATTTGGTGTTGGATTTACTCATAAACACAGTTCTAAATATTAGAGTTAATTAAAACTTTCACGGAATAATAGTAATAGTCAACCATTCATTACAAACATTCTTAACTTGTCTTTTAAAGCATAACATAAATGATAATATCTAAACATCATGACAAATCTTCAGATGCCAGCCTCTTAAATCTTGCCATGTGTCCTGCTCAAACCAGCTGTCTCAATCTGTTAACCTGCGTGCTACTAAAAGTAAGCTACGCAGAGTGAGTTCTAGTTAATCAAATAACTTACTTTACGTACACATATACGTTCCCGAAGGTACGCATTACATACTTAACCTGTTCATCATTCCTCCATATATGTTCATAGCTAACCATACATTATAAAGAGCATTTCTCCCTACATACCTCGGATATTATTAGGGTCCGGTACCCTCCATCCTCGGATATTATTAGGGTCCGGTCTCCCTTCTTCCTCGGATATTATTAGGGTCTGGTACCTCCATCCTCGGATATTATTAGGGTCCGGTACCCTCAATCCTCGGATATTATTAGGGTCCGGTCTCCCTTTTTCCCTAATATCATGCCATATTTTTCCATATATATAATTTTAAGTTTCATACGTACATACATCATTCATCTATCATACACAACAATCATTTCATCAAACCATCACCTGGCAGTGCATGCAATATACGAAGATCATTCACGCACCGAAAAGCTTTCATTTATATTTAAGATATACATAAATAACATACAAATCATACATGGCATACACTTACCATTTAAGGTAAGTGTATTAACTATCACATCGAGTATGCACACAGCCCCGAAAACATAACAAGGAATGGGGCTAGAAACTCACCTGAACTCGGTTACATTCACCGTTAATGGTTATTCCCTTCTTTAGTTGTGCACGGCTAACTATATAACAATTACGCGTATTAATTACTATCACTAGCCATATAGTATTTCTAGTTTTAATTGTTACCCTCAACGAATGGGGTCCGGGGGCACCGCCCCTGGCAGCGGGGTTCTAGGGGCGGCAGCCCGTCCAAGGGGTAGAGCCCTTGGCTGGGTCGAGCTTCCAGGTCAGCTTTGAAAAAATTTATTTCCATTAACTGTCTTAACACATTTTTCATTAGAATTCTTAATTATTATTTTATTGTTAACTCGCTAATCCTTTAAAGTATCTTTCGTTAATTAATAAAGTCCAAGGGCTATTTTGTAATTAAATCATCCTTCTATAAGTCCAGGGACCTTTCTGTCATTCTTTCAAACTTTAATTCATTTTCCACTTCGTCATCCAGTCCTTAACGAATCGACTTAACGAATTGGGATTAATTCGTCATTGTTTCCTTAACGAATTGGCTTAACGAATTGGGGTTAATTCGTCATTCTTTCCTTAACTAATTGGCTTAACGAACTGCTTCTAATTCGTTATCTCTTCTTAACGAATGAGCATAACGAATTGCTTGCTAATTCCTTATGTCTCCGTTAACGAACTAGGGTAAGGTCAGATAATGTCAGAATATTCCCTGACATTCTCTTAACCTCGTACACCTTTTCCGGCGCCGTCATCACCGGAAATACGGGCGGTGGCCGGAAAAACATATTTTTGCACCGTTTTCACCCTTTTTCGTCTCGTTCGATCCATATATGAGCTAGGGTGACCCCTAAGCTCATCTTTTGACCGGTTTATACCCGATTCCATCCGAATCTCGTGACTTTAATGGTTGAGGGTGTCGACTCGTCGTTTCGCGACTATATCTAGCGGGTTTGGATCCGTCCAATATCATACTATCATTACCTCAGGTCGATGCTCGGTTTTCCTCTTGGGTTCAACTAACATAGAGGGAGAGCTTAAGTGTGTGTTTTGGGTGGTGTATGAAATATGTGAAATGAATGAAATAAATGGTAATTATGGTTTATATATTATGGATCATGGGCTTAAGCCCATGGTCTTTTCTTCTTTCCTTTAACCCAAGTTCATAACTCATATCCATTTAACCCAGCACAAGCCCGACTCATAATAACTCGTAATTTACTTTATTAAATGAAATGAGAAAACGTGATGTTACAAAAACATATTTCCTTGTGTTGGACTTTGAAAAGATGAGATACATGCTATGATCAATTTCTCTAGTTTTGGTAATTCTTAAAACAGCATTGTTAAGTACGATGGATTAGGTTGTCATGCTAGTTAAAGAAATCATATGTTAAAGGGTAATTCAACCATGGGGAGGTTGTGTGACAAAACCATAACCACCCAAGGTTTAGAATTGGTATTTGAGAAATCGAAGACAGTCCTAATCTTTATACCTCACTAAAACTACTTGCTTGCTTAAATTGATATTTTCATGGTACACATGAAGTTATGCATTCTGCTTTCTTTTATGTCATAGGGTAATTCACTTAGGAATGAAGGGTCGTTTTATCTTATATTAGTAAAGCAAGTGAATCACGTATTCATTATATTAATCATCGAAGAAGAGTTTAGTGGATTCTTGATTTAGATGGTAACCATCACATATTGATTTTCTCATCTAAAACTCATCTACTTGTTCACCTATTTTATGTTACTTTAATTTAAAAAGAATTAGTTTAGAAACCAACCATAAATGATTATTACTTCCGGTTAATTTAGAACAAAGATTTATTATTAGAAATCATTCGTGTCCATGGATCGATACTTGGTTCTACCAATAATATTCTACATATACAATAAGTACACTTGCCTATATGCGTGTGGTTTAGTTTTAGTATAAATCATTATTATAAATTAAAAAAACGGCCTTGTGTGAGAACAAATCAAATAAATCAACGCTTTATATACACACCCACACACCACACTAACTTCTAAACCAAACTAATTATACTCTTCTAGTGTTCTAATTAACTTCGTATGTTGGATTTAATGATCTTGAATCAATAGTTTTAATAATTTAATTAGCATATACATTACTAGCTTTTATCCTCGTATTACGGGGTTGTTTTACATTATTCGTTTATAATATTTATATATCTTTTTAGATTTTAATTTCATTTATGGTAATGAAGTTAATAATATACTTAGAATTTGATGATTAAAGAGTTTCATAGACAAATGAGATGTTATAACCCGGTTTAAAAGCTATATGGGTTTGGTGAGACCATGACCCGTTTATTTTGTTTTTACTATAAAATTGTTTCTTAATTATAATAATATGTTCTTTTAAAAAACAATGGATATTAATTTTTACTATCTCTCTATTTTATATGAGTTTCATATCAAATATTTGGTGAGATTAAATTTTAGTTATAATGAAATGTTATAACTCGTTTAAGGTACTCGTGAATTTGGGTCAAATACATAAGAAGCATCTCTTTACAAATAAAACAATCTTATGGCCAGGGAGAATGTAGGAAGCAACCAAAAAGCCATAAAAGGTTCTGTTTATATATATTTAAGATTCAAGATAAACAGGACATGTCATATGCAAGCAAAACAAGATATGAATTTGATTAAGTATGATCCAACGAACCCTAAAGGAACCATAATCACAAAAATTAAGGATAGAAATTATCAACAAATTAATAGCAGAAAAATGACCAAAAGTAGGCTTCCATTTTCAGTTTTATAGGCAACATAAAGTTACCAAAGCAAATTGGGCAGCAATCATCATCAGGAGGTGTATCTCCCCCATCCTTCGTCTTCTCCAAACAACCATTAACGTAGACTTTTACCTTTCATCTAAAACACAAATTATGAATAGTGATTTAAAATGTTAAACGACAATATTTTAAATCTGACATGTGAGGCTAATGGGTTGTCGAATTGAACCTGAAATGCCAAAGTTCTTGAATTGGTGAGTCTTGAACTATCAATTAGGGTAGATACTCACAACTGAGATAATTAGGGTACTAAATCAGTGAACGGGACAACAATTGTTGGTTTCTGGCTACTTCATGTGCATATACATTGAGTATATAACAACAATTGTTACATGAATCATGGCATGAGTTGAAATAGGGGATTCAATTGGCCTAATAATTGCATGAGTGGATTGTTAATGGGAGAGAGTGCCTTGCGCACGGAAGAGAAAGAATAACCGTGTCCTAGAGTTCACCGTAAAAATATTGATAATCATCAATATGTTTTTAGTGAGCTCATTTTACTTGTAGTTTTTAATCTAAGGGTAATGGGGTTCTATTATAAAGTTTATTTTTTGGGTTTTATTATTATTTCCTTTTCATTTTTTCCCTTAACGTCTTTGTTTTACATATTTTATAACATGCATTAATAACATGAAAAAACCTCTAAAAAAAGTCCGCACTTCAAAATGCATTATAATATACATCGGATAACGGATTATTTGAGTTATTCGGTTCGGGTTATTCGGATTTGAAAATTTTTAGACCCTATCTGAAATCCGATCCGATCCGAATTAGGAATATTCCTATCCGATCCGAATCTATCCGAATTCAATTCGGATCGGATTCGGATAATATCCAAATAATCCGAAATTATCCGAATAATCCGAAATAAAGCTAAAAAAATTTCTATTTTTTTGTACCTAACATTTAATAGTTTAGAACCACAATAAACATACAAACCGGAAAATACGAATTACTCTTAACATAAATTTAAAGTTTAAACTTCAAATAATAGTCTAACATATATACCAAACCGGAAAATACCAATAAAAACATGTTTTTTATTCGGATTAATCGGATATCCGAATAATCCGAACAATCCGAATTTCATAAAATTCCATATCCGAATCCGATCCGAATCCGAATTACTTATTCGGATTGATCCGATCCGAATATCCAAATAAGAATTCGGATCGGTTTATTTGGGTTTCGGTTTCGGTTCGGATTTCGGTTTTTTTCGAATTTCAGATTTCTTAAACACCCCTATAATATAGTGTATATATATAGTAACTATAGATATAATGTAGATTATATAGATATTGGGGTATTTTTATCATCTATATTAAATAATTATTATTATTATTAAAAAATCATGATCTTATGAACTTAATATCATAATGTAATTAATAATTAATTATGCATTATTATATGTACTTGATGTAGTTATTAAATAATAATTATTATTATTAGATAAAAGACAATAAACCTTTTGCATCTTCTAAGGATGGAAGAGTAATTTTACAAAAGGAAAAGTCTAATCAAGTTGCACCAAACACTTTATGAATTAATCGAGAGATTTACAACTTACTTTTTTGCCAAATTATGAAATGTCATTTTTGTCCTTGTCATGCAATTATTAAATTACCTTGGTGCATAACACTCCTTTATATATAATATAGACTAGGTTATGTATCCTTGTACTACACGGGTTGATTAATTGAAATTTTATATAAATCATAATTCTACAATGACAACAGTGGCAATTTTAAAGTAGTTCAATAAGAGCATTCACATCTCATCCTCTAAATTTATGTGAGGAGAGTATGTAAATTATATTGTGAGGTTTTGAGTGGTTGTGAGTGAAAATTATAGAGTGGAGAGAAAAATGTAGTGATTTTTTGTAAATTTGGGGAACATTGTTTGCCCTATTTATTTTTTAATATTTATTGGATTGGTTGTGAGTAGAGGAGAGAGAAAACTGTAATGATAAAGGTATAAAAAATATTATTTAATTGAACATGAGATAGAAATGTAGTGTTTTTTAGTGTAATTATAGAGATAAAGATAAGAAATGGGATGAGAATGCTCTAACATCCTATATAACATGAAGACTTGTACAATTTTAAAATTGTAAAAGAAATCTCTTTGACCCCAAAATCAAATTAAAAATGAGGAACTAATCGAGTTTAGACATAACATCCTAAACTCAAGAGAAAATCTATAAAACAATAATTACAAAAAATGTCATATGTCAATGGTCCATCTCATATATCAGCTCGTCCATGATTGGCTAGATAGACAAAACATTGACTTTTGCGGTCCTGATTTGTTACCAATCCAATGTCATAATTTAAATTGTAATATTCTTCAAACTGATCGGCTTTGTTACCCAGTTTGTATAAAATACATGCAAATTTATCAACAGTTTCAAAGTTGGAAAGTAATAAGATCGACCTTATAAAAGTCAAATTGCACCATTCAAGTTCAGCATCACACTTCAAATATTATAAAATTAAATATATACCAGAGAACCACCATGTACATAATACACATAGACCCTAAAGAAATGAGAAATTAGTTTCTAACTATACATCCACATACACCACGCCAAACACAACAGCCATCAGCCATATACTCATATCTAGGGGATCCTCTGCCAATTAATTCCATGGTCAACATGAGTTGTGTGCCCCTGATTGTCAACATGATGTTTTAATTGTATAAAAAGAAGCATACATGATTAAAAAAATACCGCCAAATCATTATTTTTGACCTATCATATATCATCTTGAGGCCAAGAAACTGTATGCCAAAATATCATTTTCCTGTAAAACAAAGAACAAATTGCGAAACATAAAAAAAGATTCAATGAACTAATCAAAGGTAAGCTTTTGAGACCAAAGAACTATATACCTCTTTCCTGCTTTTGAACTTTTATTTTCTCATCCATTTAATCTATAACTTGACCAAAAAATTTTAAAGTAAAAATTAACCCAAAATAATTATTTTTTTTATTATAATCTTTAACCTATTGTATAAGTTAAAAATAATCATTAAACTGAAAAACAAAAGTAAATATTGAACTCAACACAAAAATAAGATAATCAAGAGTTGTTTTATTTACCTTAAGGGTTAAAAGAAACAGGTCCTAGAAAAACCGAGGAATGAAACTCAAGAGTTTTTGCTTTTGTTAATTATAAAAGAATCAACTTACCTTCATCGTTGATAAACATAAAGTTGCAGGCATCACCGTTTAAAAATCCATTATCTTTCATGAAGCTGAGTCATTCACTAACAGAATACCTCTAATAAGTGTTTGACATTTGGTAAAGACAACAAAAATACCAAAATTTAGTGAAAAAATTATTGTAGGGTGAAAATTTAGTACATGTAAGATCATCATCAATTGTCATGTACTAACAACTGATGTATTTCATGAAATATAAATGAAAACTAATTTAGAAACAACTTCCTTTTTTAAATTCAAATAAAATATAAATGAAAATAATTATAGTTGATCGTCCATAATTAGTTTGAAGAATATTCAAAATTTTATTTTTGAAAATAAATACTATTGATTAAAATATAAATAAAAACTAATTTAAAAACAACTTCCTTTTTTAAATTCAAATAAAATATAAATGAAAATAAATATGGTTGACCGTCCATAATTAGTTTAAAGAACATTCAAAAATTTAATTCTGAAAATAAATACTATTGATATACAACTTTAGAAAGTAAACTATGATTTTATAAAAATTATTATGTCACAAGTAAGGATAAAAATCACTCTTAAATTAATAAACAATTTAAGTTGTTTTATACTACGTTACTACTAATTATCTATATGAACAATTAAAATATGCATTATATGATCATGAACCAGGAATTAATGACACCTGATATAAAGCGAGTGAGATTAGTATCAGTATTATATGATCCATAACACTTGCTTAGACAACCAGGAAGTGATGATACCAAATCATTTACCTTAAAATGTAGAGCGAGCAGGATTGGATAGCAACTGTGCTTAGACAAAACCCGCACCAAGCGTCCAAGCACCACAGCGTGTTTAACTTCAAAATTAATATATGTAATTTGCTTGGTAGCAGCATTAATATTATGAAGCACATAATACAAATGTGAAGTTGATGATAAAATCAATTTTATGTCGGGAAGTTGATGATTCCTCAGCCATATTCTTTTACAAAAAGTTGATGATTTGCACACAAAAAAGAAGGTAAATCAATATCGGGTTCGCAACATAACACAAAAGAAGAAATATTTTTCGTAACAAAATCATGAAATGTAAAGAGGATGCATCTAAAATATGAATTCCACTATTGTGGTTGACTTTGAAAGTCAAAGATGAACAGTTTTGATTTCAAAATTGATATGAATATGCTTAAATTTATACGTTAAACTCAATAATAACATCGAAGCATGACAAGATTTGCTATAAATCAAGTAAACTTGGTTTAAATTTGTGAAATAACGTGTTATAATTACAATAATAATAGTTTGAGCAACAAAAGTCAATAACATATAATTCAGAAATTTTAGCTTCAAGAAGCCATCAAATGGAACTAAATACAAAGTGCTCAAAAACCCATTAAAGTTCCATCCAAAACACAAAAACCCATCATCATAAATTAATTTATCAATTCACATTAACAAATGCAAAAAAAGCTTCAAGCTTTAGCACGTGTCTAATTAATCAACATAATTAACAAAGAATTAGTCTAAAACTTCAATGAATAACAGATGGAATGAAAGAATCAAATAATAATAATAATAATTGTAAGTCCTGAATCTGGATCACTACAATATGATATCAACCAAACGAGTATTGGTGCGGAATACCAATGCTCGGTGATTCAAGAACACTAGAAATAACAAGTAAACGAACACAAAGTTGCTTCAAAACACACGTATATTATTGAATACGTCGGGTGCTTAAGCACTTACAATACTTGATAATAATCAGAATGAACAACCTTAACCCTATACATTACACATCTATACATAGGGACACCAACCAAAGCCGGCCCAAATTACACCAAGCCCACCGAGAACACAAGTGTGTTCTCGGTTTACATAAACACCCAAGACCCAAGCCCAACTAAGCATTAAACAAACTCAAACCATAAAACTAGGCCCAACAATCTCCCCCTTGGATTGTAGCTTTGTCTTTATTCTTCCTCCATGTAATCGATATCCGCATCCTGCAAACCTCCTTGCCAAAACTTGTTATTTATGATAGATGCCACCATGCTTGTGTATTCTTTGGCGGCTGCTTCAAAAAGGCCATCAACACTGATCTGATGTGTACTAAGTGTCTTGATATCCCTCTCATGAAACTTCAACAGATCCTTAGGGTCAATAAAACGATATTGACCTTTCCCCTTTTGTAGCTTGACAACTGTTGTGACAGTAAAAGGATCAAAGAACCAGAATCTCATGTTGTCCAACGTACCCTCGGAAATGGCACCAGGTACGGGAATGTAAGTAGCTTTCTTTGTGGGAGGCCACATTACATTAACCATAGTTTTCCCGGTTCGTGGATCCAGGACTCCTTTGGCTTTCTTCAGAAAAGATTCAGCAGTCGGCATATTTGGAAAGCCTCTATCAACTTGACGCTTGAGAAAGTTCCAGAACTCTGTCCCTCGTTTGTCGTGTGATAAATTTGAAAATGGAGCATTTATTAAGTCGCTCAAATCAACTTTAGTCCAAGAACCAAAGTCCTTCATCTTTTTGTAGTACTCCATTGTCCCTGACTTTCTCTTGACCCACAACATGCTCTTATCTGCATCAAAACCCCATGACAGAACTCCAGATCGATCACCGTATTTGTCGGAGAACCCCTTTTGAAGTGTAACAACATATCTCCACGGGTGATCTGAAGATACAACATTTTGATCCGAGTTCTTCATTACTAGTATCTTCTTCTTTCCCTTCTCAAGCAACTTCTTCTTAATTCTGTCAGACTTCTCTTTTGTAACAGATGGTGCATCCAAGTAACGATTCAGAGAATCTGATTCTTCTTGTCGGTTGACACCAATGTTATCGTCTGGACGAGCATTAGAATCTTTGTCTTGATCAGTAGATGGAGTTTGATGCAATATGTCTTCATTACTTTTGAACTCATCTCCAAACTTCTGAAATAGCTTTTGTTGGAGATCGAGATACATAGCAATTAGACCTCCCATTCCGGACTACAATTCTTTAATTTTGAAATCTTTATCTGAATTGCTGGCCTCAAGCTCCTGAATACGAACATCCTTGATTACCGAATCATGTTCGAGTTCGAAAACTCGTCTTTGTAAAGCTTGGACATCCACAGGAGTATTCTCTAGAACCACTCCTTTTCCTTTGTTCTGAAAATAACTTTCCTGCATAGCCAGGATTCGAGCAACCTTCTCAGAAATATCTGAACTAGACTGACCTTGATTAAATTGACAGGAGGACCCAGAAGGAATATCTGCAGTGTCGAAATGTGGAATATCTGCTTCAAAGTCAAAAATCATCACCCAAATCACTGGACAGCAGCTCCATAAATGTTGGCTCAGTAGAAGGTGCAACTTGTTCAGTTTGTGATTCTGGAACATATGATTCTGGTTGATCGGTGACTTGTTTAGGGCTGGGAGTTGATTCTGGTGTTGGTGTAATTGTTGGTGTTGGTGAGGCTTTGGTTGTTTCAACTTCATCTGCCAACTCGCTTGATATCAAATCATCCCTCTTTCGTTTACGATGAATGAGATCAGCAGTTGGCACTTCAACATAATCTTCCTCAGCATCTTCAGTAACTGTCAGAGGAGGCTTCCGAGCAGTTGACTGAAATAGAACTTTTGCAGCTTCGAGGGCTCTTAATGTTTCATCATCAGTAAGAGTACTTGGCTAACGGAGCTCTTCTTCATCATCTTCATCATCGGAGATCTCAAACGTAGCAGCACGTGGTTGAGCGGGTACCACGTGTTCGTCAGCAACCTGAGCAATGACAGGCTCAGCTTCGGTCTCAGCAAAATGACCGAATTTTTCAACAGATTTCAATCCCTTGTAAACTATTTTGGCTCCTTTTCTTGATTGCTTCATTAACCAGAAGGAGTTGGGTCCCATTGTCTTCATATCCAAGGTCTCAACAGTTTTAACCAAATCAGTGTAATGAGAATCGAAGATCATCTGTAAAAACCTTGGGTACATCAAAAACATCTCCTTCTTCTTTGCCTTGAGATTGCTCATCATTTCATTGAAGACGAATCTGGAATAGTTGTAATTCCAACCCATGATCAGAGCAGCAACGGCAGACATTTGAGTGTGACTAATCTCATCTGAACCCCCTTTTCTTCACGAGATGCATGTGAAGAACGTGTGCAATAAATATCTCCAGTAGGGGTGAAACAGCTTCTTGATTGTTGGTGGATAAGTACCTTCATACCCCATCCTAGTAATTACTTCAGTAACCGCGGCTGTAGAATACTCTGTTGGGTAGTCGGGTTGATCCCCAAACAGAAGTACTTCTCTGATAATTGCTTCAGTAATGGTAATAGGCTTCATCTGTATCTTGGAGTCGATTGAAGTAACTCCATCTGCTCCTTGAGAGTTGATCTTTGCATTTTTCCAGAAATCAGTAACCATCTTCTTGCAAATGGCAGGATTTTCATGAAGAGCATGAGAAATCCTGCAAGTGTTTAGTCCAACGATCATCGATTTGAACTCCTTGTGAGCCAGTGGCGGATCATACAGATGACCAGCTATATTATGAGTGTCTACAAACTTAAGCGGATTTTGATCAGTCATATTTGCACCAAACTTAACAAGTTAGATAACGATAATGGATATTTGAACCATGAATCAAAACCACTTGAATTATTAGCATGAATGGGCTCAAATAAAATCATGACAGTCCAGGTTAACTTAGAGTGACTCAAAATCATGCCACAAAAAGGATCTGGGCCCAATCAGTGAAGACTGGGCCTGGCAAGGGGGGATCTCGGTCAAGTGAGATGGTTCTCGGTCAATAAAAAATGATGAAGATTAGCTGAGAACAAGAATTCTCGGTTAGCATATGTAACCGAGAACAAGGGTTCTCGGTCATCATATTTAGCCGAGAACAAGGGAGTTCTATGTCAAAGAATGGCCTAGAACAATATTTATGACAATGTGTGGGAGTTCTTGGTCAACGAACGTCAAGCCGAGAACTCAGTGCCAGCCGGGACAGAGAACCCCTTGGGTTCCACCTTGGAAGTTGTGTAATCATCTTCTTCCTGCTGAGATCCCAAAACCCTCCATTAAACCTGCAATCATACCAACATAATCAACAGAAAACCCCTAAATAACCACTAATAAGTCCATCATAAACCCCTTTCTTATTTAAGAATCACTCTTAATTCATCAAACCATCCACGAGATCGATTCATGACAAGCATCGAATATGCCTTTGTTGATATAAGAATTCCGTATGATCTCGGTGAGTACCTGTTAGTCAACAATGAATTTTAAGCCTTGATTAGTAAGAGAGGTTTTGATCTCGGCAGAGATAATAAGTATTATAGTGGAGGATCTCGGTTGAAGGGGTTAGATAAGTGTAAAACAATAAGAAAAAAGAACTCTTTGAATAGTTATATCACCCTTAGCAGGCCGAAAACCCCTTTGTGGGCCAAAAAATCTTGGATGGCTCAAGAAAGTCGAATACCAAACAAAAACAGCCCAAACTTTCAACACTTTCAAATCTTTTGAGAGAAAAGCCCAAAACATGAATCATGACCCAATTGGAAGGTCCAAAACTTTCAAAGTCCAAGTTTGAAGAAACGGTTTATGCAAACGTTCCGAGGAGAGTAATTTCGAGGAAAAGCAATATAAGACAAGACAAAAATTAAACAAAATAACAAAGTAGAAAATATTTTTCACCATAAACCAACTCTCTTTATTTTAACGTCGGTATCAAATTTCAGTTCTTCGTAAAATTGTCGTCCTTTTATGAAAAGATCCGAACATGGAATCATATTGTTTAAGAGGCTGTCACAAAGATTCATGTTCAACATTATTATGACATCTAAGAGACAAATTGATAGCGTGTATCCCATACTTAGCATGATCTTTCATCGCATCAGTGATATGATTAAGGTTCAGTTAGGCATAAAGCTTAAATGGACATCACTCATGGACCTGTGATGCCTCCTATCTCTTCTCAAAGCGTATTGGCTTTCCCCAGATCACCCCAAT
Source organism: Bidens hawaiensis (assembly GCF_021521415.1). Lineage (NCBI taxonomy): Eukaryota > Viridiplantae > Streptophyta > Magnoliopsida > Asterales > Asteraceae > Bidens > Bidens hawaiensis. Next base: position 316,110 of record NW_027493552.1, read on the forward strand.
TTGACTCCAACCCCCTAGTGCTTGATCAAAATAATTTTATACAAAGAAGGCTTAGATTTAAGGTTGAACGTTGGACTTAGTGCTAGTAAACTGACAGGCCTTTCATTCGAGACATGACAGGACTTACTTGTGTGCCCCCATCTCTGTAGTTCTAGTTTGAACCCTTAAAGCCTTGATAATGAGATAACTATAATAGACATAAATTACTTCAAACCCCAAACTTTTTTTTTTCCTCATAATAATAGTAATAGCAATAGCTTGACTATACAATATTTTTGGTGATCAAGACACTAACGGGCTCGTGTATGACTGGGTAATTGTTTTTCTGCCTATCATTCGGAGAGATGTATCTGGAGACATGCACCTGTCTTCAAAATGACTCTCCACATTAAGTTTAGCAAATTTAGTTTATATCACTTTAACTTTTACGCATCATGGAAAGTACCATACACATCAATAACTGTTCTAGAGCCTTTTAAGCCTAATAACTTCACCCGTTAGGCACACAGAAACAATTTATCTATCACTTTCCAAAGGTTGGATCAATTTTCATTTGAAAATATTTTAAAACTTCTAAAAAGCCGTTAACTGAATAGTAATATCACTTCCCAGAGAGTTAGGTAAAACACACGTGTTAAGCATTCAGTCACCCCGGTTACATTAAGCTTTCAGGTTAATGGCTATCCATTGTAACCACAAGTGGTTAACCGGACCAAACATGCATGAAAACACATGTCCTTCCAACTCAGAGTTACCGACATAATTTTAAGTGAAAGAGCACGAAACACAAAACATATCATAAACGCCCCGGATGCTTTCAGTCGTTAAGTAAATGGCTATCCTGTGAAACTACAAGTAGAACACCGGACCAACCATATACAAGTATATGTCCTTCCAACTTGAGCAACCGACATAATTTTAAGCGAGAATGAATCTTGAAAAAACTCAATTTTTTTTAAACATTTTGATTTTTCAACGCACACACACTATTTTTGTACACACACTATTTTTGTCTTTTTGATATTTCTCCCCCTAAATTTGTGCAAAAACTAAACAAAAGTACAAATTTATCCCCAAAAAGACTCAATCCTCAAAACGTAGCATTTTAAGAAAACTCACAAGCACATTAAATTTTGCTGTTCCGACCGGTTTTGTAAATAAGTCCGCCACGTTATTATCTGTGTGGACCTGTTCAAGATGAATCAACTTTCGATCGAAACAGTCACGAATAAAATAAATTTTAATATCAATGTGCTTGGTTTTAGAATGTTGGACTGGGTTTTTCACAATAGCAATGGCTGCATCATTATCACAGAAATTAGGAATGTCAAGAAATTCTAAACCGTAATCCAGCAGCTGATTTTGCATCCAGATAACCTGAGAGAAGCAAGCGGACGCAGCAACATATTCTGCTTCGGCTGTCGAAGTAGACACTGTTTGTTGTTTCTTACACTGCCATGAAATGAGCCGATCTCCTAGAAACTGACAGCCGGCTGACGTGGATTTCCTGTCAATGTCATCTCCACCATAATTGCTATCAGCAAAAGCATAAAGATCAAATTCTGATTGTTTGGGATACCAAAGACCTAACTTCGGTTGTCCCTTCAGATATCTAAAAATACATTTAACAGTAATTAAATAAGAGAGTTTAGGATTAGCCTGGAAGCGAGCACATTGGCAGACTGCGAACATTATGTCGGGATGACTGGCTGTGAGATACATCAGAGACCCGATCATCGATCGATAGTATGTCTTATCTACGGGGCTCCCTTCAGGATCAGACGATAAGAGTGGTCTTTCAGTCATTGGAGTATTAGCACTCTTGCAATCTTGAAGCTCAAACTTAGCCAGCATATCTTCAACGTACTTTCCTTGATGTAACAGAATACCCGTTGGACTTTGCCAAACCTGTAACCCCAGAAATGTTGTCATTTCACCCAACGAGCTCATTTCAAAATTTTTCTTCATAATGCCTTCGAATTCTTTGCACAAGTCTACACTGGTGGAACCGAAGATGATGTCATCAACATAAATCTGAACCAGAATCAAATCTTTTTCGACAGTTTTCCGGAACAAAGTTTGATCAATCGTTCCCCGCTTGTAGCCGTGGTCGAGTAGATGCGCGGTTAGTGAAGCATACCATGCCCGTGGAGCCTGATGTAGCCCGTACAAAGCCTTGTCTAACTTGTAAACATGATTTGGCTTCTTAGAGTCAACGAAACCCGGTGGCTGATCGACATAAATTTCTTCTTTGACCTCACCATACAAAAACGTTGTTTTAACATCCATCTGATAAACTGTGAAACCCATGTATGATGCGTATGCCAGAAAAATTCTAATTGCCTCAAGTCTAGCTACTGGAGCATAGACTTCTGTATAATCCAACCCTTCAACCTGACGAAACCCGCGAACTACCAGCCATGCCTTATTATGAACAATAACCCCGGTGTCATCTTGCTTGTTCCTAAAAACCCATCTTGTATCAAGAGCTTTCTTTCCTTCCGGCAATTTAACCAATCTACATACCTTCAAATTCTCAAACTGATTCAGTTCTTCATGCATAGCATCAACCTAACTAGGTTCTTGAAGAGCCATTTCAACATTCTTTGGTTCGATTTGAGATATGAAGAAAGAGAACATGCAACTATTTATGTGTCCGGTCTGACTTCTGGTGGACACACCCGCTTCAATGGGTCCTATGACGTTCTCAATCGGATGATTATTTTGAATTCTTGAATGAATTGAATGATCATAAACATCACTATTAGGTTGAAGATTTGTTACATTTTCCCCGGAGTCAGTATTGGGGTTTTTCCATCCAGACGTTGATGTACTGTGAGAGTATGAGGTGCTAGCAACATATTCATCTGGAATGGCGTCGGGAAACAATGTGCTCCCGAATATCTGACGAACGAAACTCTCCCCCTCAACGTTTGTAGTGTCCTCAGACGAGATTGGTTGTGTATTATCGGCCTCTGAAGATTGGATAGGCTGATTATCGTTTGTGGTTGAAGTACTAATAATCTCAATAACCTCATCATCCAGTGAAGGAGAAACATGAGACAGTGATTGAGAACTGTCTTGATGACTGGAAACACCATGAGAGTCTGTAATGATGACTGGAAATATTGAAAGGCTTGAAGAATTCATTGAAGTCGAATAGCCAATCAGGACCAACACGGGCATCAGTCTCATTTTCTTCTAACCAACGAACTTCATAGGACTCTATAATCTGTTTGGTGGACTTGCTGTAAACCCCGTATGATGTATTACCAGCATATCCAACGAAATAACACTCATTTGTTGCGGCCCTAAACTTTGGAGTGGTTTCTAGATTTAGCAATGTGCACGGACACCCGAAAGCTCTGAAATGTGCGACAGTGGGTTGATGACCATAAACAATCTCATACGGAGTCTTCATCTTTGACTTATTGATTATCACCCGGTTCTGAACATAACAGGCTGTATTAATGGCTTCAGCCCAGAAAAACAGTGGCAATTTAGAATCACATAGCATCGTTCTTGCTGCTTCGATTAGAATTTTGTTTCTTCTTTCAGCGACACCATTTTGTTGAGGCGTCCGCGGAGCACTGTACTGACGAAGCACCCCCTTTTCTGAGCAGATTGATTCAGAACAGCATTCTTGAATTCCGTTCCATTGTCACACCTGATTCCTTTCAGCTTTAGGTTCAGTTGATTCTACATTAACACAACAAATTTCTTGATCAGATCTGCAGTTTCGCTCTTATTTGACAGGAAAAACACCCATGTAAAACGTGAGTAGTCATCAGTAATAATTAGACAATGAGAACTGCGAGACAAGCTTAACACATGACTGGCCCAAAGAGGTCCATATGAAGAAACTGAAAGACTGATGAGATGGTATTAATTAAATTAGGCTTATGAGATTTTCGATGATGTTTTCCCAAAGCGCAAGCCACACATTTTTCAACAGTCACAAAATCTTTGATAGGTAAACCACGCACTAAATTGTTTTTAGCAAGACGATTTAGATTTTTAATATTAGCATAACCAAGCCGACGATGCCAAAGCATCGCATTATGTTCCGACACTTTTGAAAACAAGCATGTAATTTCGTCGGGAACATTTTGGTTCATGTCGATCACATAAGCATTATCCTTCCGTTGTGATCGAACAAGAATCCATTCTTCTGGTATGATGATACCCGGTTTCAGAATTAAGCACTCCTTTTTAGTAAAATGAGTTGAGAAATCTTTGTCACAAATTTGTGACACACTTAAAAGACTGTGCTTCAATTCTGGAACAAAATTAACATTTTCAAACTTCAACACACCGTTACTTACAGTACCCTTTTGAGTGATTTTTCCTTTCTCTCCTCCCGCAAAGGACACATACCCACCATTAAATGTTTGAATGTCGTGTAGCTGGGTGATGTCTCCTGTCATGTGCCTGGAACAGACACTATTAACATACCAAGGTCTGATGATATTCCTCCATAGTTGTCCCTGCACAAAATGCGGGATTAGTTAGTTTTTGGTACCCAGTTCATACTTACACTGGTTGACCCTGACTCATCAACTTTTGTCACAGGCTGCCATGTCATATCCTTTTGATCATAAAAAATAGAATGATCAGATGCTTTCGTAGGAGATTTAGGCAACCATTTATGTCTGGAAGATTTGGAATTATAAGTACGAATGGTTGTCATTATCTCCGGTGCCTTAGACGTAGAATTATTAGATGAAACCTTTTTCTTCTCCAGTTTAGGTCTAGTGTTAGTGTTTATATGTGTTTTTGAACTTGAAACACCTTTACAAACCCTTCTTTTGATCATATTGGGTTTGGTCTGACGAGGACCAAACCTGCCAGATTTGTTTCGATTCCAATCATCGTCAAAGGAACTAGCCGAATAATGTCTAAACCCTTGCCTATATGCATCATGAGGTACATACGGCATATTCCTTTGATAAAATCAGTAGTATGGAATGTACGGACGATGTGAACAATTTCTGGCAATATGACCAGGAGTGCCACAGTTAAAATATGTCTGGCGTTTTATGAAAAATTCACTCTAGGCAGCTCCTTGTCTGGACTGGTTGTGTGGAACAGTCTGTTTGGATTTGCGAGGATTCACATTTTCCCTTTTGAACTTATTACCTTGGTTGTCATTGGAGCATCCCTCCTTGACAAACTTAGGTGCAATATATTTTTGATGTTTTTGAATTTTTTGAAATTTTGGTTTTATTAGAAGTTACATTATTAGAATTTAAAGTTTCAACCGAATCAATCACACAAGCATCCTTGCTCTTTAAAATAGAACCCACACAAACAGTCGGAATAACAGAATTCAAAACAGGAAGTTCTAAAGAAACATTAGAAATAAAATTATTATCAAAATCAAAACAAGGGTCGTCATCCTCATCAGTCCACTCCTTCACAATTAATTTTTCTGCACATGAAGTAGACACATTAGGATCGTTCAGATTTGAATTAGATGAATTGGCATTTGTAGAACCAGTCTCCTTACCTTTATCTTGTTTACCGTATTTCAAATCCTTTGTCTTTTCTTCCTGTTCTTTGGTAACAGGAGTAGGAACATAGTTGTGATTGTATGGTGGGGGAATTTGACTGAATCCTATCCCCTCACCTTCATTTTCTTTCCACCACAACTGGTTCTCAATCATTGAGTTAAAGACTTTACTGGACCCCTCGAATTTCTTAAAATCAAGTTCAGCCTTTTCAAACTTGCTAGTCAAATTTAAAATTTCAGATTTGGCGGCTTCCAGTTTAGCAGTCAACTCAGCGATTTCTTGTTTTGCATCAAGATAGTGACAGCTTTTAATACTAAAATCAGACTTAAGTTTCTTAATATCTTTGTTGAGAGATTCAAATTTATCTAAAAACCCTTTTTCATTTTTCTTAAGTTTAAAACTCTCGGATTTTATTCTTTCCATATCTCTAATTAAATTATCATTATGAAGTTGATACATCTCAATTTTCTCACCACAATTCAAATAACATGGTTGAAAACGTACCTCAGATGAATCCGGAGAAGTGAACGCCATGTATGCAAGCTGGAGCTCCTTAACCTTCTCCTCAGCAGTGTTTTCCTCTTCAGATTCTTCAACTGTTGCGAAATTAGCAGTTTGATTTCCAATATTTAGTGCAGCCATCTGTCCTTCCCATGAGAACGTTTGAGCAACCATACCACTTTCCCCATTGCTTGAACTACCTCCAGCTTCACCCCGAGCATTTCCAGCTGGAACCAAGGCCCTTTCCGTATTCCCCTCTTTAGCCGGATTGGTGCATTCACGAGCAAAGTGACCCGGCTCGTGACAATTGTAACACCTGAGAGTTTCCTTGTTAAAACCCACTTTTTGATTGTTTGGCATGTTCCAGTTATTTCTACTCGTCCTTTTGGTAAACTTCTTAGCGCGGAAAACCACCATGGCAATTTGCCACGAGATGTCCATTTCTTCAACATCATCAGGATGAATCTGATCAAATTCAGTAGCAGCCATGGGTTGGACCAAATCTCCGGCCAGAATCGCATGGTAACAATTCATAAATCCTGCCATTAATGCAATATTTTCTTGAGTTTCTTTTGGTATAGTAGGAATCTGGCTGGGGTTTGCATTGGAAGTGGTTTTGCCAGAGTCACCAACTGACTGATCGGATTTGGTAAAAAAATACTGGAGCTGGATTAGGTGAATTTGATGACGATGATTGATCGAGGGTGGACGAGAACATCTGAAAGTTTCCCGGGGGCGGTAGTTGAGAGGGCTTAAATAGTGAGAAACTATCTTGAGACATGAGGGCACTGTTAGAAGTAACGTTATAACCAGCGGCGCTATAAGAGCTAGCATGATTTATTTCCCGATGTTTATCATCCATATCGCAGGCCTTAATAGTTGCAATCATCTCAGTCATGCTCATTCTGTTAAGGTCTTTGGTCTTTTTAATGACAGCAACATGCATGTCTCAATTCTTTGGCAGAGAGTTCACCAACTTGTTGTTAATCTCTGAAGTTTGTAGAAAGATTCCAACAGTTCTCATTTCAGTTGCAAGAGATATGAACCTTTGAAGCTGAGATTCCAGTGTCTCTCCCAGAACGTGATTGAACATATTAAACTTCTGACCCATCAGATCTTGACGACTTATTTTCATATCCTCATTTCCCTCAAAAACCCTTATCAGCGCGGCCCACAACTCTTTAGCTGATCGGAGTTCTTTAAACTGAAGTGCAATCTCGGGTGTGAGTGCCATAGTTAGAGTTGAAAGAGCTTTCTCATCTTCTTCAACCTTTTCAAAGTCAGCATCATCATATTGAGCAACTGGCTTTATAAGGACGTCGGTTGATCCATCCCTTTGGTATGTGATTACTTGAGGTCCTCTCACGATACTTTTCCAAATTTTTGAGTCTTTCATCTTGGCATAGTGTTCAAAACAAAACTTCCATTCATTGAACCCTTCAGGGGATAATAAACGGGGTACACGTGTAGCAGTACCCATGATTGAATCAAGTTCTTGGTGAATTGACGAGTTAGCTGAGTTGCTTCCATTCGTTAACTGGGTCATTTCAAAAACAGTTACTGATTTTTCTTTTTAAGTCCAATTAAATTGTAAGTCCCAAAATGAGAAGCCCAAACACAAACTTGGCAGAGAACAAGATTATGGGCCGAGAACTAAGGTTTACCGAGAACTCAAAATTGTCAATTCGTTGACCGAGAACCTAAGGTGTTGACCAAAAAACTTTGGCCGAGAACTAAGGTAGACCGAAAACTCCCTTTGGCCGAGAACTAAGGTAGACCGAAAACCCACTTTGGCCGAGAACTAAGGTATTGACTAGAAATTGACCGAAAACTCAATTTGTTGACCCACTCTTGATCGAGAACACAGACAACACGAGAACTAAGGGAGACCGAGAACAAACAGCTACCGAGAACAATCCTCAGCCGAGAGCTTATGATTATCAAGAGCTACAGTGGCCGAAAACCAAAAGAAATCTTCAACAAACTTGCAACAAACTTCCAAAAATATGGGATTTGATTTTAATTTCAGATCAGGGTCAATCTTTGCCAAAAAAAAAATAATAACTCGGTCTTCTTCTCCTTCGATGATCAGTTCGCCGGAAAAACAAAACACCACCAGAACTTGATATCTTGAATCCGTTGATATCACAATAACGAGCCTGAATTCGTCAAAGGCTCTGATACCAATTGTAAGTCCCGAATCTGGATCACTACAATATGATATCAACCAAACGAGTATTGGTGCGGAATACCAATGCTCGGTGATTCAAGAACACTAGAAATAACAAGTAAACGAACACAAAGTTGCTTCAAAACACACGTATATTATTGAATACGTCGGGTGCTTAAGCACTTACAATACTTGATAATAATTAGAATGAACAACCTTAACCCTATACATTACACATCTATATATAGGGACACCAACCAAAGCCGGCCAAAATTACACTAAGCCCACCGAGAACACAAGTGTGTTCTCGGTTTACATAAACACCCAAGACCCAAGCCCAACTAAGCATTAAACAAACTCAAACATAAAACTAGGCCCAACAATAATAATAATAATAATAATAATAATAATAATAATAATAATAATAATAATAATAATAATAATAATAATGGTGAGAACATGTGTTATGTTATATAACAGCGTGATGTCACTGATGTACCACGCACTTGTTTGACTTTGACCAATCAAGAACGTTTACAAATAGCATAGCAATACATAAAATTAAACAATTTAAAAATATCATAGTAATCGAAGAGAGGCATACCGACCGAAATAAAAGTTCCGATTGAATAGTCAACGACAGAGAGGTGTCTGGATCTGTGGATGAGAGGCGGATCAACGGTGGGAGGAATTATAAATAAGATGGCCGGATCTGTGGTGTGAGGCGCTAACAATGAAGATGATGAAGACATGTTGATTTTGAGTTCTGCAAATCAACTGAATGGAAAGGGGAGAGAGAGAGAGATTTAGGGTTTCTCTAAATAAAATGAATGTTGTTAGGAGAGAAAATGGGTCGGATACCCAGTTTAGAAAATGTGTTTTTGTGGGAGGCGGGAATTGATAAGAAAGAATGGGGTAAGAAGATGCCACGTGGCATAATGAAAGTCTTATTTATTTAGTAGTATAGATATAGATATAGTTATAGATACAAATGAGTTATATAGATAAGTTATAATTTATAATTTATGTACTAATAAATGGATATGCTAATACATGTAATGAATATGATTAGATGTAATCAAATTCAAATTCTTATGTACTTAAAGATAAAACTATTCTTGATTTATAGTCATTCATTGGATAATGTTTATCCAAATTTATATGTTCATTGCCACTCAAAACTTTCTGGGCTTATTTAAACCCTTCATTGACATGTTTTCCAATTCACATTCCAACATACTATATCTTTAACATTAGCAATGATGTATTTAACCCTCATTCTCATTGTCTTCCTATTCTTATCTGTTGGTTGGTTCTTAAACAACAAATCTTCAAGCAACCTACATCTATTACCACCAGGCCCAACCCCTTTACCGTTTTTCGGATGCGCCATCCAAATGCTTTTAAATAAACCAACTTTTAGATGGATCCATAAGCTTATGGACCAGTTTGACACCCCAATCCTTTGCATCCGTCTAGGACCATCAACCCACATCATTGCGGTTTCATCTCTGAATATTGCATGTGACTTCCTCAAGAAATAAGATGACATATTCATTTCAAGGCCTGATGCCATTTCAGCCTATGTGACAAGTGGTGGATATCTCACTGCTGGCATGTCCCCATTCGGAGATCAATGGAGGAAGATGAGAAGAGTTATAAGTCGGGAGATGCTTTCACCATCAATACAAAAAATGTCTACAACCGAAACGTGACGAAGAAGCGGATCAATTGATTAGGTACATATGCAGCCAAATAGAGAAACAAGATGTTATCGAAGATGGAGCGTTAATAAACGTGCGTGCGATGAGCCGACACTTCTTTGCAAACGTAACGATGAATATTGGTTTGGGGAAAAGATTCTTTGGGCGAGGAACGGAAGATGGAGGGCCAGGTGAAGAATAAATCAAACATGTTGATGCACTCTTTATTATTCTGGAGTATCTTTACGCGTTTAGCATCACCGATTACTTCCCATGGTTAAGAGAGAAGACTGACTTTGATGGCCATGAAAAGATAGTGAGGAACACGATCGAATTGTTCGGAAGTATCAGGATCCCTTGGTCGATGAGCGAATTCAAATGTGGAACAATGGAGCTCGAAAGGAAAAATGTGACATGCTTGATGTTCTTATTACACTTGAAAATCCTAAGCTTACAACAGGGGAGATTAAAGCCCAAATTGTTGTAAGTCTCTTGCATACACATAAAACGCTTGGAGAGTGATAATATTGATAATAATGTTTCGTTAATTAACCTTTACGTAAATTTCAATTATATATGTTTTCATGATTATGGACCATTTATGTCCTTTTTATTATAAAAATATATTTCACTTTACAATATCATATACATTCATAGGTTCATACATTTTCTCTTTTTTTTTGTTTAATTATTACTTTTGTTATAAACGAAACTTAAATAATTAATTTGTGTTTTGTCTTAAGTTCATATTCATATAATTTTATTATATAAAAACTTTTTTCTAAAATGTTGTAGCTTGTTTTTCTTCTTTTTAAGAACTTACTTTTTTTTTAAATAGCAATTTCAACTTTCAACTCTTAAACTTAAACATTTTTTAAAATAGTAGCTTACTTTTTAAAAATAAAAGGACATGTATAAAATAACTCATGATTTGATTTATAAATCTTAATATAAACCTTCGTTTCCTTTTATACAAAATTATTTTTAATCTTTTTTATTGATTTTAAAAGATATTAAAAACATATTTTTTAAATAGATTTTATTAAAAATAAAAATGTATATTTATTATTTTTGTCAGGTGTAAAGCCACCAACAAAACACCGATGAACACTCACAACCCCAGTCAACGATATACCAGAATCGGCAACCACAATAGCAACTGCCACCACAACTCCACCGCCACCAAGGGTTTCAATTCAGAACCCAGCTACAATAGTATAAACATAGTATTTTTATGTAAAATAAAAAGATGAATAATAACCAAATATAAACACTTGTTAATTCAAAATAGAAATCCTAAAAAAAAGTATGCCCTCGGTTTCCCAAGTAGTTGTTACTTTGAAGTTTATACACTATTATTGAAGAGAAAAAATAAAAGAAATTAATATGAACAAGACAAGAGGAAAAGAAAAGTCATACGAATACTTATTAAAGAAAATGCTTAAATAGAATTCTTTTTATCAACTTCACTTCCCCCAAAATACTTCTTCCCGCTCCAACTCAATGCGCCGTCGGAAATTTTTTCTCGCAATACTCTCTCTTCCATTCAATCTTTTCTCCTTCTTTAATAAGTTTTTCACAGGGTTAGAGTCAAAATTTACAAGGGTCAGTTAGGATTTTTTTCATATATATAACACTAATTTTTTTTTTATTATAGGGTAGGGGCGACCCCTTGGTCAAGGCATAGGTTCGCCTTATCATAAGGGAGACTGTTAAATGTTATTGCATCTTGGTGCCGTAATATCATCTATTGGTTTATTGCAAAAGTGGTGTAGGTTTATAGTATTAGTCAGGGATGTGTTTCTATGTTTTATTTGATTTGCGGTTGATGTTTCCTTGATGAAAATATATAGGTTTTGGGTTGTCTAATCTAACCTGGTCAGTTAGCATGTCCGTGCCCGGGTTTCAAAATTAGAATGAAGCAAAGTTAAAATACACTATATATATATATATATATATTGTAAGTTCGTATTCGGACTCATTTAACCTTTTTACAACTTTACAACATGTTAGCTTGGTTGCCACCATCTGTATACCCATTATTTACTCAAGAACCCGTTTGACTCAAATAGACGAACGAGTTATACATGATGTGTTCAATTTACATGGTTTTAATTGTGTCTAGGTTATGTTTGGGTTCTATTTGTTCAGCTCACCATTCCATCAACCAAACATAGTTGAACTATGTCATGTATACAAAAAAGATCACTAGGTAAACCTCGTTGTGTTATAGATTGTGATTGTAGTTTGAATTATATGATAGTACAGTTGACTTGTAACTTGTAAGTCTTTCAAAAAATTATATTTGTTCCAAGTTCAGCTCATCAACATATTTATGGCCCATTTAATATGTTTACAACATGGCAGTTTTGACCTGATGATATAAGAATGTTACAAGGGTTATGTTCGGTTATATGGCTTTTAAGTGTGTCTGAGTTAGGTTGATGTTTCAAAACTTATAAATAAATGCGTTGTATTTGGTTCATCAATTTCGATCTCTTTTAACCCAATTTACACATGTGGGGATGATTACAAAAGAACTTTCATTAAGAAACTTCTTCATGTGCGCATCTGCACCTGTAATAAGATGTATTTGATCCTTTGTTCACTGGTTTTTGCTCGAGCATCGAACTTTGGTTGGTCAAAGAGCCCAAGTTTTAATCCCAAAAGTGCTTTGATAATTACCATACACACCATATTGTTATCATATAAATCATTTTCTTCAATTCTTTGCATAACAAAGTCATGATTTAAACCTACCAGTCACATACTCACATGATCAAATGTGTATTGGTCGTTCAACTTCAAGCCATGATTCAACAGAGCTAAAGCGATTTTTGACCACCCTTGCATGAAAGAAGTGCGAGTGGGGTATCCCACATGTACCGCATGGGTGAAGCCGTGTTCCCGCTTCTCCATCCCACGCCATAACTTTTTTTCCTCAGTCGCAGCTCCAATTCATGTCCCGCTTTTTCCATCATGAAGAACCACACTAACCAGGAAATGGTGTTCCAGCTACCACACCATGGTCACCGCCTGCGCCCCTCCCACGGCCATGCCACTTTCACACTACCAACATAGAAAGCCAGTTATATAATGGGAATATCTCATAGAATAGTAACCGACTTTCAAAAGTGTTTCAATTAGGTCACCCATGCATATTTTTCTCTAATCGGGTCACTAAATCATCAAATCGAGTCTCACCGATTTTTTTGTGCGTCAAGAAAGAAATGGAGGATAAGATGTGGGGGTCGGAATTTGCAATATATGTAGTTATATTTAAAAAACATTAAAAAACGTTAATTATTTTAAAATTCAAAAATAAAATATAAAATTCATGTCGCCACTCAACGTCAACATTAAAAAAAAGATGAAAATATTTCCTATGTGAAACAAAAAAGAAAAACGCTACAAAAACATGTTAAAACTTTTAATTTAATAAAATATGAAAGTTGAGTGACTTAATTGGAAAACTTTTTAAAAGTTGAGTGACCAAATTGGAACACTTTTGAAGACCACTCACATTAGCAAACCATGTATGGTTTGTAACACTATTTGAAAAAAAAAATAAAAAATCAAAAGATTGGAGCAAACTAGTTTGTCTCAACAAACTTTGTCTCAATAAACTAGTTTGCAAACCCTTACATGGCCACATGTCAATTTTTCTATGGTAAAGAATAGATACCCTTTGCCAAGGATTGATGATCTGTTTGACCAACTGCAAGGTTCAAGTTGGTTCTCACGAATAGATCTCAGATCAGGCTATCATCAGCTAAAGGTGAAGGAGGCAGACATCCCTAAGACAGCGTTCCGAACGCGGTATGGACACTACGAGTTTCTCGTAATGTTATTCGGTCTAACAAATGCTCCTGCAGCATTTATGGACATGATGAATAGGGTGTGTCGGCCGATGTTGGATAAGTCGGTTATCGTCTTCATTGATGATATATTGATTTATTCAAAGAGCGAGTCTGACTATGTTGAGCATCTGAGAGAGGTATTGGAGACTTTGAAGAAAGAGAAGTTGTATGCTAAGTTTTCGAAGTGCGCGTTCTGGTTAAGAGAAGTGCAATTTTTAGGTCACGTGATTAATCCGGAAGGGATTACCGTGGACCCAGCTAAGATTGAAGCGATAACGAATTTGAAGACTCCGCAGAATCCGACTGATATACAAAGCTTCCTAGGGTTAGCTGGCTACTATAGGAGATTCATCGAAGGTTTCTCCAAGATAGCCGCACCGCTGACCGGTATGACCCGAAAATCGATAGTATTCAGTTGGGGAAAGTTTCAAGAAGAAGCCTTTGAGGAATTAAAGAAGAGACTCACGCAAGCTCCAATCCTTGCTCTACCCGATGGTGACGAGGATTTAGTTGTTTGTGCTGATGCCTCGCATCAAGGGCTAGGTTGCGTGTTGATGCAACGAGGGAAGGTGATAGCTTACGCGTCTAGACAGTTGAAAGTCCACGACAGTACTTATCCGACGCATGATTTAGAGCTAGCGGCAGTAGTGCATGCCTTAAAGATATGGAGGCATTACCTGTATGGTACTAAGTGTACTATTTATACAGATTATAAGAGTTTAAAGTATTTCTTTGAGCAGAAGGAATTGAACATGAGGCAGAGGAGATGGTTAGAATTGATAAAGGATTACGACTGTGAGATCAAGTACTACCCCGGTAAAGCTAATGTGGTCACTGACGCGCTAAGCCGTAAGAATGAGGAAGTCCTTGCAACAGTAAAGTCATACAAGTTGATCATGAACCCAAGTCTTTTTGAAGAAATCATCAAGGTGCAGTCAGAGGTGTTAGTAGATGAAGGGTTAGTAAAGAAAGAAAGGATTTATGGCCAGCAAGATGAGTTGATGGAAAACACTCATGGAGTTAAGACTAGGTTCGACCGTATGTGGATCCCACGCCATGGTGATCTTAGAAGTCGAATCTTAGATGAGGCTCATAAGTCAATATATTCGATTCATCCAGGAGCTACAAAGATTTATCAAAATTTGAAAAGAGACTACTGGTGGCCTGGGATGAAGAATGATGTAGTGGATTATGTTAGTAAGTGCTTAACTTGCTTACAAGTCAAAGCCGAACATCAAAGGCCTTATGGGAAGATGCAACCGCTAGAGATACCTGAGTGGAAATGGGAACACATCACCATGGATTTCATAACTAAGCTACCTCGTACAGCTAAGCATCATGATACTATCTGGGTGATTGTGGACCGTTTGACCAAGAGTGCTCACTTTCTGCCCATACGAGAGGCCATCTCGTCAGAAACGTTAGCAAGCTTGTTCATTAAAGAAGTTGTAACCAAGCATGGAGTACCGTTATCGATCGTGTCTGATAGAGATACACGGTTTACTTCGAGGTTCTGGAAGAAATTCCATGAAGCTATGGGGACGAGGTTGAACATCAGTACGGCGTATCATCCTCAAACCGATGGACAGACTGAAAGGACGATCCAAACCCTTGAGGATATGCTGCGTGCTTGTGTTTTAGATTTTGGTGGAAGTTGGGATGATCATCTGCACCTGGCAGAGTTCTCCTATAACAACAGTTACCATTCAAGTATTGGTATGCCACCATTTGAGATGCTTTACGGTAGACGACGTAGAACCCCGGTGTGTTGGGGTGAGATTGGTCAAAAAGAAATGGGAAGCCTAGAAGTGGTTCGAGAAACGTCTTCAAAGTTCGATCATATCAAAGCAAGAATGAAAGCCGCTCAAGACAGACAAAAGTCTTATGCAGATAAGCAGCGGCGACCAATTGAGTTTAACGTTGGCGACAATGTGATGCTTAAGGTCTCGCCTTGGAAAGGGATTATCCGTTTTAGGAAAAGAGGGAAGTTGAGTCCAAGGTACATTAGACCGTTTAAGATTGTAGATCGTGTGGGTGAAGTAGCTTATAAGCTGGATTTACCCGATGAGTTAGAAGGAATTCATTCAACCTTCCATGTTTCTCATATGAGGAAGTGTCTAGCTGATGACACGTCTCACGTGCCATTAATGGGCATTGAGGTTGATGAACAATTGAGCTACATCGAGCAACCGATAGAGATCGTTGATCGCAAGGAGAAACAGCTTCGTCACAAGGTTATACCTCTGGTAAAAGTGATATGGAAACATCGCAAAGGATCGGATGCTACTTGGGAAGCTGAGGATAAGATGCGCAAGTTCTACCCTAGTTTGTTTAAGTAATAGTTAGGTTTCGGGGACGAAACCTCTTTAAGGAGGGAAGACTTGTAACATCCTAAATATTCTAATAAATAAAGAAAGTTGCGTTAAATTGTCGTGCGTTTAATAATATTAACTAACGTCTAATATGGAAGAGATCATGGACTTGGATTTAATTAAGATGGATTAAGGGTAATGGGCCTTAGGTCCATGAGCCTTAAGGGGTATAAATACCTCCTTAAATCACCCTTAAACCCTAAACCATCATTCATTTCCATCTTATTCTCTATACATTCAAAACACACACACCACACACCGCCATATACGGCCGGCGGCCGAGAGAGAGAAACGAGCAAGATCCGAGAGAGATTAAACGTTAGTTGGTATTAGATCTTTATTTCACGAGATCTAGAGTGCATAAACAAGTTAAACGAGATCCAAACAAGCACTAAAGGTATGTTCTTGACCCTTTAAAGTTACATTTTTATACACGTTTAATCTTGAAACTTGAACCTAGAATAGATCAAGAATAAACGAAATATAAAGTTGTAAACTTGATAGTAAATATGAGTGTAATGAACCCGGAAATGGAAACGGCTCGATTAAATGAACCCTTAAACTAGTATTGAACGTTTCGAGCTTAAAGGTCCAAACTTTACGTGTTTTCGGGTCAAACCATATCCAAAAACGACCATAGGATTGATCGCGAGTTGGTTAAATATCGTATCCAAGAGTTTCACGTTAAAACAGATATGATTGTGGGGGATTAAGATTGAACAGAGATGGCAGCTGGGCAACTTCGCCTGCAAGCTTAACTTCGCCTGCAAGGTTAACTTCGCCTAAGGTCAAGTTCGCCAAACTGTAACTTCGCCTGGTGACAAGTTCGCCCATGATAACTTCGCCTAAGGCCAAGTTCGCCAAACTGTATGTAAGGCCCCGTTACCGGTAACCCTACTTTCGTGTTGGATTTACTCATAAACACAGTTCTAAATATCAGAGTTAATTAAAAACTTTACGCGGAATATAAAACTTTCATAAAACATTACATATCGATTCATAATCATGTCTTAAAACATTCCTCTTGTCTTTCAAAATCAAAACATAACTTATAAAACATATCAGATCTTCAGATGCCAGGCTTTAGTCTTCTGCCATGTGTCCTCCACTCAAGCCAGCTGTCTCAACCTACTCACCTGCGTGCATACTAAAAGTCAGCTACGCTGAGTGAGTTCTAGTTAATCATACAATACTATACAACACCTTCTTACATACATACGTACTTAACCTCATAACTTTCTTTTATACACACATAAGTACTCATACCTTCATTCTTACTTACATACTTTCTTTCTTACTTACATACTTTCTTTACATTCATAATCATACGTTTTAAAGAGCCTTTCGCCCTATAACCTCACAGATATTATAAGGGTCTGGTCCCTAACGTCACAGATATTATAAGGGTCTGGTCCCTAACATCACAGATATTATAAGGGTCTGGTCCCTAACATCACAGATATTATAAGGGTCTGGTCCCTAACATCACAGATATTATGAGGGTATGGTCCCTAACATCACAGATATTATTAGGGTCTGGTCCCTAACATCACAGATATTATAAGGGTCTGGTCCCTAACATCACAGATATTATAAGGGTCTGGTCCCTAACATCACAGATATTATGAGGGTCTGGTCCCTAACATCACAGATATTATTAGGGTCTGGTCCCTAACATCACAGATATTATAAGGGTCTGGTCCCTAACATCACAGATATTATGAGGGTCTGGTCCCTAACATCACAGATATTATTAGGGTCTGGTACCCTTTTCGTAACCATACAACCATACAACCGTCATTTCCTTCTTTTATTAACTTTATTACGTTCATACACATAAACATACATATCATACTTGCCATATTTATAACGTTGCAACCTGACAGTACGTGCAATATCCGAAGATCGTTCACGAACCATCAAGCAATCATTCATACATATCACATATATCGCATATGGCTTTATAACGTTACAACCTGACAGTACGTGCAATATCCGAAGATCGTTCACGAACCATCAAGCAATCATTCATACATATCACATATATCACATATGGCATACACTTATCACTTAGGATAAATGTATTAACAACACATCAAGTATGCACACAGCCCCGAAAACATAACAAGGAATGGGGCTAGAAACTCACCTGGATCCTGTTACGCTCGCCGTTGATCGTAATTCCTTTCTTTAACTGGGCTCGGCTAACTGTATAATATTTACACATATCAATTAACTACTACTTCTCGTTTTGTATTTCTATCTATATATGACCCACAACGAACGGGGGTCCGGGGGCAGCGCCCCTGGCAGCGGGGTTCTAGGGGCGGCAGCCCCTAGCGGGGTCCAAGGGGCAGAGCCCCTGGCTGGGGTTAAGCTGCCAGGTCAGCTTGGAAAAATTTTATTTTCGATAACTGCCTTAACACATTTTCCATTAGGTTTTTAATTTATTTTCTAAGCGAACTTCACTTTAGGCGAAGTTAAACCTTAGGCGAACTTGGCTTCAGGCGAAGTTAAACCTTAGGCGAACTTGGCTTCAGGCGAAGTTAAACCTTAGGCGAACTTGGCTTTTAGGCGAAGTTAAACCTCAGGCGAACTTGGCTTTTAGGCGAAGTTAAACCTCAGGCGAACTTGGCTTTTAGGCGAAGTTAAACCTCAGGCGAACTTGGCTTTTAGGCGAAGTTAAACCTCAGGCGAACTTGGCTTTTAGGCGAAGTTAACCCTCAGGCGAACTTGGCTTTTAGGCGAAGTTATCATTTCAGCGAAGTTGCCATCAGGCGAACTTGGCTTCAGGCGAACTTATCATCAGGCGAACTTGGCTTGCAGGCGAAGTTCATCAGGCGAACTTAGCTTGCAGGCGAAGTTCATCGCTTGAAGGCGAAGTTGCCCAGATGAAGGCGAAGTTGTCGCGCTGCAGATCTGTTTGCCCATAACTCCTTCGTTTCTTAGCCAAATAACTCGATTTTGGTACCCACGGAATCGTATGATCGGCGCCTACAAATCCCAACCATCAAATCGGCCTAAAATCAACGTTTTAGGGGTCCGATTTGGGCAGTTGTGTTTCGGGTCCGATTAACCCGTCAAATCCTAACCATTTTCAGTAATATTAGCTTTGCGGGATTAGTTCTTACCTTTCCAACTCAGATCTACCAGCAAAATCTCGGGTCTCGACTTCGGATCTCGGTCGGTTATGTGTGTGTTTTTGAGTGTGTAAAAGAGAAAGATGGAAATAAAATGATATCTTGGGCTTGGGATGGGTATTTATATCTCTCAAGCCCACGGACCCAAAGCCCATTCTCATTTAACCCATCTTACGTAATCTAAGCCCATGACCCGTTCCTTACTCGACATTAAATAACTAAAACGTGAAATCACTAAACATAACTTTCTTTTATTTAACATTATAAAAATTTTAGGATGTTACACTGTAACTTCGCCTGGTGACAAGTTCGCCCATGATAACTTCGCCTAAGGCTAAGTTCGCTAATGCTCAACTTCGCCTGGCATATGTTCGCTTAAGGTTTACTTCGCCAAACCTAACTTCGCTTGATGTTAAGTTCGCTTAACACTAAGTTCGCCTACAGTAAGTTCGCTTAATGTTAAGTTCGCTCAATGTTAAGTTCGCTTAACACTAAGTTCGCTTACAGTAAGTTCGCTTAATGTTAAGTTCGCTCATTGTTAAGTTCGCTTAATGATAAGTTCGCTGGAGTTAGCAAATTAGAAAGTAAATTAAAAATCTAATGAAAAATGTGTTAAGACAGTTAATGGATATAAAATTTTTCCAAGCTGACCTGGCAGCTCGACCCCAGCCAGGGGCTCCGCCCCTTGGACCCTGCTAGGGGCTGCCGCCCCTAGACCCCGCTGCCAGGGGCGCTGCCCCCGGACCCCCGTTCGTTGTGGGTTATATAAAGATAGAAATATAACATGAGTAGTAGTAGCAGTAGTTAATTGATACATGTAAATATTATATAGTTAGCCGTGCACAGCTCAATAAGGGAATAACGATTAACGGAGAGCGTAACAGGATTCAGATGAGTTTCTAGCCCCATTTATGTGTTATGTTTTCGGGGCTGTGTGCATACTCAATATGTTTGTTAATACGCTTATCCTAAGAGATAAGTGTATGCCTTATGTGAATAATGTGAAATGTCTGAATGATTGCTTGATGGTACGTGAACGATCTTCGGATATTGCACGTACTGTCAGGTTGTAAAGCTATGTATAAGGTAAGTATGATATGCATGCTTATGTGTATGAATGTGATAAAGTTAATAAAAGAAGGAAAGGATGGTTGTATGGTTGTATGGTTACGAAGAGGGTACCGGGCCCTAATAATACTCGAGGTATGATGTATGGTTGTATGGTAACGAAGAGGGAATCGAACCCTACTAATATTCGAGAACTAGGGAACCGAACCCTACTAATATTCGAGGAAAGAGGGTACCTAGCCATAATAATACTCGAGGAAATAGGGTACCGAGCCCTAATAATACTCGAGGAAGGAGGGTACCGAGCCCTAATAATACTCGAGGAAGGAGGGTACCGAGCCCTAATAATACTCGAGGAATGTAGGGCGTAATGCTTTTTATAACGTAAGATATGAAAGCAAGTTAATACAAAAGAAAGTATGAAAGTATGAATGAAAGAATATAAGTTTGTGTGTATTGTATAATGTATGATTAACTAGAACTCACTTAGCGTAGCTGACTTTTAGTATGCACGCAGGTGAGTAGGATGAGGCAGCTCGCTTGAGGAGACACGTGGCTCTGAATAAGAGGCTGGCATCGGAAGACTCAAGACGTTTAAGTTTAACGTTTTGTTTATTTTGAAAGACAAGATGTTGTTTTAAGACAAGATGTGTTTTGTTATGAAATGTTTTATGAAAGTTTTAATATTCCGCGAATGTTTTAATTAACTCTGATATTAGAACTGCGTTTATGAGTAAATCCAACACGAAAGTAGGGCTACCGGTAACGGGGCCTTACAGATTTACAATTATCGCACGGAATTGTCATTTTAATATTAGATATACTCAAAACCGTGGTTTACTTGCTCAACTTTATGTTAACAAAATATATATTTTCACGCATGGCACAAGTAGCTTTATTGGATGAATCGAGTATTGGAAGTTAGATGAGACCTTAGGTTGCTTGATGAATGAAGATCATTTTCTTTTTGTTTTAAGTAATTTATGTTTTGAATATTTAATTGTAACGGTATTTCATTTGAAACGATATTTGTGCTTTTGAAAACTGATATATGAATGAATAATTTAGATATTGACACGTGTATTTTACTTAGTGTATTCTGAGCTATGATACAATCAATGTCGTGCCCCGGCATGTTCCGCCGTAGGTTGTGGTGTGACAGTTTAAAGGGTGCTGAAGATTCGGTTTCCCTTTGTGTTGTTCTTCTCTGTCATAGGGTATCATTAGGTTGTTGCAGTGGTTTTTATTTTTGGGTTTGAGGACTTATATGTTGTGGTTGTAATCTAAAATATATATTATTAACATTTGAATGCTCTAAAATGTACTAATTATCTTTTGATCATTTGTTTTGTGTATGTTAGTATGTTATTAATTGAGAACGGCCGTTTTAGGGTTTGCGGCTCAAGTGAAGATCGAAACTTAATTTAGATGTTTAGTTTGGGGAGTAAGCACCTACTTGCTAAGGTGTTTTATTTCTTATGATGATTTTTTAATAGTGAAAGATATACCGAAAAAGGGGTGGAGGGGATCCGTATATGTTGTTCAGGTCGATTACGGTGGTTGTTTTATATTATTTGTTTCTAATATATATATATATTGAATTTTAATTTTAATTATTGTATGAATGTTAATAATATGCTTAGGTTTGATGATAAAAGGTTTCATAGATAAATGAGTTGTTATAACCCGGTTTAAATGATATCTAGGTTTGGTGAGACCCAAATTCCGCTTAATTTTTTACCTTAAAATTGTTTCTTAATTATAAATAATATTTTTTTAAGAATATCATATATCAATTTTTAGTACATCCCTATTTTATAGGATCTTCACATCAAATATTTGGTGAGATTAATTTTTAATTTAATGAGATGTTATAACCCGTTTATGGATTATCTAGTTTTGGTGAGACTCATACCTGTGAATTCGGGTTAAATGCATGAGAAACCTCCATTTACAGATAATGTAATCTAGTGGCTTGAGAGAATGTACGGAGCAACTACAGAGCTTTAAATGTTTCTTATATTATATATATATATATACTAGTTTTTATCCCCCGTATTACGGGGTTGTTTTACATTATTCGTTTCTAATATTTATATATTTTTTATTTTAATTTTATTTATTGTACAGAAGTTTATAACATACTTAATATTTGATGATGAAAATGTTTCATAAATAAATAAGATATTATAACCCGGTTTAAAAACTATTTGGGTTTGGTGAGACCCATGACCCGCTGTTTTAATACTATAAAATTGTTATTAATTATAAATAATATATATATATATATATATTTAAAGAAATCATATATTAATTTATAGTATATCCTTATTTTATAGGATTTTCATAAAATATTTGGTGAGATTAATTTTTAATTTAATGAGATGTTATAACCCGTTTAAGGAATATCTTGGTTTGGTAAGACACATACCCGTGATTTCGGGTCAAATGCATGAGAAGCCTTCATTTACAATTAATGCCATCTGATGGTTTGAGAAAATGTAGGGAGCAACTAGAAAGTTTTTAAAGGTTTCGTTTATATTTTATATATATATATATATATATATATATATATATATATATATATATATATATATAATTTTAGTTACACTGAATATGTGAAACCATTACACATATATTTTATGGGGCGCTTTTCACCTATGTAGGAGTGATGTGGGCATATTGTTTTTCAAAGTGACAACTATTTTGGAAGAAGGTTGCGTGTGGTCAAGCTCTTAAACGACTTATCATATCATGATAACTATTTTGAAAGTGATTTTGTATTTAAAGTTACCAACATTCATTATGTTGCTAAAAAACAAAATTATGTTTAGTAATTGCATTGAAGCAAGAGTCTACATACGGTTACAACAATAACAATAACATATATAATATATCTCACAAATAATAAATGCTATTAGCAGTGGGTATGAAAAGAGTGAGATAAAGACAAAACATTGTCTCTATTCTTACGAATAGAAAGGTTGCTACAAGCAACATCCTAACTTCAGACCAAACAAAATAATAGTAAATCAAATAACATATAAAGTAGGATATTAGAATAGTTTAGAATTTAGTACTAACGAAAGAATTTAAAGAAAATATAAATAAATATTGAAAATAATAATAATAATAATAATAACTGATAATAATTATATTAATAATACTAAAAATAAAGAATACTAAGTAGGTAAAGCTATTAAAGTTAGGGTGTAATAGTTATATATAAAGTATGACATCATGTTATGTTATATAATGTATGTTGAATGTTTCTATTGCGTCATGTAATAAAATATCTAGTTTGAAAATTATGTTCTATGAGTAAATTTAATAGCTGTAACGTGTCTGATTTAGGGGCTTTGCATATTTTGCTCTACATACGAACATATCAACTAAATATCTCTCTTGGTTCAACATCATTCAAGCATCAAATTAAAAAAGAGATCAAGATCAACGAAGAGCAAAAAGAAGTTCTACAACATATTTTATATATTCAATTTTCACTAGAGTTTGTTCTAGTTATTTGTTTAGAGAATTGTTCATCATGGTGTTAATAATTTAAAAGGGAAACGCTACTTTGATATTGTATTATTATGGTATTTTGTTTGGCAACACTATCTTGGTATGGGGGGTTAAAAAGGGTGATTACTAACTTTTCCTTGTAAGACGTTGAAGAAAACTCTTGATCAGAGGATCAAAGAGAGAACTATAGTAGATTGGTTAATATTCATTTGAATCTTTATAAATTGGTTGTATCATATCTATAAAATATAAATGATAGAAAGGTAAATTACATTAAAAAAAAGAAAGTAATAAAAAATAAAAATAGAAAACTTAAAATTTATAGGCTCAGTGACTAAAATCGCAACCAAAACCAAACGTCAACAGCCATATCATCAAAAGTTTGCATTTTGCATTTGTAAGGTCCCGTTACCGGTGCCTCACATTTGGACGTTGGACTTACTCATAAACGCAGTTCTAAATATCAGAGTTAGAGGGTGTTTGGGATTCCTTCTTTAAAATACTTATTGCTTTTTGGAGAGGCAAAATGTCCAAAATGCCCATCCAAAAGCACCTAAAAGCACCAATTTGATGCTTTTAGGTGCTTTTAGAGGGACATATTGGATATTTTGCATCTCCAAAAAGCAATAAGCATTTTAAAGAAGCAATCCCAAACATGCCCTTAATAAAACGTACGCGGAACATTGAAACTTTCATAAAACATTACTTAAATCCATAACTTATTTTAAAACGAACATCTTGTCTTTCAAAATACACAAAACATTAAACATAAACGTCTCGAGTCTTCCGATGCCAACCTCTTATTCAATGCCACGTGTCTCCCTCAAGCGAACTGCTTCATCTACTCACCTGCGTGCATACTAAAAGTCAGCTATGCTGAGTGAGTTCTAGTTAATCATACAACATACAATACGTTCTTATATTACATACTTAGCCTTCTTTACTTTCTTTCATGCATACATAAGTACATATACTTTCATTCTTACTTTCTTACTTTCTTTCTTTCGTACTTCATACTTTATATTTCTTTACATACATACTTATACGTTTTAAAGAGCCTTTCGCCCTATAACCTCACAGATATTATTAGGGTCTGCCACCCTTAAAGAGTCTCTCGCCCTATAACCTCATAGATATTATTAGGGTCTGCCACCCTCCTTTACAGATATTATTAGGGTCTGTCACCCTCCTTAACAGATATTATTAGGGTCTGCCACCCTCCTTCACAGATATTATTAGGGTCTGCCACCCTTTACCGTCAATTCCTTCATATCATACTTTTCTTTTCTTTTTATAGATTTTATATACTTTCTTACATACTTATTAATCTATAACATACATACATCATACATATAACATATATAAACAATCACATCTTTAAACTATCTCCTACCTTACATGCAATAGCTGAAGATCGTTCATGTACAGTCAAACATTCATTAATAATCTTCACATATATCATAATAGGCATACACCTACCACTTAAGGTGAGTGTATTAACTAATCACATCGAGTATGCACACAGCCCTGAAAACATAACAAGAAATGGGGCTAGAAACTTAACTGAATGCGGTTACGTTCACCGTTTATGGTTATCCCTTTCTTGAGCTGTGCACGACTAATTGTATAACAATTACACGTATCAATTTAACTATCACTACCCATATCGCGTTTCTAGTTTAATTATTGCCCTCAAAGAACGGGGGTTCGGGGGCAGCGCCCCTGGCAGTGGGGTTCTAGGCGGCAGCCCCTAGCGGGGTCCGAGGGGCAGAGCCCCTGGCTGGGGTTGAGCTGCCATGTCAGCTTGGAAATTTTTATTTTCATTAATTGTCTAAACATATTTTCCATTAACATTTTAAATAATTTTCTATGTTGGGCTTATTTGTTAAACCTAAGTTAATGGGCTGGTTTGTTTTAAATTAGATATGGGCTTGCACCATGTGGACTTAGTTAATTCATGCCCCATTGTTTATCATGGCACCTTTGTAACATCCTGTCTTCTAGTTTCGGTTAATAAAATGAAAATATGAGTTGTTATGAGTTGGGCTAGTGTTGGGTTAAATGGATATGGGTTATGGACTTGGTTATAAAGGAAAGAAGGAAAGACCATGGGCTTAAGCCCATGATCCATAATTATATAAACCTTAATTACCCAATTTTCATTCATTTACACATATTCCATACACCACCAAAACACACACTTAAGATCTCTCTCTAGTTTCTTCCTTTCTCTAAACCAAAACCAAGAAGGAAAACTGATCCCGACCCGAGGTAATGAAAGTTTGATGTTGTATGAGCTTAAAGCCGTTAGATATGGTCACGAAACGACGAGCTGGCATCGTTAAACCGTTAAGTCATGGGATCCAGGTGGAATCGGGTATGAACCGAACCTAAGATGAGTTTAGGGATCACCCTAGCTCAGATCTGGATCGAATGGGACGAAAAATGGTGAAAAACGAGTGAGATCTCGTTTTTCCAGCAAAAACGCGGTTTTCCGGCGATCACGGCGCCGGAAAAGCGTGTACGAGGTTGTCAGGGAATGTTCTAACAAATCTGACCTAACCCTAATTCGCTATAGAAAACTAACGAATTAACAAGTAATTCGTTAGCGGAGGTCTAACGAACTAGCCTTGATTCGTGAATTGATTCGTTAACGAAAGAAGGACGAAATAACCCCAGTTCGTTAAGGACCAATTCGTTATGAGGCCTAATTCGTTACAAAGGCAGATTCGTTATAATAGTTAATTCGTTACGAACTCCCACTCGTTAAGGACTTAATAACGAATTAGAACTTTGAAAGAATGACAGAACAGTCCCTGGACTTAGAAAAAAATGGATTAATTACAAAGAAGTCCTCAAACTTTTTAAGTTAGCAAATTTAATAATGATTCAAAATCTTAATGGAAAATGTGTTAAGACAGTTAATGAAAATAAAATTTTTCCAAACTGACATGGCAGCTTAACCCCAGCCAGGGGCTCTGCCCCTTGGACCCCGCTAGGGCTGCCGCCCCTAGAACCTCGCTGCCCCCGGACCCCCGTTTGGTGTGGGTTATATAAAGATAGAAATACGATATGAGCAGTAATAGTTAATTAATATATGTAATTATTATACAGTTAGTCGTGCACAGCTCAAGAAAGGAATAACCATTAACGGTGAACGTAACCGCATTCAGGTGAGTTCTAGCCCCATTCCTTGTTACGTTTTCGGGGATGTGTGCATACTCTATGTGAATTGTTAATACGCTTATTGTAAGTCCCGAATCTGGATCACTACAATATGATATCAACCAAACACGTCAAATATGCGGAATCTAGTTAACGTGGTGATTCAAGAACAATATAAATGAAGAACAAGATGAACACGATGTAATATGGTTTCAATGCACACAATTTTATTAACAATAAATCGTCTAATACATTAACCGATTCACACAGAATCTTATGCTCTCTAGAAGGTGGCTCTTACTGATTTATAGTTTCTCTCAATGTGAACAACCCTAATCCCTATACACATATTCTCTATATATAGGGAAGCTAACAACCAAGCCCAAGTAGAGCCCAAAGCCCACCGAAATCCTTTATGGATTTCGGTTTACATATAACACATGCAACCAAAACCAATTAACTAGAACTAAGTACAAACCACCAAATATGGACCCAACAATCTCCCCCTTGGTTTGTAGCTTCGTTCTTCTGTAGCTTCGTTCTTCTTCTTTCACTTGAAACTAGCCAAACCGAAATCCATAAGGATTTGGGTATTACACCAGTGTAATTCTTCAACTCGTCTTCGTTTATATCACTTTAGTCTTGATCATGTCGTGGCCTTTTGATATGTGTCAGTCTAACCAATTTATGACCCAACAATCTTGCCCTTATACTGATGCTTTCAAGATCTTTAGAACCTTTACTAGAACATAAACAACAACTTTAGCATCTCCCCTTGAACATGATCAGCAACTTCAGCATCTGCATCCAATACTCTACCATCTCCCCTTTTTGACAACATCATCCAATTTGAATCTCAGATACTTCATATGCTTCCGTTGCAAGAAATCAGTCTTGAAAGAACAATCAACTTTGATAGAAAGATCAACCAAAATATTTTGAAAACAATTAAATAAAACAAAATAAGACAGACATATTTTTGTAATTTTCTTATTTTTATAATTTTTATGATTTTCTTGAAAAGACTTGAAATGAGATCATACCATCTAAACCAACTATAACACAATAACCGATATCAGATTTCATTAGCTGAATGCAAATTTTAAAACGATTTCTCAACACATTTGTTTCGACAAGAGTAATCAAGAAGTAAAAATAAGATAAATGAAATAAAATAAAACCAAAACAACAAATAGAATAAATTTAATCACCCGGTCTTCTTGTAATTTAGCAAAAAATTGGGATCAAATTTCAGTTTTTTTTTATATAAAAGTGCGCCTTTATGAAAAGATCCGAACATGGATTCATATTGTTTAAGGTGCTTTCACAAAGATTCATGTTCAGCGTTATTATGACATAAAGAAACAGGTTGATAGCAGGTATAACGAATTTAGCATGATTTTCATTGCATCAGTGATAAGAATTAGGTTCAGTTCGGCATAAAGCTTAGATGGACATCACTCATGGACCTGTGATGCCTCCTATCTCTTCTCAAAGCGTATTTGGTTTTCCCCAGATCACCCCAATTTGACTCCAACCCCGTGGATTTGGTTTAAAAACTTTTAATGACAGAACTTATTTATTTGATTTTTCTTTTCAAATTTGCAAACATATTTGAGGTTGAATGTTGGACTTACAGTTTAATTAACAGGCCTTTCATTCGGGATGTTAAAGGACTTATATTATTGCCTCCACCCCTGTAGTTCTTTTATTAACCCTCATGTTTGTGTTTTTCTTAAAAGCTTGTGAACATTTATCAACTTTTGGTTGATTTAAAGTAATTTTGTTCACATTTGTTCTTTGTCATTCTCAATAAGATACTTCATTTTGGGAACCAAATACCAACGGGCTCGTGTATGACTGGGTAATTGCTTTTCTGCCTATCATTCGGAGAGATGTATATGGAGACATGCACATGTCTTCAAAATGACTCTCCACAGTAAGTTTAGCATATTTAGTTTATATCACTTCAACTTTTACGCATCATGGAAAGCTACCATACAAATCAATGACTGTTCTAGAGCCTTTTAAGCTTAATAGCTTCACCCGTTAGGCACACAAAAACAATTTATCTATCACTTTCCAAAGGTTGGATCAATTATCATTTGAAAATATTTTTAGGCTTCTAAAAGGCTGTTAACTAAATAGTAATATCACTTCCCATAAATTACAGAAGACAAACATGTTAAGTACTCAGTCACCCCGGTCACTCTTCAATTTTCAGGTAAATGGCTATCCCGTATGACCACTAGTGGTTAACAGGACCAAAACGCATATGAAAATACGTGTCCATCCAACTTGGAATTACCGACATAAATTTAAGTGAAAGAATTCAAAACACAAAAACACATCACAATCGCCCCGGGTGCTTTCAGTCGTTGGGTAAATGGCTATCCTGTGAAACTACAAGTAGAACACCGGACCAACCATATACGAATATATGTCCTTCAGACTTGAGCAACCGACATAGTTTTAAGCAAGAGTGAAGTTTGAAAGACATAGATTTTTTTTATTAAACGCACACACACTCTTTTTGAATTTTTTAAATTTCTCCCCCTAAACTTGTGCAAAAACTTTTATGTACAAATTTAACCTCAAAAAGACTCAATCATCGAAACGAAGTATTTAATAAAAAAAACAAGTGTGATAGTCAGCCAACTGATGTACTATCATTTCTCATGTACGTTCAAGTCATTTTCTCATTTTTTTTTGAGAAACAAAGTACACTATACTTGAAAAACTATACGTGAACATATTTTTGAATTTTTTTTTTAAATTTAAAATTTAAATATCTTTTTGACTGATCAATCTTTCATACCAAAGTGATACGGTTACCTTTTATCTTCAAGACATCATTTTTCATTTGTGAGAATCTCCCCCTAGGAATAAGCTTGTTTTGAGATTCTGCATCTTTGTGAGTTGAATGTCTGGAACAAACCTTTTAATATGCAATGTATTCACTGATTTGTTCCTACACACTTAGAGAGCAGATTAAAAACGTTCTATCACCCTAAATTCCCGTCTAGGCCA
This sequence comes from Bidens hawaiensis, assembly GCF_021521415.1. Taxonomy (NCBI): domain Eukaryota; kingdom Viridiplantae; phylum Streptophyta; class Magnoliopsida; order Asterales; family Asteraceae; genus Bidens; species Bidens hawaiensis. Next base: position 346,154 of record NW_027493552.1, read on the forward strand.
CAAATAATCCATTTCATGGTTTAAAGATTTAAAAACAATGGATATTTGCCCTGTCATGTGCCTGGAACAACCCATTTAATAAACAATGAATTTATGGTTATTCCTACACGCATAGCGGTATCAGTTGGACATAGGAACCCAAGTCATAAATGTCTTGGGGTTCCCTTGAGCATCAACATATGTGACCTCTTGCCAACTCATATATTTCCCATCTTTAACAGAATCATTTGTTAATACAGACTCTGTTTGCTGAGTTTTAAGTTTCCAAGTCTGTCTTGGTTTAGTGAAACTTGATGGAACAGACTTTGGAGTGGAGCAATTCGAATTCGAACTCTTAGAACTCTCAACACTCTTTGATTTCTGAAAATTTATTTTTCTTTTAACAGTTTCTAAATCATTTGAGTGCAAACCTGTCATATTAGCTTTGAATCCTTGAGTATCTGTGACCTATTGTACAGATACTCGTGGTTTTCTAAAATAAGCATTTTGTTTAACCACTAGATTCGATTGAAACTTGTTACCTTTCACCTGAGGGACTTGTCTATTAACAGCACGGTAGTGACACTCCTTTTCCAAATGCCCGCCATTCCCTCAGACGAAACACGCCTTCATCCTTCTTCTGATGTCAACGGAAGCACTTGCCTCATGTTGGAATTCCTTCTTAGGAAAGGTTTTTCCATTCTTCTTGCCCCTTGGTACGACATTCTGATTTTGCTTGTAATAGGGAACATTTAGACGATGAACACAATTTCTGGCTATATGTCCTGGCGTGCCAGTGGTAACATGTTTGCCTCTTCATATAAATGGCACCCATGGATTTATCAACACATGGAGATTCGGAGGATCTATGAGGACAAGACTATCCTTGTTGTGCTGATTTCTTATGTGTCTTCCCTTTGTTGCCACAACTCTGTGTACTATTATTAGTACAATTTTGAGTTGTGTCATCTGAGTTTGATGACACGTTAGAAAAGGATTCATTTTCATTGGCCTGAACCCCTTTACTATCAGAAGCAACATCGTTTACTATATCTGCACATGAAGTAGAAGCATCAAAATTGTTCACACATTTAAAAACAGGCTTGATTTCCTCTAGGGATCCTGATCCAACAGCTTCAGATTGAACCTGTTTACCATACTTCATGTCCTTTATCTTTTCCTCTTGTTCTTTGGTGACAGGGGTAGGGACATAATTGTGGTTGTAAGGTGGGGGAACTTGACTGTATCCTATTCCCTCACCTTCATTTTCCTTCCACCACAATTGGTTTTCAATCATTAAGTTAACTACTTTACTGGAACCATCGAATTTTTTAAAATCAAGTTCAGCATTTTCAAACTTGCTAGTTAGATTCAGGATTTCTAACTTGGAGGCTTCCAGTTTAGCAGTTAACTCAGCAATTTCTTGTTTAGCATCAAGATAATGACAGCTTTTAATACTAAAATCAGACTTAAGTTTTTTAATGTCTTTGTTAAGCGATTCTATCTTGTCTAGAAAACCCTTTTCATTTTTCTTAAGTTTAAAATTCTCTGATTTTATTCTTTCCATATCTTTGCTAAGACTGTCATTATGAAGTTTATACATTTCTATTTTCTCACCACAATTTAAAGAACATGGTAGAAAAACGAGTTGTGAAAAATCCATTGAGTAATTAAAGAGATTAAACTATTTTCCCGCCAAAATTTCTCGAAAAAATATGATCGCCTAAATTCTCAAGAAGAATGTACCAGTCAAGAGAAGTGTCCAGGAAAAATTTCGCTCAAAACAAATTTTTCCGAATTTCCCGCCAAAAATTCACCGAAAAACACCCGAAAAAAAAATGTTTTCACAAAATTTTCAAGGATGGATTTTTACTGATAAGAAGTATTTTGGAAAAATTTTGTTCAAAATACTTTTTTTTTGACCGAAAACACAATTTTCAAGAAAATTTTTCCCGCCAAAATACTTTTTTTTTCACTCCTTGACCGAAAACCTTGGCTTTGACCGAAAACACAAAGTGTTGACCGGGAACTCAATGTTGACCGAAAACCAACTTTGACCGAGAACACAAAGTCAACAGAGAACACCATGATTTGACCGAGAACTAGATTTGGCCAAGAATGCACAAATGTTGACCGAAAACCACTAAAGTTGACCGGTCTTGACCGAGAACTACCAAAAACTGACCAATCTTGACAGAAAACAACCTACAGCCTAGAATCTTCTTGGACGAGAACCCTTAAGTAATCCCGAAATCAATCTAGAATCTCTGATAACAAGTTTGACCAATTAAATTTAGCAACCAACTAAATTTCGTGAATTGTGGAATTTAAAACTGTTACCAAATCACTTCAAACTTTGACCAAAAATGAACTTCTTCTCCTCCGATGATCAGTTCGCCGGAAAAACAAAACACCACCAAAAACAAGATCTTGAATCTGTTGATATCACAATAACGAGCCTGAATTCGTCAAAGGCTCTGATACCAATTGTAAGTCCCGAATCTGGATCACTACAATATGATATCAACCAAACACGTCAAATATGCGGAATCTAGTTAACGTGGTGATTCAAGAACAATATAAATGAAGAACAGGATGAACACGATGTAATATGGTTTCAATGCACAAGATTTTATTAACAATAAATCGTCTAATACATAAACCGATTCACACAGAATCTTATGCTTTCTAGATGGTGGCTCTTACTGATTTACAGTTTCTCTCAATGTGAACAACCCTAATCCCTATACACATATTCTCTATATATAGGGAAGCTAACAACCAAGCCCAAGTAGAGCCCAAAGCCCACCGAAATCCTTTAAGGATTTCGGTTTACATATAACACATACAACCAAAACCAATTAACTAGAACTAAGTACAAACCACCAAATATGGACCCAACACTTATCATACGCGATAAGTGTATGCCTTATGTGAATTATGTGAAAGGTATGATTGATTGCTTATCAGTACGTGAACGATCTTCGGATATTGCACGTATTGTTAAGCTATGATTATGGATATAATGTTGTGTATAATGTCTGAATGATATGTACGTATGCTATGAATGAATGTAAGAGATAGTCAGGTACAGAAGAAAGAGACTGAGCCCTAATAATACTCAAGAAAGAAAGGGACTGAGCCCTAATAATACTCAAGGCAGAAAGGGACTGAGCCCTAATAATACTAAAGGCAGAAAGGGACTGAGCCCTAATAATACTAAAGGCAGAAAGGGACTAAGCCCTAATAATACTCAAGGTAGAAAAAGGGACAGGACCCTAGTAATATCCGAGGCAGAATAGAATAATGTAAAGTAGAAATGGGAATAAAGTATGTAGGAAAGTATATATATATATACTATGAATGAAGTATGAGAATATGAAGTATGTGAGAAAGTATGTAGTAACGAATGTATTGTATGTTGTATGATTAACTAGAACTCACTCAGCGTAGCTGACTTTTAGTATGCACGCGGGTGAGTAGAATGAGACAGCTGGCTTGAGCAAGGGCACATGGCAGAAGAATAAGAGTCTGGCATCTGAAGACTTAAGACGTTTATGCTTAATGTTATGATATTTTGAAAGACAAGAATGTTTATTTTAAGACAGGTTATGGATTTATATGTAATGTTTGATGAATGTTTTAATGTTCCACGAAGTTTTAATTAACTCTGATATTTAAAACTGTGTTTATGAGTAAATCCAACACCAAATGTAGGGCACTGGTAACGGGGCCTTACAACCTTGGGCCCAACTTGCCAGGCCCAAAGTCATCAGGTGACTAAGTGGCCGAGAACTTTTAGCTGAGAACCATGATGACCGAGACCTCATGTTTAGCCGAGATCACTGACCGAGAACCCTTGGTTGACCGAGAACTCAGGTCTGACCGAGAACTCTGGTCCTGACCGGAAACTCTAATCGACCGAGAACTCGTGTTGACCGAGTTCTCGCGTCAACCGAAATCCCATGTTGACCGAGAACATGGGTTGGCCGAGAATCCTCAGTCTTGGCCGAGAACCCTCAGTCTTGGTGTGTTCAGCTCATCTTTCTATCTTTATCACTTTTACCTAGCTCGGTTAACTGTTTTATGGTTCATAGCATGAACCTTAACCACCCTTTCTATTCATACTAACCGTTTTACACCCGTTAGCATTTCCTTAACGCGATTCAACCCCATTTTAGGTATAAAGTTTAAACCTTTAGGCTTAAAATGTCCAATACTAGATCTAGGGTTTCTTTTATGAACCGTATCTAACCATGAGTCTATTAAGTCCGTTTTAATCATCATGTTTGCATTTTTTGGAAACATTTAGACTTGATCTACTCTAGGGTTTAGTTTCATGGCCAACCATTCGTAAAAACGTAATCTTTAATCGTAGAGAACATACCTTATGATGTTTCTAGGATACGGCTAACTTGAGTTATGGACCTTGATCTTGTATTTAGCTTGTATCACAAAGATCTATCAATAAAAGGCTTGATTTTGATCTCGGATTCTTGTTCTTGCTTGCGGTCGTAAATAAGGTGTTTAGATGTGTGTGGTTTGAGTGTGGAGAGAATAAGATGGATAATATGGATGGAAATGGAAAGAATTAGTGTTTAAAGGGTATTTATACTCCCTTAAGCCCATGGACCTAAGGCCCATCTTTCCTTTTTAGTCCATAATTATTTCCATATAATTATCCTACTCTCTTTTCCATCTTTATTATTTTATTATTTATTTATTTATTAACTCAAGTATACTTGTCTATCATCGGAAATAATATATTAAATATTATTATTGAAGTTTTGTGATGTTACAGCATTGAATAAGCTAAAGGAGATAAACTATCGTGGCCAAACTAGCAATTTACCCATTACTTAATTTACTATTATAATAAACAAAAATGATGGTTCAACCACATATCATTTAATTTGTCTAATATTTTGCCAAGTGGCATCCTATCTTTTCATCTTTTAACTCTTAATTATTTTATTAAAATAAAGGGAAAATTCTCAAAACAAGAGTTTATGAAAACGTTTTTCAGGTTTTAGTTGTCATTTGCAAGAAATTCCCAAAATAGGTATTATAATCTAGTCATGATGAGTAGTTTGTATAACCAATTAAAACTTGACACGTGTCTTTAAACTAACCGTAACGAGCAGATTTACTAACCATTAACTCGTCATGACTAAATAAGTTTTATGCCTCGTAATCAACCCCCATGAGTAATCCATAAGTTCTTTAGTCACGATGAGTAGATTGTAAGGTCAAACTAGTCGCAGCGAGTTAACTACTGTCACACCTCGACCAAAGGCGGCGGAACATGTCGGGGTGCAACCGATTCACAAGACACTATTAAAGTGACAATATTTAATCAACTCATTTAATTTCATAAAATCATAAAGAGTCACATAACTTGTTCATACAATAATCGAATTTAAACATAGCAAATAATATATTGTTCGTTTTGCCAATATCCTAATAGTCTTGGTAACGTTTTTCTTCAAGTTCTTGAGTCAACCTAAAGTCAAACCTGTAACATTGCATAAAATATAATTTGTCAACACAAAGGTTGGTGAGCAATTTAATATTTTGAACAATAAGTATATAATAAGAAATTTCACAACTTGTATACAAAACAATATATAATAGCAACAATTTAGATAATGAAATTGTTAATAAAAATACATGAACGACACCTTGCTATAAGAGAATACCAAATAGCCCCGTATTTATAAGAAATCGTTAATAAGAATACATTAACAACACCTTGCTATAAGAAAATACCAAATAGTCTAGACGAGCTGGACCAAACCCCACCCCCATGGGTGTGTACATATAGGGTAAGGGTCAAGGCTTCTTTGCAAGGTTCTCTTTCAATGCTTGCATATAAATAGATTGGTTAAAAAACAAGCAAAGCACAAAACAACAAAGAAATCCGAAATATGCTGCAGGGATCACTAGGCGCCGCGCGACCAGCCCTAGCCCCCATGGGCGCCGCGCCGCGCAGCCATGAGGGCTTGGGCTGGTCGCGCGGCGCCTAGTGATCTCTGCAGCATATTTCGGATTTCTTTGTTGTTTTGTGCTTTGCTTGTTTTTTTAACCAATCTATTTATATGCAAGCATTGAAAGAGAACCTTGCAAAGAAGCCTTGACCCTTACCCTATATGTACACACCCATCTCCTTCATTTTTACACTTGCTCCTACTCCAAATACTCTCTCAAACATCAAAGATTCAAGGTTGTTATTTATGTGTTTTTGAAGGTTTGACTTTCAAAAGTCAGATTGAGTTTAATCTTTCTTTCTAATTAGTTCATATGGTCTTATTAATACTTGAATATGGTGGAACAACATATATATAATATACCCCTTGTTACCTTTGGTAGTTACTTCTCTGATCCCGGTCGGTGAGGTTTCAGACCTTGTAAGGCAAGGCTTCATGGAGGACTTCGTGTTCTTGATATATATATATATATATATATATATATATATATATATATATACTATATAACTTGTTTATACATACTAGTCATGCTTAAATTCTGCTCATTTTAGTTTGTTTGTCATATTTACAAGTTCTTGGTTATTTGGGCATGTGGAAACTATCTATGAACTTGTTGTAAGATGGAAACCGAACCAACTGAACTTTTGTTTAAAAACTTTGTTGTTAACTTTTTGGTTGTAAAACTTAAGTATTTTCATTTGTACAATATTATACAAGTTTTTGGTTATTTGGTCATGTGGAAACCATCTATGAACTTGTTGTGAGATGGAAACCGAACCAATCCTATTTTTACTCGCTTAAGACACACAAGTGTGTTTTTAGCTATCAAGACTTGTATATTTCTTTAAAAATAGTTTACAAACTGATTTTAATTATTTTCTTAAGTACTTGGAAATGTTGGATCCAACTTGATCTCATAACATAGTTTGGACCGACAAAACTGAACACTCGCTTAACGTGCGTTGTTAGTTCTAAAACAATAGAACTACATACTTGGTTAAGTTTTATTAAGTTTTATTGAGTTATCTCATAACATTCATTATTTTGGAAAGTGTACTTTGGGTTTGACCAATTATCAAGACCCGAACCAACAACCAGAACACTCGTTAAAGACCCGTTTTAGTATCTTTATTCCAAAGGAACTTGAATTTTTGCATTTTTCCCACCTTATTACTTAACATAGGTTAAATAAATATTAAGGTTAGATACATTAACCCGGTTTCGAGCAAACTTACATTTTTAAGGGGTTATTATAAATTACTAAATAGTTACATTTTAAACCTTGAACTTTAAATTGTTTACTTTTCTCAACATTTATTTTATTTAAAGACTTTCAAGACAACCTTTCTAAATCCAAGACTTCTTTCCTTTTAGGCATTGTTCGTTAAACTCATCGTCTCGGCAAATCTCCAAATGATCATCTTTCAAGTTTATTACTTGAACGTGAGTACTTTCATACCCCGTTTTCCATCTTTCGTTTTGGGGTGACATATAATACTTATTCAAATTAAATGTTTTATACTTGAATCTTAAACCACAAATGTTATTGGATACTTTACCTAAATAAATGCTCTATTTGGTGTTCTATGCTTACATGATTACATGCTTATGTGTTTACCGCTTTTGGAAGGTTGATTCATAAACCCGTGAACTATCTGATATTCTCTTATAGCACGGTGTCGTTAATGTATTCTTATTAACGACCTCATGAAATCCGAATCTATTTGGTATTCTCTTATAGACGGTGCCGCTAATGTATTTTTATTAGCGACCTCATATTATCCAAATTATTGTTATTTATTTGTTGTTTCTTATACAAGATTGTGGCTTTTCTTATTATTTACATATATGCTCAAAACTATGAATTGCTCACCAACCTTTGTGTCGATAAACTTTATTTTATGAAATGTTACAGGTTTGCATCTAGGTTGATTATGGAGCTTGAAGAAAACGCAAAAATACCTTTAGGATATTAGCAAAAATGAACATTATTTGATTTGCTATGTTTTGTTATATTTTGTCATGACTATCTTATGAATATTGTAATGTGACATTTTCGATGTTGTGAAATGAAATGAGTTTGTTAAATATTGTCGCTTTAAATAGTGTCATGCGCTTATGGGCAATCGTTACACCTCAGCATGTTCCGCCGCCTTTGATCGGGGTGTGACAGGTAAAATGACGAGTAACCGGAAGGATGAGGTTTAAAGAGCAAGGCCTAGATGAAAGAAAATCTTGTATTAGAAAGGTTGTCTAGGAAGTCTTTAAATAAAATAAATGATAAGAAATGCAAACAATTTAAAGTTTAAGGTTTAAAATGTAAATATTTGAGAAATTATAGTAATAGTCCCTTAAAAATATAAGTTTGCTCGAAACCGGGTTAAAGTATCTAGCCTTTAATTTTACTCAACCTATGTTAAGTAATAAGGTAGGTAAAAATGCAAGATTGCAAGTCCCTTTTATAATATAGATACTAAACGGGTTTTAACAAGTGTTCGGGTTGTTGGTTCGGGTCTTGGTAATTAGTCAAACCCAAAGTCAACTTTCCAAAATAACGAATGTTATGAGATAACTCAATAAAATTTAAGTAAACTTAACCAAGTATGTAGTTCTACTGTTTTAGAACTAACTACGTCCGTTAAGCGAGTGTCCGGTTTTGTCGGTCCAAACTTTGTTATATGATCACGTTGGATTCGACATTCCGAGTACTTTGAGAAAACAATTAAAATCAGTTTATAAATGATTTTTAACGAAATATACAAGTGTTTATAGCTAGAAACACACTTGTGTGTCTTAAGCGAGTGAAATCGGTTTAGTTCGGTTTGGTTTGGTTTCCATCTCGGAATAAGATCAAGAATGGTTACTACATGCCCAAACATCAAAGAACTTGTATAATAATTTATAAATGGTGATACTTAAGTTTTACAACCAAAAGGTTAACAATAAAGTCTTTAAACAAAAGTACGGTTTTCGGTTCGGATCTTGTTTCGGGTTAAGACCGAGGTTAGGTTCTACAAACCCATAACCATGGAACTCATAAAAATGATTTTAGAAACTTAAATATAACATAAAGCATGTTTATACAATTATTTAACAAAACTAGTAAACAAAGTTCAGCTTACAATTTAGAGCTATTATGGTTTAACCGAGGCTAGTCTCTTCAAACCCGTAACCTTGGAACTTCATAAATATGATATACAAACTAAAATGAGTAGAAGTTAAGCATGGTTAATATGTATAGACAAGTTATATAAATATATATATATATATCAAGGACCACGTGAGTCCTCCATGTAGCCTTGCCTTACGAGGCCCGACACTCCACCGACCGAGACCGGAGAAGTGACCACCAAAGGCAACAAGGGGTGTATATTATATATTTGTTGTATAACAATCTTCAAGTATTAATAAAAGCAAATAAGTTGATTAAAATGAAAGACTATGGTCAGTTTGACTTTTGAAAGTCAAACTGCCAAGAATATGAAGAACAACCTTAAAATCTTAAGAATTTGGGAGAAAAAATGAAGTATGAGCAGGGATTAATTGAAAAGAGAGTCTTGTATATATAGGATAAGATTGAAGGGGTTATGCTTGAGGTTTAATGTGTAAAAATTCGGATTGGATAATAGAGTGTAAAGCACAAACAACAAACAAACAAGAATCTGACCTGAAGGCCATAGAGATACGTGATGGAGGCAAGGCCACACCCATCGCATATCGTTATTGGGTGGGCGGCCAGATTTTCAAACTTTGCAAAAATGATAGTTTTGGCCCCTGGAGTTGTTTTTAGCGTTTTTAAGGCATTTTAAGGACCGAAAAGGATGCTTTTGATATCAACAAGTATAAAAACAACATTGTAACATAAAATCCATCATTTTGATTATGTCGAAGGTTTCGGTTTACAAAACAGGTCGGTTTACATGATAAACAAATACAAAATCGAATACAAATAGGACCCAAAATTGACGAATTTCACAACTACTAATAAACTACTCGTGTAGGGAATGTAAATTAGGTAAACTAGTCGTCGCGACTAAAGGACTTATGAATTACTCGTGGGCGTTGATTACGAGGCATGAAACTTATTTAGTCGTGACGAGTAAATGATTAGTGAACTTGTTCGTTACGATTAGTTTAAGGGCACATGGCAAGTTTTAACTTGTTCTACAAACTACTCGTGTGTAATCATAAAGTTTTCGTCACGGCTAGTTTATAATACCTATTTTGGGAATTTCTTGTAAATGACACTTAAAACCTGAAAAACATTTTCATAAACACTTATTTTGGGAATTTTCCCTAAAATAAATCATTTAAAACTTTCCATAATTTATCCATGTATCACATCAACTAGAATTCTTACATATCTTTCCTATAATATTTAACTTTAACAAAAAAAAATGTTTCTTAATAATATCCTTCTACAATATTTGTTTTAAAATTTTAATATAAAATTACATTATTTTTTTACCCTTTAATGACATACAAAATATTAATCTTAAGAATTTCAGATAAAAAAGTGAATGCTTTAAATTTTATACTTAATCTTATTATTAATTTAAACTATAAACTAAATTTAACACTTTAATTCTTGAAAACCTTTCATGATTTTAAAAATCTTTCATTTTCCGACTATAGTTATAACTTCTATTATGTTCCCAAAAAATTACAATAATAACATACTCTAAAGCTTAGAAACTAACTTTTATATAATTTAACTATTCTAAAATTTATTTATTTCACATAAAAAACAAATGCTTAAATGTTATAAGTTTTGGAAAACCATCCAACAATGGTAATTTTTATTGTCGATCATGTGGTGTTACATGGTCATGTGCATCAAATATAAATAAATAACTTTCAGGAAAAATACATGTGAATATAACCAAATTATATGATGATCACTACTATAAAAAATCTATAATGGTTTCATGTTGTTTGGGATCGATATTTTGTTGCTTTGAAACAGTGAAGCTGTTTTTTTTATATTTAAGATAATGTTTTTTTATAATTTAAAGTACTTTTTCAATTTTCTGGATTAGCATTGTTTTAAACTCTTAGTATTTGGTGTTTATATATATATATTTGAATGTTAAACACAAATATTAATTTATATTGCTTTATAATATATTTATTTGAACTTCGTGTTTTGTTTATTTAAGTATTTTTATGAGTTGTATCAATCTTTTTTTTAAACATTATTCTTCTTAAAAATATAAATCCCGATATCAAATTAATATTATTATTAAATAATTTATAAGTAACAATCGTGTGTTATTAGTAAGAAAAGTTACTTAAATAAATATTAAAATTATATACAAGGAAAGGTTTCAGAAATTTATGTCGCACTTTCTAGATTTGAACTAAAGATGGAGTCAATCTTCTAAAATTCAATGAAGAGAGTAATTACAAATGTTGTATATGAAGAAACTTTTAGAGATTAATGAAAATCCATCTAATTTTCTTTTTCTTTTTAATTTTACAAAAAAAATATTATTTTATTCCACTCTGTAATACATATTCATATTCTTTCATCTAATACTAAATTAGTATGGGTATTTTATATTGTTTTGTTCTTTTGTGAATATAGTTAACACAACCCGTGTATACACGGGTATTTAACCTAGTAAATTATATAGAAGGTATTAAATGTTATACAAGTCTTTTCTTATTCTTTTTAGTTGCCTATACGATTCTTAATATGAGACCATGTATAGTGGTGGAGGGGGAAAGTGCACCCTCCTTCTCCATTGGATGAAACTTGGGTAAAAAAAGTGAATCCTCCATCCAACACTATGCACAAAACATCATACCCAATTTGCACCTCAAAAAGCCCCCATAGCGTCCACGGAGAGGTGTTCCGGGTGTTATGGGGCTTTTTCACCCCTTTAAAGCGCCCAATATGTTTGGTCTAAGTAAAACACATTATTCAAATAATTCTTTTTGGATGTTGTCTTACCTTCTATTTTAGTCAATATTATTTGTCGACAAATACCTCTATACCGATAAATGACTGAAAAGTATGGAAGGCAAAATAACCCAAGCCCGACGGGTATACTTGAATCGAAGCCTCCGGGACACGTATACCCGAAGCCCGATGGGTATTGGGCCGGGTATGCAACTAATTTTGAAAATTGTTTGTGGGTACGGACCAAATATGAGATTTGTGATACCCAACCCGATTACCCGATGACACGCACCAACTTACCCGAACAATATACCAGAATTATAAACCCAAAAATTTTTAATTATTAATTATATTTTTCCTTAACCTTGGTCTAATAACACTTCATTTTTGTAGGTTCGTTATATGAAAAAAAAAATTGTATTTAAGATAAGAATTTAAAAAATATTACTTATATTTTACATGTTATCAAGTTTATACATAAAGCATATACAAACTAAAGTAATATTATTTATTATAATAACGTTAATATGTACATAACGTGTCTTATTTTAATTTGCAATAGTTCATATATAAATAACAAATATATACGATAATTATAATGATAAGAAAAATATACCTTGAAATCCTAAAGAAATTTTTTTAACAAACTAATGATTATAACCGATACCCGATACATACCCGACGGGTAATGGGCTGAGTATGGGACTAAATTTTACAACCGGGTTTGGATCTACAATACCCGGCCCGAACCCGTCTCATAGTCATCCCTACTGAAAAGCTTGTACGGTAAAAACTTTAACAGGTTATTTGTTTAATTTCATTTTTCGCTTTTTTTAGAGACATGTCGATAATGTTTGGTAAATTTCAAACTTGATATTCACAAGTAATTTTGGTTGATGATACTCTTTTATTTAGTAGTGTATATAGATTTTATTGATAATATATGACCTATAAATGGATGTCGTAACACATGTAATGATGTAATAAAATTGTTATGTTACTTAAGATAAAATTATTCTAGACTTCAGTCATTCTTATGGATAATGTTTATCCAAATTTATATGTTCATTGCCACTCAAAACTTTCTGGGCTTATTTAAACCCTTCATTGACATGTTTTCCAATTCACATTCCAACATACTAAATCTTTAACATTAGCAATGATGTATTTAACCCTCATTCTCATTGTCTTCCTATTCTTATCTGTTGGTTGGTTCTTAAACAACAAATCTTCAAGCAACCTACATCTATTACCACCAGGCCCAACCCCTTTACCGTTTTTCGGATGCGCCATCCAAATGCTTTTAAATAAACCAACTTTTAGATGGATCCATAAGCTTATGGACCAGTTTGACACCCCAATCCTTTGCATCCGTCTAGGACCATCCACCCACATAATTATGGTTTCGTCCCCAGATATTGCATGTGAGTTCCTCAAGAAACAATATGACATATTCATTTCAAGGCCTGATGCCATTTCAGCTTATGTGACAAGTGGTGGATATCTCACTGCTAGCATGTCCCCATTTGGAGAACAATGGAGGAAGATGAGAAGAGTTGTAAGTCGGGAGATGCTTTCACCATCAATACAAAAATGGCTCCAACCGAAACGTGACGAAGAAGCGGACCAATTGCTTAGTTACATATGCAACCAAATAATGAACCAAGATGTTATCGTTGATGGGGCGTTAATAAACATCCGTGCAGTGACCAGACACTTCTTTGCAAACGTAATGGTGAATATTGTTTTCGGGAAAAGATTCTTTGGGCAAGGAACAAGAGATGGAGGGCCAGGCGAAGAAGGAACCGAACATGTTAGTGCACTCTTTATTATTCTGGAGTATCTTTACGCGTTTAGCATCACCGATTACTTCCCACGGTTAAGAGGGAATATTGACCTTGATGGCCATGAAAAGATAGTGAGCAACGCGATGAAAATTGTTCAAAAGTATCATGATCCATTGGTCGATGAATGGATTCAAATGTGGAACGACGGAGCTCGAAAGGAAAAATGTGATATGCTTGATGTTTTTATTACACTTGAAAATCCTAAGCTTACTTCAGAGGAGATTAAAGCCCAAATTATTGTAAGTTTCTCGCATACACATTTCAATTATATATGTACATTTGCATGATTACGAGGGGTGATGCTAAAAAACTTTTAATGAATGATTAGTAACATGAATCTTATCTTGAATTTATGACAATTGTTAAGTTTGTTTTTTTATATCTAAAGTATATTTGTCTTATCCATTTTAGGAACTAATGATAGCAATAATTGATAATACGTCTAACGCAATAGAATGGGCAATGGCTGAAATGATCAATAAACCTATGATTCTAAAGAGAGCAGTCGAGGAGTTGGAGCACATAGTAGGTCACCAAAAGTTAGTCGAAGAGCAACACATACCCAAACTCAATTACATAAAAGCATGCATCAAGGAAGCATTTAGGTTGCATCCGTTTGCACCTTTTCTTCCACCCCATGTTTCAATAATGGATACGACGGTTGCTGGCTATTTTATACCCAAGGGTAGCCATGTAATCCTAAGTCGATATGGGTTGGGAAGGAACGCGAATGTGTGGGTGGATTCATTGCGATTTAACCCAGATTGACATCTATGCAGTGAAGGAAAACAAGTGGTTCTTTCAGATGATAACCTGAGGTTGATCTCGTTTAGCATAGAGAAACGAGGTTGTCCTGGAATAAAATTAGGTACAATCATGGTTACAATGTTGTTAGCAAGGATGATCCAAGGTTTTACTTGGGAGGCGTTGGGTAATAAGTTGTCTATTGAGCTTGATGAAAATCATGATGACATTCACTTGGCTAAACCACTCGTGGCAATTGCTAAGCAAAGGCTGCCGCGTTACATGTACCCTACATATTGATTAGAAGAAGTACTGGTTTTTACCAAGTAAATATTCATAAATAAGAGCATTGCCTCATTCTTATGCAAGTTCATTTATTAAATTTTATGTGATTGGAGTTTGATATTAGTTCTTTTCTCTTCCTAATTTATAATTTAAATTGTGAAAAAAGTTAAACAAAATACTAGCTTATTAAAATCCAATTCACCATGCCTTCTCTAGTTTTCTCTAGAGTCAATCTAGGTTAAGATCAAAATTTTGTATTCATGTTCTTAGGCCTTATTTCTAACATTAATTGAGGTATTTGTCAATTATGATTGACAAACACATTATACTTATCAATAACCTAGCATTACGTTAATCACAAAGATTAGATCATAGTTAATTTTAACTTTCAATGTTTAGTCGATTTGTAACGTCAATTATCTATATCTATATCTGCATTATATATAAAACATATTAGATGGACAATATGATAATTTACACGATTGCAAAACACTGTACGCATACGTTCGTATTCAATTTTTTGGTTTGATCGACTTGACCTAATTTCTATTTCTATTAATGTGATATCAAGTTTCAAATTGAACGTTTGTTCGGATGCAAATAGTTGGAATGTTATATCAAATGTCGATGGCCCTAAAATTCTCTTCGGCAACAAATTTGTGTTTAATTTTCCCCCAATTTTGATACTCAGGGGAAGAAGATTACCGGCTAGACCTCTAGCAGATTACAATTACCTCATCAAAGCTCATGTTAATCGGTGGCAGTGGTATGAAATGTTTTTATCTTGTGATTATGGAGCAATTTATGCAAACATCTCAAATTTTGCCATTAAGTTTGATTCTGCCTTTGTATTATGGTGTTGTATCTTGTAGTTAGGGTTAATTTACTGAATAATTTCCCTAAACAATTTTGCATTCATCTTCTTCACTAAAGTTTGTTTATTTGGTATATCTACACAAAATTAAATTGATTTGGCGCGCCCTCCTTTCCCTACGATCTCTTTGTTATCTCTACTGAAAACGGAAGATGAAATCCGTTTGTCACCATCCATATTTCTTCATCGTCAGAAGGATCATATGGGAATTTTAATGACGTGTTGGGTCCAAAATTTTGCAGGAAAACAGGTCCAGAAGATGCCGTGTTCAAAGTTTTGTATTGTGGTGTAGACCACATTGATCTTCATACTAAAAGAAATGAAATTCACTCTACTACCTACCCTTTGGTTCCTAGCTACGGTTCCTAATTTTACAACTAATATTTTTATCACTGTACCATCCCTTAGCGTTAACACTCTTGTGTTAATAATTGTGTGTCTTGCAGGCGTCAAGTGGAGGGAAAGGTTACTGAGGTGAGCCCGGAGGTGAAAAAAATTCGGTGTATGTGACATAATAGTGGGATCTTGTGGCGAATGTGCGCGTTGTAATTTGTAAAAGCAACAGAGAATAATATTATAGCAACATGTTCACTTACATTGTCTTACAATGGCATCTTTAAATATGGAAGTTTTACACAAGGAGACTTCTCTTCTGCCATGGTAGTCCATCAAAAGTAAGCAATAACAAACCCTAAACCTACATTTATTTCATTTATGGGAAAGTTTCTGACTAAATAAATTGACTAATTGAATTTGACTTTTTTAAATTAGCTGTGTTGACTTTTTCCTCTATAAAAATAGTTTGACTATTTATAGCATGCCAATGTGTTATATGCCAGCCACCATTCTCATATCAAATCTACTGCTCGAAAAAAAATTTCTATCTTAGCTATCTTATTACACATAGTGCTTTTCATATTATTTTTTATTTCATTTTACAAATAACATTTTTGTATTAATTATTTTTATTTTACAAATGATGTTAAGACTATTTAGTCAATATTTTCGGTCAACGCAACTATCTAATTATACAAAATTAAAATATGCAGCTATGTAGTTAACAAACCAGAAAACCAAGCCCCGAAGCAAGCAACACCGTCACTCTGCGCAGGAGTAACGACTGTAGTCCGTTAAACGGTTCATTGGATTTAAAAAGCCCATAAAAGCACGAATCTTGGGGTTGGGTGGAGTTGGTCATCTGGGTGTTTTAATAGCAAAAGCAATTGGTCTTCATGTGATAGTGGTGACTTCCTCTAATAAACAGAAAGAAGATGCACTCACTCATTTGGGTGCAAATTGTTATTTAGTGAGCTCGGATTCAGCTGAAATGAATAGATTAAGAAATAGTCTTGATTATATACCAGACATTGTGCCAGTTAACCATTAGTTACAAGATTACCTTTCTCTTCTTGATGTTGAAGGGGAGATATTTCTCATTGGTGCCATTCGTGAGCCACTCTAGTTCGGTGCGCCGGGTTTGATTTTAGGTATGCGCCCTCGTTTCACATACAAGTAACTCATTCGATTGTTAGTAATTGTTAACGGAGTTTATTATGCATCATAGTTATTGTTACGGGAAAATAACGAAAGTAGACATTTTGAGTTTTTGACTCACTTTTACTAAGATTAGCACTTGGATTTTACTTTTAAAAAATAGACAAACATAACCAATCAGTCAAAAGAAGCCAAATGAGCTCCATCGCGGGTACAAAATACTTTCAAATTTACTAAAGGCCTACGAAAAAAAGCCAATCAAATCAATACACGTGTAAAGGTAAAAAAAATTTGATATTTAGCCGCCAACTAAGGCTTTTACACGTGACAATTTGATATTTTTGCGGATACCTTTCAACATTTTTGTTGGTTGAAAACTAGCCGTTTAGCCAGCTATGCTTATATGGCGTTGCAAAAATAGTTGGTTTGAATATGCTTATTTTTTTAAGGCTAAAAGTTAATGACTACTTTGATTTGAAAAAAGGGTCAAAATGTCTTTTTGGTGATGTCTTCTATTATTATTTGATTATTGTTTATCAATAAGTATGTTTGTTTGTCTTGAATGAATATGTAGTTTTGATACATGATAGTCACTGATGTTTTGTCATTGTCTTAAGTTCGTTGCTTGGTATTTTCTTTTCATTATTCAACATGCTTGAAAAAAAAAAATTGCCAATATCATTTTTTTAGTTCTTTTGAATTATTAGATAAACAAAATGAATTTGGATTGAAGTTTGTTGAAATAATTTACAGCATGTCGATAAGTGGAAGTTTCATCGGAAGCATACCAGAGACACAGGAGATGCTTGACTTTTGGGTGGAGAAAGGTTTGAAGACAATGATAGAAGTGGTGAAGATGGATTATGTGAACAAAGCATTTTGAAAGGATGGAGAAAAAGTATGTGAGGTACATTTTTGTGCTGGATGTGGCTGGGCGCAATCTTGAGTGAGCAATTTTCAAATTGTATGAGTTTACTAAATTCAATCAACTTTTCATACAACAAACCTCGATGAAGAGTAATATTTGTTCACTATATTTATACTTAAGCCAATAAAAATGTAATGTTTCTCTCATTATTCAGCATATCTTTTAATTTTATGATGATGGTATTAATAACATTAATAATATTCATATTTCCATATGTAATGCACTTTTATGGAGTAACAAAAAAATGTTGGCAAATTTCTTATGTTGTGGTTTTTGAATGGCTTAACTATCATTTTCTTCCTCTTTTATGTATTATTGGCCAGTTTATTTTACTAGGTCACGTATTTTGAACATCTATTCTTTTCGAGTCTATATCTTTTAAATACAATCTTACTATTGTACTATCAGGGTTAAAACACCACCCAAATGAAAACTTGTTCGGGTTAGAATGAGGGTTAGAACATATATTATAAAAACATGTATTAGTCCCTCATATGTTTCTTTTTCATATGGGTCATAGATGCCTCTCGACATGATTTGTCCCGTTTTCTTTTTATTTTACACGATAAAAAATCACGATCATGTAATGCATTTGACGTGATTCGTCGCAATGCATAGATAATAATAGTTAGTTTTACTATGTATAAATTTATATGTAATGCCTCTCGACATGATTTGTCCTGTTTTCTTTTTATTTTACACGATAAAAAATCACGATCATGTAATGCATTTGACGTGATTCGTCGCAATGCATAGATAATAATAGTTAGTTTTACTATGTATAAATTTATGGTACGATTTAAGTTAACAGTTCATCATTTATCTGTATAGTAATAATAAATGAATATTTATAACTTATCCGGTTCTTGAATCTGGCATGACTGATCCAACTGTTCCAATGGATATACCAGGTGCCAAATACGTCATTGCTAACATGCTAATACGATCCCGCCGCAAAGCGCGGGCTCCTACGCTAGTTTTAATAGTCAACTATTTTATAGTTTCAAATATACCCCTGTAGATTAATTTTAAATCTCCAACTTCAAAATGTGAATCATTCATTCACAGTTTGCAATTTTATACAACTCTTTCAAAGTAAGCCTCAACTTATATGTTTTTGTCTTACAATTTTAATCTTTAAGTAGCTTTACTAAAATTAGGTAAGACAACAAAAATTGAAAAACTAGTTTTATACCAAATCACCGCACAATCCGCATGGTGTCTCAAAATTTAAAACAAATTAAATAAATTATCAGACCGTATTTAGATTTTAGTAAAAAAAACAAAAACAAAAGTTTCATGATATAATCACATATATCAGAGAATGCAATAATCATTTCTAAAAGATTATGGGTTGGGAGTTTGGGTAAGAAAACAAAAGTTGAATGAAGAATAATACTTATTTAATTCCGGTTAATCTATCAAGGCGTTAGGCGTCATGTGTCGGTTAAACGTTTGGTGTTGGTTACACGTCTGACACAAGAAACTGGCTACACGACATTTATCGGTTAACAAGACTGATATAATAATAATAATAATAATAATAATAATAATAATAATAATAATAATAAAATCGAAAAAAAATAAATGTTTTGAATTGAACAAAGGTCGATCTTATTCAGACTATATATTACCCAATTTCCTTAAACCCTAAATTAGGGTTCAATCATCTTCTTCTTCTTACCCAAAACGCACAGCCGCCACCGGAGATGAGGCCATTAGACGAATCCGAAACCACCCAAGTCTTCGAAAAGCTCTTCAAATTCACCGGCAACAACCTCAAAAACATCGTCGAGTCTCCCTCACACGAAGGCCCCGACCAAACCCCCGGCCGTTACTGCTTCCGCCTCCACAAGAACAAAGTCTACTACGTCTCCGAATCACTGGTCAAACGTGCCACCAACATCAAACGCGACAACCTCGTCGCCTTCGGAACAGCCATCGGTAAGTTCACCAAAAGCGGCAAGTTTCACTTAACGATACAAGCGTTGAATTTGCTGGCGGCGAATGCGAAGCATAAGGTTTGGTTGAAACCCACATCGGAAATGTCGTTTTTGTATGGGAATGATGTCATTAAAGGTGGGTTAGGGAGGATTACAGATAATATTAATGCGTATGATGGTGTCGTCGTGTTTTCGATGTCGGATGTGCCGTTGGGGTTCGGGATTGCGGCTAAGTACACGCAAGATTGTAGGAAGATGGACCCGAATGGGCTTGTGGTTATTCGGCAGGCGGATACGGGTGAGTATTTGAGGAATCAAGAGGAGCTTTGAGAAAAGAAATTGGTAACAAGTTTTTTATGTGTTTTGTTTAAGGTAATAGTTTGTTGAATGTTATGGATTGTGATATGCAATATGATATGCTGTTTTGGTTTATTAAATGTTGTTCCTGTGTTAATTTTCATTTTGGTTCTGATTTTTAATTTATGCATAATTGATAATACATTATGGATTCTAAATGATGTGCATCCTTTTGTTTTTCAACCACTGATGGGTTCAACTTTAGCTCACACAGTTGAACTAGAAAACAACTTAAGTAGTATCATAGTGTTAGATTGTGACCGTATTGATGAGTCATTGACGTTGAACTAATTTATTAACTTAAATTTTTGGAACTCTTGTTAATAAGACAGGAATGGTTGTATCTTAGGTGTTGTATGCAAGTAAGAAACTTTCCAACCATAATTTTGTTCTCTATGCACCTTAAGAGTTGATTTTGAGAATGGTTTAGAGGTTGTGTGCGCACATATGTCTCTGCTTCTGATTGAGATTTGTAACAGGGTGTACAATGAACATATTACTTGATAAGTAGGGGTTTGCAAGATACAGGTTAGACCTGCCACCCATGAACCCGGAAACACGTTCGGTTTCGGTTCTGCATTTCATCTTTAATTGGGGCTGAACAGGTGAGAACCATGAAACCGGTGAAGACTAAACCCAGGAACAAGCATAACCTTTTTCGAACAAGTACAACCTTTTTTTTCTTGAAATCTGATCCGAACTTCGTCTTGGTACTGGTAAACCATTGAATCAACTAAAAACCATATAGATTAATTTTTGTAAAGTATTCTAATAAATGTTA